>NC_054609.1:13169239-13482810 GCF_004785595.1 Juglans microcarpa x Juglans regia
ACCCAGCCAACCAAGTCGAGGACACCACCACATGCTACGCCGGGGGATCCTACATCCCGACTATCAGATGTGGCCAAATATGACACTGTTCCACCCCAATCCCCACAAGACATTCTCCTTCTCGTGCAAAGCATGTGGCAACGTTTCACGGAATGGTTCGGAGAATTCTCCATCCTGTCCCATGAGTATAGATTCACAATATTGACTCTTCACATAAAGATAAACATTTTCACACACAAAGAGACATTCTCACACAAAGATAATGGATTCTCACACATGGATTCTCACACGTGTATTGAAAATAGTTGAAACATTCAAACATTCAAAATATTGGAATTCAAACATTCAAAATATTGGAAATCGATGCATAAATATAGGTATATGAGGTATAAGTTATTTGTTCATGCTTATAGAATGGGGTATAAGTTATAGAGATAATGTAATGCCTCTTACACACAATATTCATCCCACATTACCCAACACTGTCTTAGAAGCTAACTTACCTTACTAGGTCGAAAGTGCTTTCGTTGCCTCTTTGCTCATTGCTTACTGAAAAGTTGACTTCACGAGCTCTTTGGTAAATAAAGTCTCAAGTGAGATCTTGTCCCATGTCCAAGTCCTTTAAATAGGGTGGGATTGTCATATGTCCTTTCTGGTGGATCTCTGACTCCAGATTTGTGATAAGGATTTTCCTTAATTATTCTCTGTCACACTACAAGATGACAATGATAGACTACCAAGCATGGTCTGCATGCTTTATAACTTTCCCTACGCGTGGCTTAAGTCGTACTATTATGTCAAACAACATGACTCGTCAATCCTTCACCTTTCATTGCAGAGCTACTCCAGATGTGATCCTTCAGATGGAGTGTGGGCTTCTGCGAACGGCACTATCACCTTTCTGAGCCCTTCCATGTTATCCTGGAAAGTTTTCTTGCCTGGGTTGGTCAGTCCTTGATACTTGCTCATCCTAGGTGAGCAATCCTATCTCACCTTGGGCTAGTAACTCTTGTATTGTCCAAGTTCACTAGCCTTTTCAGCACCTCGTTCTCATCTTCACACTAGGAGAATTTTCTAGTTCACCTTCTACAAGGTTATTACTCGTCTAGATGTTGGATTAGTTGCACTGGAGTATTTCTCATGTTTTGTCATCCACTCACCTCTAAGAATGCTCTATCCCCTTTCGCATTAGATGCTTCCTCACAACTAGAGTCATCGTTGTCACAAAATAATTGTATTTTGAATTTGTAATTTTATGTGATAAGTTGGATGTACTTGTAGAATGGTGGTGTGATGCCCTCAGATTCCGCTTGGGATCGGACGGACATCCGAAGTGTCAGGACATGCAACACAAGGTTACCTGCTCCCGTTCATGACATATAAGATGCAATGTTCCTAACATGCATCTAGTATTGTGCAATATTCGCAGCGGATAATTTTTTTTTTTTTTTTAGCAATACTATGCACCAAACTTATAATATCCCAAATACTTAAAACATAAACCATGCATACTTAAAACATCTACAATTACCACACAGGTCTCAAAAGATTGTAATCTCAAAACAACGATGACCTGGCTCCATAATTACATTGCCAAAATATACTATTGGGCTAGTTCGTTGAGTAACTCACGTAACTCGACTAACGATGTCGGAATACTATCCAAAGACCTAACTATGGAGGCTGCAAGCTCTGTGTTGCGTCTACAGTGTCTAGTCAACCTCCTCTAGTCTGCTAGTGTTTGCTCCCTACTCTGATCCTAACACATCGCCTACCATTCGGGGGGATGGTAGCTGGGACTATCACAGTGAGATTTGATTACAAATCTCAGCAAGTTAACAGAAACTTCCACATAGGTTAATAATGCATGCATGGCAATAAAAACATGAATGCATAATCAAAGTCATAAGTAAGCATAGCATAACTTAATATACAACATGTCATAAATGACATAACTTGAACTGAAACTGAAACTTAGCTTGACGTAACATGTCATGTATGTGAACTTAAAACATAACATGGACTAGCAACATAGCATGAATGTGAACTTCAACATAGCATGAATGTGAATATACATAATTTGAACATGAGCTTGAACATAATATGAACCTGAGCATGACATAACATAAATGTGAACTTGGAACATAACGTGAACGTGCACATGACAAAACATGAATGTGAACTTGAACATAAAATCAACCTGAGCATAACATAGCATTAATGTGAACTTGGAACATAATGTGAACGTGAACATGACATAACGTGAACGTGAACTTGAACATAACATGACATAAACATGAACTTGAAATATATTCTTGTCTCCTGGGGTTACCATGATTGGCATGAACTTGAAACTTGACATGAACGTAAACTTGAACATAACATGATATGAAACATGACTTCAATGTGAAATACATAAATTTGGAATCTTATTCACTGAACTTAATTAATAAAGTGACCATACGGGTGCTACACGGGTCCCCTTGAGCCATGTGTCCCTGCCAATTACACAGGTGTCTATACCAGTTGTGAGTGCGTTAATACGTACTCCACAGTTATTGTGGCCCCACGTATTCTACGTGTCACAATTGCTGTGTCTTACGTAATATATGCTCCACAGTTGTTGTGGCTCCATACCTCATGCTCCACAGTTGTTGTGGCCTCATGAATTGTTTGTGCCACACTTGCTGTGGACACACGTAACATAATGTGTGGCTCCATCAGCGTTAGTGTCTGGCGCACTCCGGTGACCAGCTAGTTAGGCCCCATTCGCAACCTGTTGACTGTACTTCGTCAACCCAGGGAATTTTACACCTATTTAGATACTCCAGCGTGAACAAAGGAGTTTCACTAGGATATTACCCCATCCTAGCGCTTAGGGTCGTGATTGACATGAATAACTTAATTGCATATATGACATTTCGTAACGTGACGTGACATGAACGTGACATAAAGGACATAAGTCCTGACATAACGTAACGTGACATGAACGTAAGATGATTGACATGACATAAAATGTAACAGACAATGTTTCATAACATGGCATACATGTAGCAGACAATATTTTGTAACTTGGCATAACATGTAACAGACAACATTTCATAACATTGCATAACATGTGACAGTGAATATTACGTGACATGACATACATGTAACATATAGCATACGTAATGTGGCATACTTGCAATAGATAGTAACATGAGACATGATATATTGTGTAACAGGTAAATATTTCATGACAGAATAATTCGTGTAATAGATAAACATATGATGACCTGGCATATATAACAACATACGAACATAAATTGTAGTTTTCTTACCCATCACACATACACAGTAAACTGATAGTAAGTTAAGAGCTAACTTACCTCGATCGTCGTGTTCTACGAGATTAAAGCGCGAAACATGAGGAACTGTAAGAGGGTATTCTAAAAGTTAGAATTTTAATTACTAACAATTAGAAATGTGGAAAGAGAAAACTTAGAGTAAAATTATCATTTTACCCTCTACATGTGGAAAGATGACCATTTTACCCCTAACTTAAGGATTTCACATCCTAACTCCAAAAATTACCAAAATTTACATTCCTCATGTAAATCTTGTCCTAGACTCACATAACAACTTAGAAAAAATTAAAACCAATCACAACTACGGAAAACTCACAATGGCCGAAACATTTATAGGCCATTTCTCTTGATTTTAGTTGCAATTTCTTCCATATTCAAAACCCAAGATTAAACCAAAATTTTGGAACAAGGATCTTCCTATCCTAAGTTTAAAAAGTACACTTAAAATATCCATTAAGAAAAGCTAAACATCAATACCAAACTTTTTGTAAAAAGACCCAAACTTTTTAACAAAAAGTAAACCCTTAAATCTCAAGTTTTGACCTTAATAAAAACATCTCCAAGAATTCCAAAAAAAAACAAATCTTACTTCTAACACATTCATAACATCATCTTAAGATCAACCATGCTTTAAATCATCAAACAAAGTCAACAAAAATCATAAAACAACACATGGAGTTTTTGGTTTTAAACATAGTCCAAAACAGAAACTTTTCTCTCAACTACCTTTGATCAATCTCTTGATCTTTGGCTTTAAGACATGTGATCTTCAAACTAAAACATCATATGGTGTAACAATTTGTCCTAAAGATGATCCAATCACCAAACTTAAAATCACATGGCTAAAACTCAACAAAACATGGATCTAACCCAAAAACATCAAATCTTAGGCCAAACCGAAATCCTCTTGCATAGAAAATGATATTTTTAAAACTAATACTAAATATCTTCGAAATAACATCATAACATGTATATAAGAGGTTTAGGATCATCATATAAAAATATCAAAACCTTTGGAATAAGATCAAACCACCAAATATTCCAACTTTCACAAAACAAAAACTGCTTTTCCACTTCCAGTTTTCAAGTTTCTAAATCTAAGGAAATATATCATCAAAAGTTTTATCCATGCAACAAAACCTCAATGAACATTCATAAACACATGCTAAAAACATTCCATAAACTTTTCGGACCAAGATATGTCCATTAGCTTGGTCAAAAATTCCAAAACATATCATACTCTCCAGTTTCACGCCCAGAATGACCTTTCCACGGTTAAAAATACTTTTGACTAACCAAATGAGCATGGATTGAGACTAATAAGATATTTACGGAAACTAGACTCAAATATGAACAGCTTTAATGAAGGAGTCATTGTGAGGAAATACTTACAAGTGGTCAAGAATGGCCACGCAAAAATACACATAAATCTGCCCGAGAGAGCGCTTTTGGGTTTCTCTCTAAGAATGGGGGAAAGAAGTGATAAAATGGAGAGAAGTGCGTCTTGCACGACTTTAGACTCCTAGAGGGGGAAGTTATGGGCTTGAATGACCCTTGATTGGAGGTGGCTAGGTGACATAAAGTGGAGAATAGTGAGAGGCATGGACTGCCTGCAGCAGCTGTGAGAGATGGAGGTTGATGGAGTGAACTTCTCTTCACATCAAGGCACTAATGGGTTGTAGCCAATGGCAGTGGATGGTCTGCCATGTGGGGGAGAAAACTTCTTCAAGAAGCCTTGCCAAGGTGGCCAATTTCGTGGGCCTTGGTGGGCCCCAACCAAGTGGACTTCAATTTGGGGTTTAAAGGGGGTTTGGTTAGGGTTTGAGATGCTATCAAGCCCAAAACCAATTTTTCTTGGCCCAATCAAATTTCCAAGGTTTAAAAAGTTGGATAATGATGTCATGACAAGGATTTGATTAATTAATAGTATGTGGAAGTGATTTAATCAAGTGATTAAACACAATGCTAGAAATCGGATTAAAAAGGGTTTGGAGGCCAACTTAGGGTTTGGGGAAAACGTTTAGGGTTTTGGTTTCAATCAAGCTTTTGGGGTTTCAATTAGATTCCAACCATTTAGGGTTTTGATAGGGTTGAAACCCTCTTTGGTCTGTCACAATTTGGTTGAACAGATAAAACAAAGTTTTGCTTAGATGGCATAATCTCACACCTTGATTTCCTTCACAAATCCATCTAATGGCTCCTCATGGTGCCAAGTGTCTAATACTATTCACTATGTGTGGCTAAGATCTTGCCAAGTGTCCAAATAAAACTTCACTAACCTAATTTGGACATTTCACACTGTGATTTTGAAAACACTGCACTGGGTGCGCTTATCGAGGTTACTATTCACTTCAAAAAAAATGCATAATAAACTTAGTACTGAAAAATCCTAAATATTCATATTAACCTGTAGTGAAAATCATTTACCGAAATTCATCCCCAAGGTGCCCCTAAAAGTAATTTCACAATTTTGAAGTCGTTTCGTCCGAAATTATGAAAATGGGTTATTGCGCTATAAAATCCTAAATAATCCACTGAGTCTAATGGTATAGACCATAACGCATTCTGACACTTATAACTACCTCAAATAATTAAACTCATATATCTAGCATCATAGTGACCACACTGACTATGTTGACAGACTAAAACCTGCGCGATTGGTCGATTCGTAAAAACTTATGAGGTTTTCACGAGGTTCCTAAAGTCAATAGAAATTCCACCGGTGAATTTCTAGTGGGCTATTACAGGTGGACTACCATCATTGATTTTAGATGTATAAAAAAGTGCAATATGAAATGTATGTACTAATCATCAAACCTTGAGCGTATAGTTCTAGGTATGAAGAGTAGGTGTACTTAACACCCAGATTCTTTGGGTTGAAGTTTGATGATTAATTGAAATTGCGCAATTTATAACTCTTAAGTATTATTTTTTGATTTGTAACTAGCATTATGCAATATGAACAATACAAATAAGAAGAAAATGTCACATTACAAATTCATTTCAATGTCACCAAATTTATTTGTTCCAAAATGGAATACATTATCACAACATTATTGTTCACCAAGTTTCTAATGGCACATCATATGACAACATTTCATGATAGCCTTAATTGAAATCTATTTGGATTCAAACCAAAGTGATGTGCCATGTTACAAATAAGAAGAAAAGTGGGGACAATAAGCATAGAGCCCTATATCTAGTAATTTATTAGCCTTGTCAGCTGAAATTTAGGACCTTATCAAGGCAAATAAATCCTTCAAAGAGTACAAATTTAAGATCTTACTTTATTAGAAATTGAGGTTAATATTATCTGATATTATGCAAAATGGCATAAGAAAAAAAATCATTTTGTCTTAGAAAAGTAGATACCTTCCAAGATCTAGCTTTTAAATTTCCTAACCCAAAAAAAAAAAAAAAAAAAAAGATTCGAGAGAATTCATGACAGTGTGCATGGTCACAAACTCCAAGCATGGTACTTGTTTCACAATGTAGTAGCTCTTCCCTTTTAAAGATATATGGCCAAAATGCTAACCAGTAACTCTTTTAGTAACTTAATATTTTAGGCACAATTGATCCCTCCCTCAGTTATCTCTAACTTTGCAAGCATAAACTCCCATTTTCATATGAGAGCACAACTATTGCTCAAGAATGCTATAACAAGACTATTTACGCACGAGATGGTAGATTCCTTTATATTCTTGTGCAAAACACGAGCTTTAGTAATCCAGAAGATGTTAACTCAATCAAATAAGGCCTTTTGGGAAAGACAAACATTTGTAGAGGAATCTTTATTGCAGATGGCCATAGTTCGCGTTTCCTTTTACTACTAAATATATTTTTTATATAACTTAAGCTTCCTGACTTAGCAATAGATAAAAATTTTGATTGCCCAATTCCATACCCACTACAACATATATCGCTTATTCCCACGGAGGCACTTCGTGGGAAAATATACAAATTTGGTGGGAAATAAGTATTTTCCACAAAAACGTTCCATGGGTGACTTGCCGAAAATAACTTGCCGAAAAAAGTATTTTTTTCCCACCATAAAAACGACTTGTAGGAATAAATACTTTATCTCGCCCAGTTTGGTTCGTGAGAAAAAAAAAATTATGTCCGTGGGAAATAGTCACGGGAGGGCTTCGACTTGTGGGAAAAAAATTATTTCCGATGAAGGGTCATTGTGGGTTGATAAATTACCACCAAAAGTTGTCGTGGGAAAAAACATTTTGTGCCCGTGGGAAATAGTCATGACATGGAAAATGAAGATGTATTTTTCATGAGGATATACGGTGGGTTGATAAATTTCCACCAAATTTTATGGTGGGAAAAAACCTTTTGTGCCCATGGGAAAATAGTCATGACGTGAAAAATGAAGATGTATTTTTCATGAAGATATACGGTGGGTTGATAAATCTCCACCAAATTTTATGGTGGGAAAAAATCTTTTATTTTCGTGGGAAATAGTCACAAGAGGTCTTCTACACTGTGAAAAATGAAGATGTATTTTTCATAAGGATATACGATGGGTTGATAAGTTTCCACCAAAAATTAAGGTGGGAAGTAACCTTTCACGATGAGAATAAGTGATAACAAATAGTGAAGAGGCCGAAACAAATAGTGAAGAAGATAATGTCAGCAAAAGCATTATTTTTTAGAAGATTTTGGTGGTAGACAACCATGAATTTGACTCTTTACGTGCAGTACCCAAACCAACAGTACATCCATTTATATACTTCTGAATCATTTTATAGCATAATATCACTTAACATCCACTTTCACGAAATGACTCAATTTTAGTATTACATTTGCATAATCCTCTCAGAACAATAACTAATATAGCAGGATTAACAAACCATCCTCACTATTGAGAAACTCATTTAATAAAGGGAGAAGAAAAAGATTGTCTAATTCCCACATGAAGCCAACTGCCATTTCCAAAAGAAATTTTGGACCGGATCAGATGAATAAATTACAGGGGAAACTAATTAATTAGGGTATGACCATTTGTTTCTAATTTTATTTGTGTGTCATGTGTAGTGGGGTGATGTGTTATAAGAAGGGGTTGGGTTTTCAATTTTAGGTGGTCCAGCCAGATTCGCTTGGGAGATTAAAAAAAATATAAAGATTTGAAAAAATATTCAATCCAATTCAAATCACATGTACTACTCCATTCTCATTTGAATTAATAAAGCCTTAATTAATTAGATATCAAATCATCTAAATCAAGGGCCAAGACCTATAACTAACACTAGTTTGTTAGCTAGATCATATATTAATTAATGTACATCATTGTAATGCGAATTTCCACATGCAGTTCCACTGATAAAATGGCAAAGCATGTAAAGTATATAATACATTTCTGAATCATTTTATAGCATAATATCACTTAACATCCACTTTCATGAGATGACTCAATTTTAGTATTACATTTGCATAATCCTCTCATTTATGCTACTATTTTGATAAATCATCAGCCTATAGTTTAGCTAAGTAGTATGCATGAGAATTATTGAGAACACATAACAACCAGTTAGGAGTAGATTAGTACTGCATTAATATGTGTGGATCCAAATGCTAGCTCCAAAGTTTCAATCCTAATAACTTTTGTCCAGCTTGTAGACAGTGACCTTTAAACTTTAAAGAAAAAAACAATACTCATGTACAGATTTTTTTCATAGACTACATAGATGAAACCTCTAATTGATAAACATAGCACATGATCCACTTTCTAATGCTAATAATTTTGCCATAACACTAAAATATCAAGCACATCATAATAAGAAATAAACTCATTCCAAACTAACGAATACACTTTAACACACTTATTAAGTATTACATACAATTTGAAAATAAAGTTTTCTGGATGTTGGGGAGTACATCCATTTCACATACACCAAAATATTGCAATTGCAGATCCAACATCTTCAACATATATATATGTTGTTCACTATATATATACATATATCTTACTAGTAGACAGAGATATGTTGCTGCATAATTGTGGCTGACTTTGTCATATAATTGTCCCCATCAACAAGTTCTCATGCCTCCTGATCAAACCATCCCTAGGGTGATAACTAACTGCAAAAAGTACATACCTTATAAGCCCATTATTTTCACTTGATCACTCTACCTAATGAACTTCATAAACTAAGGGAGCTTGCATCAATTCAGCCTTCAGACTTTATCACATTTACAACTACCTAATTATAAAATCAACTTCACTAACAAACACTAGATAATACATCATTCACTAGGGTTCCTAATATATCTATAAAGACTAAGTGGATTTGTCATGTTTAACTATAACAACATGCTTTTCACTAATTAAGGGAGATTTTGCTTACCGACAAACCTGTTGTAACATTTAAAGGATGGTTGTTGTATGCCAATAGTTTCTAGTTGGTGAAAAGACAAGTCCTGACTTCTCTTCTTTAATCATGTGAAATCCCCTGCCACCCAAAAAATACATGCATTGCAAATATCCTGCATTACATCATAGAACTTAAGTTATCAGGAGCAAGTACATATGAGGATATATCTGTAATGCAAAACATACCATGTATAAGAGATTAAAATCATATACCAATTTTTACCCCACGCTTCACCTGCCACTTTCATGAAACCATCTACTTACTATGTACATTATAATAATCATCAAAACATCACCAAAATCCTAACTTATATAACATGAAGCCCCTGCCTCTTCAAACCCACAGGATCCCTAAAACACATAAGTTACTGCCCAGCAAAAATATTACAAAAATCCTAACTTATATGACATAGAAGCCAATACCAATCATGCCTACCAAGCCCCCACAACACATGAGCACACTGCCCAGCAAAAATACATGTGGATTTTAATGCAGTCCATTAAGAGGTGTTACTACACAAAAAAAAAAAAAAAAAAAAAAAAAAAACCTGCAAAATATTTTAAATGCACGAAAACAAGGCATCTTAAACTTGAGTCTCTCGCTAAGACTTCGTATGGGACTCCAACTCTGACATTCGTATGTTCATTTGTTGCTCATAATCAGAAAAGTTTTTCCTCATTGCTGCCATGCCATCCAGCAGTGACTTTAAATGAGCAGTGACTTTTTCTGCAGCAGCCTTGTTCTTTTCATTTTCCTCAGCTAGATGTACAAAATACTTTTTTTTTTTTTTTGCATTGAAGGAGATGGCTCAGGAATGACTGTGTGCCCCAAACCTTGCGCATTGCCAGATTTTTGCCCTAAAACCTTCTTGAAAACCTCTTCAGCAGCATCAGCATCATCCTCGTCCTCATCTGGTTCCTTTTCATTCAACTTCTCAACCATCAGATTCTGAATATCAAATACACATTATATACTATGAGGCTAAACAATTAACTTTTGAATAAGCAAAAGAAATACATATCACTCACATAGTTGTGTTTACTTGTTGCATTGATAAATTTACCCTTCTTCCTTGACCAATACACTTCTTTATAGAAAGCAACCAAATTCGGTGTCGTCTCACGCTTCAAGTAAAAAAAAAAAAAAAAAAAAAAGACTCAAGTGTAAGGCACAAGTTCAGAATAAGTACTGACATTTAGTATCAATATTGTTGGTGGATTTTACCTTTTCTTCCAAAATCCTAACAAACGACTTTCGGCCACCTGTATGTTTAACCCTTTGTTTTTGCCTATTACACTTGTTTCTTTGAGATATATCCTGAACATATCATGTTATTAAAAAAAAAAAAGTGCTTAATAAATATAGAACTATTAAAATGAGAGCTATGTAGAACTAAATGCTGTTATAACTCCCTTCTACATAGAAACTAATGCATCAAATTAGGATAAACAGTCACAAAATTACCTTGAAGGTGTTGCTGGCCCATCGTTGGCATAGGCATTCCCATATTGGTTTCTCAACCAAGGATGTGCCACCAGACAGTGCCTCTTCATGTGTGCTATATTTTAAGTATTCCTTGTGCAGTTCATAGTGAAATGCATTATACTTATCAGCCAGTGCCATCATCACAGTTTCACGATGATTTAGCCTTGTCCAATCCAGAACAAAGTCGGCCTGAATATGAGAAATGTTAGATATCCATGTTCATTACCATCATATAAATATTTAACAATTTTTATAAACATTGTTCACTTCTCAAACTATTTAATAAATGCCCACTTTCACATGATCGATGAGCTCATCTTTCTCTTTCGGGGAAACAACACTCCAACTTGCATGCGTCATATCTGCTTGTACTTTAATGATCCATGACACTCGACCAGTAAAGATCATGGCATTTTCACATGATGGACCTATATGGTCATCCTTGATATCCAATGGAATCTTACCCAACCTTCGGAGGCGGTCAAATTTTGTGCCCTTTGCCAGCCCACGACCACGTTTATGGGTGGGTGGAACTATGTATACAAAAGCAATTGTATGAATCAATCACAATAAAGACATCGATTATGGTGAATTTAGGCTGCCCAATTCAAACCATAATGTAATTGTACATTAACATTACTAATCAGGTGCAATACTTGTAATAATATTGCCCTAATTGTCATTGGCATCACCCCTCGACTCCTCCACGCCCACATGTGGTGCTGCTTGAGTTGAACCATCAACTCTTGTGTTAACCTCGTCACATAGGTTCCATCTCGGAGGTACTGCTTCTAGGCCTCTACCAATAGGACTTGATACTGCAGTAACACGTCCTCCACGTCCTCTCCTTCCTCCAGTTACAGATTGCACCATCCTTTTGCTAAACTCAAAAAGTATTGTATCAACAAGTAACTAGTTTGATAATTGAACCCAACAACCAACCAAGAAAATAGTCATCAGAACAATAACTAATAGAGCAGGATTAACAAACCACCCTCACTATTGAGAAACTCATTTAATAAAGGGAGAAGAAAAAGATTGTCTAATTCCCACATGAAGCCAACTGCCATTTCCAAAGGAAATTTTGGACTGGATTAAATGAATAAATTATAGGGGAAATTAATTAATTAGAGTATGACCATTTGTTTCTAATTTTATGTGTGTGTCATGTGTAGTGGAGTGACGAGTTATAAGAAGGGGTTAGGTTATCATTTTTAGGTGGTCCACTCAGATTCGCTTGGGAGATTAAAAAAATTACAAAGATTTGAGAAAATATTCAATCCAATTCAAATCACATGCACTACTCCATTCTCATTTGAATTAATAAAGCCTTAATTAATTAGATATCAAATCATCTAAATCAAGGGCCGAGACCTATAACTGACACACGTTTGCTAGCTAGATCATATATTAATTAATGTACATCATTGTAATGCGAATTTCAACATGCAATTCCACAGATAAAATGGCAAAGCATGTAAAGTATGTAATAGTTATCAGTTACTACCGTCTCAAATTAAACTCCTAATAATTAATTATAGTCCCTAGAGGTAGGAAAATGGGAGCATCTCCGATCGGATCTAGAAGATTTTTTCCATGCGGAATTATATACACCAATCGGAAGTTGATCATTATATGTTCTGGATTTACATTACTGCCAATATAAAACCCAAGGGAAAATATAACAAAAGCCCAATCCATTATATGGCCATCACAAATATGCGGCTCATTGTGATTCATAAGTCCACTGGAATGTTGTACTGTGACTGAAAAACTCATGCCCATAGACCAGAAAATATGAATTTGTTTGGTAAAAAAGAATGCCCACCACTCAATCTGTATATCCTTTGAGAAATACATACGAGTTCAGGGTTCTAGTACATAATTTTACATAAAACTTGTGAAGGCAGTTGGAGAGAAATACCTGTAAATGGCCTCTCGCGAGAACAACGACTGAATGGGAGTTTTGGTCACCAGAAAATACCCCTTGCTTCAAAGGATTGAAGCCCAACCTTCCTCGCGCGCAAGGTCCACAAAGATATATATCCTCAGTGTTATGTTTCCCACAGCTCCACAGAGAAAAAAAATATGTAAAACAGGGCTTCAATATCATGATGGGAGCTGATATTGACCTGTTAAAACTTAAGATATTCATGTAATATTAAGTGCTGCTCAACCGTCGATGAAGAAGCAAAACAATGGATGAAGCTAACTGGGTAGAGCAGTAGGTGAACAAGTACCGATGCTTGTCTCTATGAAGCGACATGGCGCCAATTGAGAAGAAAGTAAAATAGATGGATTTCAGTGATTTCACATTATCCCGCGCAAATCTTGTAAGAGAGATTTTCGCGTTGTTTTGGCCTTCCGTTGGAATAA
Organism: Juglans microcarpa x Juglans regia; assembly: GCF_004785595.1. Taxonomy (NCBI): domain Eukaryota; kingdom Viridiplantae; phylum Streptophyta; class Magnoliopsida; order Fagales; family Juglandaceae; genus Juglans; species Juglans microcarpa x Juglans regia. Next base: position 13,182,828 of record NC_054609.1, read on the forward strand.
TAATAATAATAATAATATATGTTAATTTTTTAGACCCTTTCTCTAATTAATAATCTTAGCCCCTCCATAAAATTATTTTGATCTGATATATTAATTATTTATAAGTCCAATTTAAAAATAAAATACATCTTATATAAAATAAAATTCCTTCTAATTACATGATGACACATTTTTACTATCAACAAATACGTCCATTTCACTCGGATGGTTTTCTTCTCCTCTAGTCGTTGCCGTCTACATTCTCAATGTTTCTAACTTTCTACTAGTAAAAGAAACCTGATCTTGTGCTTACCATCTGCCAAAAGGCCAAAAATGGGAGCTAATTTTGATCATGGGCGCAATCATGCCCGCCATTGCATACACTGATTGACTTTTCTCTTTTTTTTTCTTGTTTCCTTTTTTTCGATTCTCTTCTTCTTCCATATATATAATTGCATCGAATCTATTGATGCAGTATTTTTGAAGTTTTCTTTTTAACTTCTCTCATTCTTTCATGTATAAGCTGCAATTGTATTTTTCTTTAGAAATTTTCTTTTTCCTTTTTGAAATAGATTGATTACAACTTGGTTGTGTTTAATGTATCATGAAAGCAACATGAATTCCCAACATGTGATTAAAGTTGCATTTTAATAGCCAACCACGTCATTCTATATATCAATGTTATGATCCCACATCGTCTAAGTATGTGATTAGTTGAAAGTTTATAAGCTCCTAGACACCCTTCCCTTGTGAGTTCTCAAGTGTGAGTTCTACTTAGCGGGTTCATAACAATCAATAATTGTTTATATGTTCTAATTTCTCCCAACATAAAAATTAATGTTCTAAATTATTAATGTTCTCCAAGCATATATGTTCTAAATTATTAATTATTTATGGACAATGATACACCACCAACTATATTACAACTCAATTACTACTACATATTAAAATATTAATATTTTCTATGTTCCCATTAGTATTTTTGTACTTGCAGCAGTTCAACGTAGATAAAATATTCATTTTTTTTATACTTAGTTGTAAACAAAATTGTAGTATATACATTACAAGAAAAAGAGTATTTTTCGCAAATTCCAAATAAAACGCCGCGATACCCATTCAGTTTGCCTATTACATCGTCGGGAAAACTTTTGCAATAATTTATAGTCCTTGCACATATTTAATGAATCGCCGCTAATAAAGAGATATATTCCAACGAACTAATTAAATCGCTGGAAAAACAAATTGGCGATGATAATTATCGCCACAAAACATATTGATTGCACACATTTAATGCTCGACGCATTTGCTGCTAATAGAAAGGCAAAAAGGGTTTGTAATAACCTTTCCTAACCGAATAAGTTTACAAATTTATGGTTTTTAGGATTTTATATTCACATACGACAAAATTCCTATATCAAACAAAAGTCATCAGCCTTAACCCATCCATATCAAAAGTACTCATTTCTGTTGACGTGCACGCAAGCTTGCCAAATGGTGTTTCCAGTTCAAGACTTCACCTACATACAAAAGATAAAGCATTAATTTTGACACCATTTGGTTCCATCATATTACTCAGGATAACTGTAAATTCTGATAATGCTAAACTGCAACTCTTTGATCATTGAACTACTAGAGGACACATTTTGAGATAAATATGTTTAGGCATATGACCATAAAGACTACAACAGTCGACATATCATATGATCCCAAGACAAGAATAACCAACATTGGTTGGACTTGGATGTCCAATTCAGTGCTAAAAGTACACATAATTCTATTTCTTTGTTTGATCAACTAATATTTTCATAAAACATATGGGTCAGATAAATATAACTTCCCAAACAATCCATATGGTTGAGAAACCCAATGTTTTATAGGGACATACATTGGCAAAGCAGTCATAAATATTAGAAGTATATAGAGGTATTTTAAAATATTACCTAACATAGCAGGATGATTCTTTTTTCCCATACCACAACCCAAATGGAACACATTTTGCTGATCTTCAAGACTTTCAATTAGCATCTGGGACAGCATACTCTGCCATTATAATCACATGCAGTCTGCCAAGAACATATACACAAACTAAGATATGCAAAACAATTCCAATTGAAAGTGGCTATGAAGTTGGAATATAAAGTTACACAAGGAAGGGTAAAAATCATAAGTTGGAGTAAAGAAATACCATCATTCGAGTTCATATCATCATCACTCTCAATGTCGCACTCGCTAGCTTCGCTATGGTCACCTACGTCGTCAATCCCTAATTCCTCATCAATGCTGTCATTATCAATAAAGACCTCCTCCTCACTTTGACGCTCAGTCGTGGCTCCTAATATGATTGAGGGATCAACCATAAAATGTGGCTCATCGACTTGATGCAATGGATTGAGCAAAGTTGCCTCATTCTCAGTAATGGGCCCATTGTTTCTGAGTTCAGTGTCATCCTCCTGGAATGCGTCACCATCAGAGGATCCATCATCATCATCCTCAACCGAGGTTATGGGATTTATGTTGTAAACATTCCAATTTGTTATCTTATGGACGACATGCCAACTACCCCCCAAACTAGGATCTTTTAGGTAAAACACTTGCGAGGCTTGGCAGACAAGGGAAAATGGCTCATCTTTATACCATTTTCTAGAAGTATTGACAGATGTCAAGTGGTCGCTGACACGTATCCCCCTTCTCCTATCACTAATGTCCCACCAATCACATTTAAATGAGTAAACCTTACGCCAACCCATATACCGTAATTCTAAAATATCCTGCAATACACCATAAAAGTCAGTCGGGTCTCCCTGATGGTCGCCATGAACAACGACCCTGCTGTTTTGGGTGCAGCGATGCATTTCACGTTCATTTGTGTGAAACCCGATCCCATTCATTATACAACCGGGATATGATGCAATCCATGGATCTGGATAACATGTTAATGCATAGATATCATCAGTCACTTGGACTGGACTTGTCGCACGTAGCTGTTGAATCAACATTTCAAAGAAAATAACACAATTACAATATAACTCGTAGTTTCAAAATACATTTTAATATGGATACTATATGCTCACTTACGCATTCTTTAAACCACTTTGGGAATTTAGTCTGGTGCCTACTGTTGATGTTGCTAGTGTCTTCTTCTTTGATAATATTATAGTGCTCACTACAAAACATATTGATCTACAATGCAACTAAATACATTTAATGAATATAAAAGTTATTCTAGATTAGAAAGCGTAGTGTACTTACGCAAGGTAGTGCTCAATCTCGATGCAATTGTTAAGCACATACCACCGGGCCCTTGAGAACAGTGGTTCTGGTAATTTGTAAGAGATTGATGACCCTAATGGACGCACCTTTTGCGAGAAGACAGATAAACTTCCTTCAGATGAAGCTTGAGGAATGTCAAAGTTTCGCTCAGCTCGGTTATATCTGGTCTCAATATCGTGAAGGTACATGGAGCAAAATGTCAAGCACTCCACATGAACATATGCTTCAGCAATTCAGCCTTCAGGATGGGCTTTATTTCGAGCGTATCACTTGAACTTCCCAAGATACCTCTCAAACAGGTACATCCACCTATATTGCACAGGTCCGACAAACAATGCCTCATCTGCCAAATGAATAGCGAGGTGCACCATTATATAAAAAAAGACAGGAGGGAAAATCATTTCGAGTTTACATAGAATAATGGGAATATCCAATTGAAGTCGATGCAACACTGATAAGGTCAATGTACGTGCACATAATTCTTTGAAAAATGAGCTCAACTCAATTAATGCTCGACGTATATCCGATCGTAAATACCCACCAATCACAACCGGCAGCAATCTCTGTATGAAAATATGACAATCATGGCTCTTCATCCCTGTGATTTTTCCATCACTAACATTGACACACCTTGCTAAATTCGAGGCATAACCATCTGAGAATTTAACCTCTGACAACCACTCACAAAAAGTCATTCTCTCATTTAAATTTAACATGTAACATGCAAGACTCATAGTAGTATGATCACCATCTTGTTGTAAATGTAATTCTTTCCTTAGTCCAAGAAGAGCTAAATCCCTACGCGCACTGGCGGTGTCCTTACATTTCCCTTCCGTATTCATCAATGTTTCCAAGATGCTATCACATATTTTTTTTTCAATATGCATGACGTCCAAATTATGTCTCAAACCCAAACTTGCCCAATAAGGAAGCTTAAAGAAAATACTTTTTTTCGTCCAATTCAATTCATTGGGTGTCTGTTTCCTCTTCTTTGATGCTTTGCCAAATTTCACATCAGAGAGACTTTCTAACTGTTCAAGTAAATACTGTCCCGTAAGACTTTTAGGTTTCAGGCGATGGTCCTTTTTACCGTTAAAAGCACTTTTCTTCTTTCTCCAACTGTGCTCTGGTACCAACCAACGACGATGACCCATATAGCAATGTGTACGCCCATAGACCAACCACATGTTGTCTGTTTCAACATTACATGTAGGACAAGCCATCTTTCCTTTCGTGCTCCACCCAGAAAGATTGGCGTATGCGGAAAAGTCATTGATCATCCAAAGCAACGCTGCATGTAGCCTAAATGTTTCTGACTTGAATGAATCATATGTATCGATGCCCTCTTCGCATAATTCTTTCAACTCGGCCACTAAAGGACAAAAAAACACGTCGATATCATTTTCTGGTGCCTTGGGGCCAAGGATTAGTGAAGACATAATCATGTATGGATCTTTCATGCATAACCAAGGGGCAAGTTGTAAGGCACAAGTAGTACTGGCCCATATGTTGTACGGTCTGCTCATGTTATTGAATGGGTTAAAACCATCACTAGCTAGCCCAAGCCTAACATTACGAGCATCATTGGAAAACCATGCATGTTTGGTATCAAATTCTTTCCATACCCTAGAATCAGCTAGGTGTCTCATGCAACTTGGATCATCACTACGTTCTTCTACATGCCATCTCATGGCTTCTGCTGTATTTTTTGACATAAATAGTCTCTGTAACCGAGTTTTCAAAGGAAAATAGCACATTATTTTTTAAGGTATTCTCCTTTGTATACTTTTCTGTAAAACCCATCTAGATGCATTACATTTAGGGCAGACATCTTTGTCGGCATTTTCCTTCCAGAACAAGACAATTATTTGGACATGCATGTATCTTTTTGTATGTAAAGCCCAATCCACGCTCCAAGCGGTGAGCCTCGCGATATGAGTAAGGAAAAAGGGCATCAGGAAATGCTGCTTTCAACAGCTTTATAACCATGTCAAACGACTTCACGGTCCAATCACCAACACATTTGATGTGAAGTAACTTGACTATAAATGATAGTTTCGAGAACTTTGTGCACAATGGATAAAGTGGACGATGTGCATCGTCTAGCAAACCCTCAAATGTTTATTATTTTGGAATATCAGAGGTGTGAACCCCAAGATTTGCTTCATCACATGATGAATTTCTAGCCTCATGATCCATAAAGGATCCAACCCGAATGTCATCTAACATCTCGTCTACATTATCAATGTAGTCATCATTACCACTGTCTCCATCATCTCCCTCGTCGGACAAATGTGTAGGCAAAGATTCTTCCTCCCCATGAAATATCCATTCGTTATAATTTGGATCAATCCCAGTTATAAATAAATGATCCTTGACCACTCTAAATGGATGGAAAAGCATATTCCGGCATCTTTTACATGGACACCTAATGCGATCACTTCCGAGTGCATGCGCCTGAGCCATAGCAATGAATTGTTTAACACTTTCACCATATTGGTTGGACTGCAATCTATCTTCGATATGCATCCAAGCCTTATCCATCTAAGGCTTGAGAAGAAATTGTAAAAGTTAGTAGATTTATTCTTATGAAAAAAATGTTCACAAAAAAGAAGGTGTCTATGCTTTATCAAAAAAGAGTAGACATGGTCATTGATGGACCTAGTTATTGAAAACAAAACTACGCGCCCCAAAGAGAAGTTACGTTAAGGATCAATCAGTCACATCTTTAGGTGTATCTTATTGTAAAGAGAAGATGTTGTTTACTTGGTCCAAAACCTGTTGAAGGCTTAGATTCGATTCCATATATGGATGGAGGTCAGATGATTCCATGTACTAGTACTACTCAAGTTTGAACTTAGTTTGAAATGTTTTGACTACGTTGCAAGGTATATACAATAATATGAATGGTTTCCATTGTCAATCGTCAATCTTGGCAACATATATATGGCCATCAGTCAAAGAAAAAATTAATTTCGAGAAGACTCCTTATTTCTTTACTACAACTTTTATTAATTACTGCATGACCTAACATGCATGCATCCACTACCTATTCCTTGTGCAAATTCTGTGGATTTAGATAAGAGATTAACTATTTTAATTAATTAGCTGATTATGAGCCACCCCACCTACAACTTACATTGAATCTAACTAAAACAAACTTGCAAGATAACAAATCCCTTCAACAAAAGTATATGCTCCAAGAAAGTACTTCACGGCCACGTGCATATATATGGCTCCCAATTATTCTTTCAGAGTTCAACTTCCAAATTAAGCGAATCTGGTCTCATGTCCTGGTTCTATTTTCTACAACACAAAACACTAGTTTTTTGTATAAGAGTTCAATAACTATTCTATGTTATATACTATGATCACAAATAACACAGAGAGAAGATGAAGGATCTGTCTTTAGGAGAAACATGTAGAAACAGAACATTAAGCTTGACAATAATATCAGACGAAAGTCCTTCCCTAATATATAACCTTCCGATCCGAAATAAAGGAAGGATTTCAATCTTCGATCCAAATTTAATATGTTTTACACAACCATATCATCACAACATTAGACAGATTTTACACAACCATATCATCATAAAATTACACAATATGTTACACAATCATATCATCACAAATTACAAGGAGAGAAGATGAAGGGAGAAGAGAAAGGCTCACTGTGTCGCACTGAAATTTGAGAAGACGTGTGCTGGACTGCTACAGGGTGGGGACTCGGTGGTTGATTGGGTGAGGTCGCGCTGCGGGGGCAGGGATTGGGTGTGGTCGCGCTGCGGGGGCTGGGACTAGGTGAGGTCGCGCCGGGGGGTTGGGGGGGGGGACTGGGTGAGGTGCGGTAGGGGGGAGAGGCTCGATCGCGATCAAGGGTGAGAGAGGTGAGGTTGGTGGATCACAGTCGCCACGAGAGAGAGAGAGAGAGAGAGGAGAGCCTTGCGGGGTTGGGGGTAGGGGAAGAAAGGAAAAAGGGGGAAAGTCGCGTATTTATTATCTTTTGCGGCGAGAAAAAATCGCCAAAAAGTTAATTACCTCATCGAAAAAAGTAATAACCAAATAAATGGAAAAAAATTCGCCAAACTATTTGCAGCAACATTTTATTGCCGTAAAACACAAAGGTGGTTTATTTCCGACAGGAAAAAGTCACTGCAAAAGTTAATTAGGTCGTCACAAAAAGCAATAACCTGATAAATGCACAAAAAATTCGCAAAACTATTTGCGGCGACCTGTTATCGCCGCAATAAACCATTTTCTCGCCAGAAAAATATTTTTTCCCCACAAATGCTTACTTGCCAATGTAATATTGTGGGAAAAGGCTCATTCTTTTTCCACAAGCAATTTTCGTGTAATAAGCTCTTTATTTTCCACGATGGAGTGTCTTGGAAAAAAAATTCTTGGCAAAAAGGCCATTTCTCTTGTAATGACCATATACAAGAAAAAGATGATGCACAACTAACTTGAAAGTCAAATTCAAATTCAATATCTTTGCTCAGAATAGAAATAAACTATATATGAAACTAAGAAGTTTCCTCTTGGAAGAGCCTTGGTCAAAATAGTGTCGATAGATTTCTAGAAGAATGACAACCATCCTAATGCAGAAAAAATCTTTTGGAGAATCAAATTAAAGAAGGTGACTAGAGAGAAAGATGATTGTACCTTACTCATGTGCGCAGAAACTGACATCTTGTGTTGGAGGAAATGACAGTCTCGTAAAAGAAGCATGATGGATTTCGGGATTTGGGGTTTGAAGGACTAGAAGGGCATCCCCGCTTGGTAATGGTTGATGGGTGCAGTAGGATGAGAAATTTGGGGGATGATTGGTAATTGAGGATTGAAATGAGTTTGTTTTGGATTTGAGGAAGGAGAAGGAGGAAGTTAGGGCTCACGGAAGACAAGTGGGAAGGAGTTAGTAAACGTAGAAATGAATTTAAAAATAAGAATAAAGCTGTTTTGCCGCTGCGGGTTATTGCCATTCTTGACCGTTTGAGAAAAAAATTTTATTTTTTATTTTTTATTTTTACTTAATGATTAAGAAAGTAATTTTAAATGTATTGATGTATTTTTTTTTATTTTTTAAAAATATTTAAATATAATAAAAAAATGTGAATGAAAAAATAAAAATAAAAAATTACAAATCACCTGTCGGTAACAATAAACGATGCTACTCAGGCGGCAGAGTAGCACCGCTCTAAAAATAATGATGTGGAATTTGACACGTAAGCTAGTGGTATACAAGTTGTAAAATTATAAGCAAGGGTATCATTTCCGAGGGTTATAGGAAATTTTCTAAATTCCATCTACAAATTTGACACGTGTTCCTAGACCGCGTATATAACTAACCAAAATAATTATGTCATTATATTAAAAATTAAACAATGCTAGGGAATTGAGAATGTTGTCATTGCATTGTACCGATAAGTGCAATTGCACTTTTTTTTTTTTTTTCAAAAAATTTTTAAACACCTTTAAACATTTAAAAAGAATTCATAAATTTATTAAAAATAACTTCCTTAATCATTAAGTATAAAAAAAAAAAAAAAAAGCATTGGTCACTTTGAAACACCTTTCTCAATCCCCCAAGCATTTTCCTTCAAAATAATCTCAATTCTTTATAATTATCCTAAATTTGAAATAGAGTTGTAAAATAAATTAAATAGATGTAAATTTATAATTTTTCTATTATTAAAAATTATATTCTGCCCACATTCTTAAGGGTGATTTTTCTTAAAATTGGACTAAATGATTATTTCAATCTTGCTCAATGGACACATGTTAGATTATCATCTAACGTGATTGAAATACTCACATCTTATCATATCATAGGATGTCATATTATTAAAGATTGGTATTTATATAAGTAATTTTAATGGTAGGACAATTTGTCACGTACTCTTAATGGATTTACAAACGAAATTAATATGAACTTATTGATTACCTATAATAAGAATGCAATTAATGTATCCCTTAAATATCATCTTTTTTTTTGTCTTATTCTTATTTACGATCAAAATAAATATCCTTTAATTACATGGTCATAGTTCTTTGGGTATAACCACATATTTATAAAAAAATACTCATTTATCTCGTAATTTTTCTCTGACCAAATAAAGTAAAAAATTAAGTATTTTATCTTTTTACTCTTTTAAACGACGAAAGAATTAATATATGCTCAGTTCTTTTATATTTTATGTAAAAAAAAAAAAAAGGCTCATATATGATTCTTGAAGTAGAATTGAAAAAAAAAAAAAAAAACACAATTTTGAATCAATTGGAGTTGACTCAAATTGGTCTGAATCAATCAATTGAACTTGTTCGAGTTCATCGATTGAATTATTTTTGTGTTTGAAAAACAAATGCACTAAAATTATTTCATTTATGACTGAATTGTTTGATTGTAACCTGGCCTTAAAACTATCAAAAAGTTGCATTTACACGTTGTTCAAAGAAAAAATGTTGAAGCCGCTTATTTTCTTAGGTAGCTAGAATTGGCAGATGATCATATGCAAAATATACTTTTTGAATTTGTTATCAATGACAAGGTCAAAAGGCAACATGATCATAAAAGGACTCCTTTGATGATGATCTTAATCATACAAGTTTTGCAGAGAAAAATAATGGTTTTTTCTTTTCTTTTTTGGCCAAACGGAAAGTGTTTCCCAGGTGATATACGCAAAGTATAAACGTTTGGAAAGAAGTCTGCGAAAAGTGTAAAGTTGGCGAAGTAGCTGATACCTGACTTTGGGGCTTTGGGTACCTGTTTTATGGTCATTTATTATACTGTCTATTTAATATTTATTGCCACTTTTTTAACAACCCGCTCCTTTTTGCATTCATGCATTCCACCCCTATATCTTCTACTATGAACATTACTGATGACTCTCTCTCTCTCTCTCTCCTCTCTCTCTCTCGTTCTCCCTTTGAAAGTTACTATTTAATAAAAGGGTTAGCCTTAATTCCCTTTTCTATGATCTGAGAGTATTGCAGCAATGCATTCCGCACACAAGTTTGAGTCGTTTCCGAACCAAGTAAAAGCCTCAAAGGTAAGATATAGTTATTTTGAAAAGTTTTTGAGGCATTATTTTATTCATTTGCTTTTTTATGTATTTCTTATGTTCTTAAATTTTGGGTTTTCTTTTCTTTTGCTTTCTGCGTTTATCTGTGTATATTAGCTTTTTAGTTTTGCAAAGCTTTCTGTTTTCTTTTTGTTTTCATATGGTCTGTTTTTGATTGCTGATAAAAGGTGGAATGGAAAACAAAGAATTTGTAAACCCAAGAAAACAAAAACCGTTACTATCTCTTCCTATTAAAATAACTGGAGTTCACATGGAGGAGGTTTACCTTTTCAGGTGAAAACGTCATTGAACTATAAATTCATTACTTTCCGTTCCCTTTGTTCAGTTTGTTTATCAGTAATAAGTAAAGGGAAATACTTTAGACACAAACGAATTACACAACAGTAAATCTACAAATTGATGTGGCATGATGTGGTACGTCAAATTGTAAAGTTACTTTTATTGTAAAGTAGATCTAACGAATCTCATAAAATTACATCAGTTTGTTAGTTTACTTTATGTAATCTCTTTGTGTATGTAGCAGTTCTCGTAAGTAAAATGTTAATAGAACTACTAGGTGGATGCCCATTAATAACTAGCACTGCGGACGGAAGTGGACAATTTTGGGGAAAACCTTCCTTCCAATTAATGGATGAAACTATTAGTTTAATCTTGAAATTTGTAGTAATATTGGGGTCAAACTCCAAAGTAGTTGCTTTTTGCTTGCATTGAACCATCTCCATGGCCGAAAGGGCTATGTGTATGTGGTGTCCCTCAATTTTCTTGGCCACACATCATTGTTGCTTTGCTTTTTCTTTGACTTTAGTGCTAGACAGTTTGTTGTTAGTACATTATTATTTAATTATGAGTTTGGCTATTGTTGATTAAGTGGAAGTAAGGGGCTCAGCCCCTTTGGATCGCTTTGTGTGTTTTTTGCACCTGACATGTTGAACAAACCTGCTTGCTGAAATTATGAGGTGGGAAGAAATCAAATAATTAGAATTGAAAGCTCAAAAATCTGTAACAGCTTAATTAAGAAAGAAGAACATGTTACTATGTGAAATTTTCATATTAGATTATTTCTTTTATGTAGTCTCCATGAAGTATTTCTTCAATTTGGTTAACAATACCGTGTTGGGTTTATGCAGCAAATTTGATAGAGTTGAAAAAAAGGGTTTTATAATTGCTTATGTCTTTCACCAAAGATTTAATTTTGCTACGCTATTACGACTGGCTTAGAAGCCTTATTTTTTCGCAGATGAGATGAGATGAGTTGAGATTAAAGTTAAAAGTTGAATAAAATATTGTTAAAATAAATTTTTTTAATATTATTTTTGTTTTGAGATTTGAAAAAGTTGAATTGTTTATTTTATTTTGTGTGAGAATTTGGAAAAATTGTAATGATTAGATAAGATGATATGAATTTAGAGGAGTTATGAAAACAAATGAGTACTAATTCATGAACCGTGGGTTTGTTGGGTTTCCAATTCTGGGGAAAATTTCATAATGATGATGGACTGTTCTATATTTTGTTGAAATGCAGCAAATATTTATTTTCAATTGAAGGAACTAGCCCTTGATATCATGACACAGTGAAATGTGAATGGATAAACTGGACCAGTGAGCACTGTCAGTGATCTTCAGCTAGCTCCCTTCAAATTTCTTTTGGCTTGTTCACAGTGGAGCTTAGCAAGTGTCTGATCTTTCTTTTAAGTGACATTGAAATGATCTCATGACTTGACATTCATATTTGATACATGCACCTCCAAGAGAACAATGATGCTTTGTTCCTCACGTAGTCTTCATACACAGGGCCAAAGGTAACACATCACTCATCGTGTCACAATGAGTGCACCTTAATGATATGGAATTTCAATTTTTCTGTAAGGTTGTATCGTATGGACAAAGCTTATATTTACAGCAGTTTCTATATGAGGACATGGCGTTTGGAGATTCCCACCTCCTTTTTCTATTATTGCGCCTTTGGGCCCTAGGCCTTGTTTGGATGTTGACAAATAAGCCCTTAGCCTCTACAAGTTGTTTCTCACTCCTATCTTTGTTAATGCCTATATGCCATTCCATTCATTCATGACATGAAAAAACAAGTGGATAAAAATCCTGTAGTAACTTTTTCCTTTCATTTTTATAATTGGGAACATATGTACCTGCCAGATGATAAATACATGTGATGTTGTTCAACTCCTTCCTATAAGCTCCTTCAAATTCAATGACAATACTGAGGAGATGAGAGGAAAGAAGACTGAAGAAAAGACCAGCGTGAAATCTGAAAGTTCAATCATCTCTGGTGTAAGAAGGGAAGGCTATGAGGTGGATTCAGATTTACTTCCAGGTGATAGTCAAAATGAAGATCCAGTCAGAAACCCTCCAGAAGTAAGTAGTTTAATAGCTTGGGAGGATTCAGAGGACAAAAGGGACCGTCTAGCAGAATATTTTAACTGTCCTAAAGATTTGAAAGGGAGTGAGGAAGGAGAAAACCTTTACACTAGAGAGAATATAATGGAGTATGAATTACCAGAGCTGGATGTTTTCTTTCATGAGAGCAGTTATCAGTTTGTTAAGGACATTTGCATTGACAGTGGAGTGACTTCTCAGGGCAAGTGTTTGCTAGAAACTTATGAGTTGGACCATACTACTCTCTCTTGCATACTCAATTCTGATGTGGATACCAGCAGTGAATTAACAGAAGAAACTCTGGATACAGCTTCATTTGGGACAAACGGGTCAAGACATAGCACTGAACAGGACTGCAATAAGGATGTAATCAAACAATGTGCTTGTGAAGGCTTGACGATGAAAGGCGAAATAGATATTGATGCAGGACATGAGATTTCTGATCAGTCCCATAAGAAGATAATCTCTAAAATTCTGCTTCTAGATAGAGAGGTAAACCATTCTTACTCCCTCTGCTCATTCATTCCCTCCTAAAACTGTTTACCTTTTTGCAAGTAGCATAAGTATTCTTTCTACAAAAGAAAAAAAATCTTCAAAGAAGAATTTATTCATGTTCCTGAAGTTGATACCCTCATTATGAGCTATAGTTTTCTTGGCTATCTTCTTTTTTGGCTGTGTGATTCGTATGAGGTTGAAAATTGTTCAAAATCCAAGTTCATATTAGTAAAGACAACAGCTTGGTTGATTTGAAAAGATTGAATCGTTTAATTCATTCAAAGATTTTATATTCTGTCTGATGTAATCGGAAGAGTCAAGGAGATTGAGCACTAAGAGGCATGCCACTGAGGATAATTGCCCTCTATTTATTACGTCTACGCAGAAGTTATCCATATAATAGAGGGTAAAACTAAAAGTGACATCAAGAGGAAAGTCCTACCTATGCGTTAATGAACCTTTTGTGATTATTTTATGTTCTCCCTACCCTTTTTCTCAAATTCGTTTTCTAGTTGAAAATTTGTATCTGTCTGGCGATGCTGGAATTCAGCTTTGCAATTGTCGAATTGTTCGCCCTCGCCCTAAGAACAACCAGTGCTTGCCTTTCCTGTTCTACAATCTTAAATATTTTGTTCATGAATGAAGATCTTTTATGACTGGATATATATTACTTACTAGAATCACCCTTAAAAACAACGTTCAACTTTGTCTCAACATGAAATAGCAAAGATATTGAAGATTTCTTTGTGTAACTGAAGATGAAAAAATTGTTTACGGGTGAGGAGAAGGAAATGGTTATAGAGAACTCAACAAAGTTAAGTTATTTTTTGTAGGTTTTCGTTTTGGTTTGGTTTCTTTCGGTCTTGGACAGTCCTTCCCTAGTTGAGAAGGGCACAATCACCAACTGACCAAGGCTGTCTAATTTGGTAAGAGCTTGCATGGATAACCTGCTGATGCGTAATTGTAGTTGTTGATTTTGGCTTTTTAGTTGAGTTCTTCTTTTGTTCTCTGTTTTACATAAACATTTATGCCCACCACCACCACCTGACCCAAATGATCTGGTGAAATGGCATACTCCAGTTGTTCCACTTTTACCAGGAACAAAGTTAAACGAAAGCTAGTTTGGGTACTGAGAATATCTCAGGAATTCTCAGAATACCTCATTACTATTCATTATTTTATTGTTACTTTTCACTTACTTTTTACTACTATTTAATATTCTATCATTACTTTTTCATTACTATTAACAGAATACCTGAGAATACCTGACTTAACTTTCAAAAGCATAGTAACAAGAGAGACTAATGTAAGTACCGTATATAATAAACTCTTACGTGTTATGTGCCTAGTTAGGATGTTTGTAACGAATTAACCATAGTTAAGCCTCAAATGATATTTGCATCTCTAATCAGTGTGACGAAATGAAGAGGTTGGCAATCCTTAGAGGCGAGTCCCCTGCATGAATGTTATGAATGAGTGGAGATTCTAAACAGATCTTCGGAGTTCTTTTTCAAAAAAATGTATTAGATTTTAAAGTTTTTTGAGGACCTGTAGGCTCCATTTAAGGAAGCAGTATCGGAAAACTTGATGGCATCTTCAACGACTGAAGCAAATGACAACAGCCACCCAATTTTCAACAGTGAGGTGGAGCCTGAGAGCCTCAGTAATCGTTTCAATTCATCTACACTCACAATAAACAGCGGCGAGGATTCCCTGCTATGTGTATCTAAGCGGTCAACTAGCAGCACAGCCAGTTCCCGTTCATTTGCTTTTCCCATGTAAAACTCTTAACTTTTTACATACTCATTGTTCTATGAATTGAGATTGGTTGCTCACAGTTTCGCTTGCATTTGAACAGATTGCCTGCTGAGTGGAATGGCAGCCCAGTAAGAATGGTAAGAGCTGACAGGGTTCAATTAAGAAAGCACAGACGTTGGAGACTCTGCTTTCCCTGCCTTAAATTCTGAATGTACTCAATTCCCTTTGTGGCTTTTGTTTCATTATGCTTTTTTTTTTCCCCTTTTTTGCTAAGGCATTGGAGTGTATAGTGCGCTTGTCACAAAGAGTATTCATGATTGTTGTTCCTTAGAATTTTGCGTACATGTTCAGATATAGTACATTTCATAACGAAATATTATTATTATTATTATTATTATTGGTTTATTTTTTGTAATTTTGTGGACTCATTTCTGATGTATCGTGTTGGACTTCTTTGTCCTCCCTGTAAATATGATGGACTCTAAAAGAGAGAGTTTTTAAATGCACAATATCATTCCAAATATTAAAAAAATTGTCAAGGGGGCTAAGGATTGGAATTAAACCAGTTAACCACCAACAGGGAGTTCGACTCTAAAATAAGGTATGACACATCTAATTGGTAACATAAAAGCAAGCCAGTCTTTAAAGCTGAAATCTCTGCAAAAGTATTAGTGCCAGTGCTCAAAAATCAAGAAAACCCAACAATAACAGGACTATTAGAGGTCCTTAATATGCCCCCACTACCCGCAGGACTAGTATTACCTTTAGAAGCACCATCAATGTTGAGCTTGAGAGTCCCCACGGGAGGAGAGATCCATTGCTCAAGGAAAGGCCTCTTAATTCTAATGGTGGTACTCAAAATATGAAGAGACTCGAGGACTGAAGCATTGGAGTAGAACAATGAGGACATAGGCTTAAGCAATGGGTTGAGATCACTTGCCGGCTCGTTGATCTTGTAAATGATAGTATCAACACTAGCATGACTATCTTAAAATTTAACCTTGTTCCTAGCGAGCGAAACCTCCCAAAGAAAGAGAGAAGGAAACAAGCGGGCGAGCAAGTGAAATTGGTCGAAGCCACAGAAGGAGGACCACCATTGGTGTTATTCTTCCAACTACTAGAGGCAATATGCATATGACCAAAGGTAAAAGCAAAATGAAGCCACACCATCTTAAAGGGGAACAATCAGTGAAGACATGGTTAGCAATCTACACAATGCCATCAGAACTAGAAGATCAATTTGGAGACTAGGGGGATTCGACATTGTTGGATCTTGTAGTCGAAGGAGACACCATTGTGCAACAATTTCAATATAAAGACAAAGATCTTAGTGGGGATCCCATGACATCCAATCAAATATGCAAAAGGGAAGATAGGTGAGTGGTCTAAAAAGGTTCCAAGCAAATTTTGAGGTAAAATTTCCATCTTGAGTGTGCTTACAAACTCTAGTATCAGAACCTGGATTAAGAGTCACAAGGAAATTTATGACTGCTTGCAATAAAGACCTGCCACCAATGCTCAAGATATTATTAGTGAACCAACCATAAGTAGAACAAACGTCTTTAATAAATAAGGTAGGGGTGGAAACCGAGAAACATTTTTAGACTAAAGAGTTGTTACTTGCCCAATTATCATGCCAAGTTTAAATCACCCTCATGGATGTTCATTGACTTTCTGGTATTTGCAATGATGTACCTACGAGATCTAGAGACACTCCTTCCTAATAAGAAAACACTCTTGGACTGATTAATCTTTTGCCCAAATATGTTCTCATATTGAGAGATGAAACCCATAAGATTGGAAAGGCTCTTCTTAGGGCCATTAGTGGAAATTAAGCAGTCATCAACAAAAAGATTATGAGATAGGGCCACAATCCTAAGGGACATAATAGGTGGTTATATGACCATCCACCATGATCTTATGAGGACCTCTACTGAGCGGTTCTTCACTAAGAATGAAAAGAAGAATGGACAAGGGATCCCCTTGCCTTAAATCCCTAGTAGAAGTGAAGTACCCAAAATAAGTACCATTCAAACAAACATAAAAAGTGGGACCCAAAAAACAAAGCAGGAAAAGAAAGGCAACACCGTCGCTAAAACTGAATGAAGAAAGAACACGAGATAGATAGTTCCAGTTGACTCTATCAAAAGTTCTAGCCAAATTTACTTTAAGCATGACATTGTTACCCCTAATCTTTCTGCCTAAATGATGAGCCAACTCCTGGATAAGAGAAATATTAACAAAGATTATTATGCCCTTGACAAAGGCACCCTATTGAGCAGAAACAAGTTTGGGCAGCAAAGTAGTGGTTAGGCAAGAAGTAAGAATTTTAGAAAATTATCTTGTAGGACACTTGGCATAAATTGATAGGCCTAAAGTCTGAGAGGGAGGAAGGGCTATCAATTTTGGGGATGAGAGTGATGAATGAATGCTTATAAGAAGGATGAAATGGCCTTTCATGAAAAAACTCAATCATAGCCTTATAAAGATCGTGTTGAATAATGGACCAACAAGTGAGATAGAAAGAGGAGGGGAAATGATCAGGGCTAGGAGCCAAGTCTAAAGGGATGCTGGACAATGCATGTTAAACTTCCTATAGAGAAGGAAAATTGAGCAACAAATCATTATCGTTATCTCTTTATCATGGTTTGCATTACCTTCAAACTTTTATTTTACCCTCAATTCTCATGATCATGATCCTCTACATATAGTTTTCAATATAAAATAAATACTTTTTAATAAGAGTAATGATACAGTATTAGGATGTGCAAGTCCTATGTATTTCATTTTTTTTTTTAAAGAAGAGATTTATTATGAAAAAGTTTTTTTTTTTTTTTATTACGTGGATCTCATATCACTACAACAAATAGAGGCTTTTGCTGCAAGTTCTTTTTTACAGTATATGGTCGTGGCAAAAAGTAGGCTGCTGACCCGAAAATTCTTGTGGGAATAAAAACTGATTTTTTTCCACGAGATAATCGTGGTGGATAAATATTTGTATGAAAAAACATTTTACTGCAAGAAAACCATTTTTTGCGTTGAGCTTATATCATGGAATGCAACAATGTCCAGAACATTTTTTAGTCATTGGAAAAACTTTTTTTGTCGAGTAGAATTGCTTTTTGTAGCGACATAAAGTCGCCATACTGCAAAAAGTGATACTCACCAAGATTTCTTTGTCTATGCTTTCTGTTTTTCTCGGCAACTTATTTTCTAATTGCGACAACCGTTTTTCACTGTAAAAGGGTATTATATAAAAATCCCATGCGATAATCTCCTTTCCAACCTCCCCCCCCTCTCCAACTTAGCAATTACCTCTTCCTCTCGTTGTGCAACTACAAGCCGATCCTCCTGCCATGATAATCCATTATCTCTCCCTCACAGTGCTAAACCAGTCCCCCCTGCACTAGTAGCACTCCACAAAGTTCTTCCCCAAAACTCGTCGTTGGCCATTGCAGTCCACACGAAAGTCTGACTCTCTTCTGGAGATATCACGGTATGGTTGTTGGCACCTCTTTCTTCTCCCTCCATCTTATCTCTCTATTGGTGGATATTCTTCTTTGTTTATGAGTTTATTCCTCTATAATTTGATAGTGGAAATGTTGAATATGACAAATATGATTCTGTGTAAATTTTTGGCCCATATGATTGTGTAAAATTGTTGTGGATTTTTTCTAGGTTATGGTTGTGCCTAACTTTTTCTAATGTTTGCTAGGATACAGATTTTCTGTAAAATTTGTGTAAAACCTATTCTTATGGTATGTTTGTGTAATGTTAGTGGGCAAGGGCCATAATCTCTAATCTGATGATTAGAGATTTAATAATACGTTTGAATCATGAAGGACCAAAAATTTCGTGTCGTTAATTACCTTTTTGGACATTTACTGGACTGTGAAGATTTTAGACATAGCTGAGATTTAATTCTAAGTCTTAATGAAGCCACCAAACAGGAGGCGATGTCCTTGCTCCTAAATCCCCAGCCAAGTTGTTGCTTTAACATTAAAACTTTTTCTCCCAACTCATGCTTGCCCACAAGACCCATAATGTTAGAAACCTACTCCTACATTATTAAATAGTTTAACATGGAGTCCTAGCAGGCTTAGGACTTCAAGTTGCATAATTTTCCAAATAACATA
Source organism: Juglans microcarpa x Juglans regia (assembly GCF_004785595.1). Lineage (NCBI taxonomy): Eukaryota > Viridiplantae > Streptophyta > Magnoliopsida > Fagales > Juglandaceae > Juglans > Juglans microcarpa x Juglans regia. The sequence continues at coordinate 13,201,936 of NC_054609.1, forward strand.
TGTATCCTATTTCAACAAGAAAGCTTCGAGAAATTAAGCTATTAGTAATTCCTTGCTAAACTAGGACTCCAAATCCTAGTAGGAATCATTGAAACCTAGTAACCACAATCTCTATAGTTAAAAGGTGGCATCCAGCCCCTTCAAACCCATCCAACCCCAAAGTTTCTCAAGAAATTCATCCCCTAACTCTCGGAATGTGCGTCAGTTTTGAATCCAAGAATACGAAATTATTTTTGGATTTATATTCATTGTCATTCACCATAAAACAAGTCATGTAGGGCACCACCATAGTAATTATAATGATGAAAACAACAACAATGATTTACTAATAGTTTAATCTAAAAATTAATATAGAGGGGAAGCCCACATGGCTTCCATCCACTTAAGGTTATTCCAAAACATAACAACAACAGAAATTATTTTAAAATTTTTCCAACAATAAATTGATAATAGATTGGTAATCCTTTTAGAAAAATTTTCTAACAATGATAAGAAACTAATGATTGTATGTCAACTCAAATTAATAAACACTTCTGGAATTGCTTAATCACTCTCAATGGTCTATTTGGTTTTTTAGAGAAATAGATACTAGATATACTAGTCTACAATATTTAATATTGGAGCTCTTAATTTTTTTTTGATAAGTAAACCATAATATTATTAATAAGGACAGGCAAAGCCCTTATGTCTAGTTGCCTACTCCACACACTAGATTCGATGAGAAATGTTTTCTTATTCTTCCTAAACTAAAGGAATCCTTCTACTTATCATCTATACTCCACACACTTGCATGTTAGGAAAATGTAAAAAATAAACAGTACATGTGTTATAGAGGGATGATTAGATTTTTGCTTAATATTACCCTCGTAGGAATTTTCAAGCAATGTAGATTGGACATGAGCATTTAATATCAAGTTTGTCTCTCTATATATTGATCCATCCAATTCGATAACATAATTACAAATAATTATTTCAAAACAAACATTTCCTAAATGCAAAATGGTTGGGCTGGATACACAAACTTCTAAGTCTCATGGTTTGGTAAACATCTATGAAAGTCATTTTGGAATCTTTTAATTATTGGGAAAAAACTGACAGATAATGCAATAATGTATGAAAACCGAGATGGCAATATTGTTGTCATTGTTGTGCAATTAAGCAGAAGCAAGACCATTGCAAAGTAGGCTATGGTACTAAAATAGTAACAAAAAAAAAAAAAAAGAAGAATGATAGTAAAATCATGTACATGGAGGTGAAGTGAAAAGTTGACCATTCTTGAACTATCCACAAGGGTGGCACCACATGACATGACACTATCATATATGATTAGCTTCAGGAATAAAATGTGGTACGTACTGCAATGCTTTACTACAATGTGGGCGATAAGTATAATGCATATCACTATGCACAACATAAAGTCTATTTAAAATGTGCATCGCATGAAGACGCCCTACGTGGTGGGACGTCTATGGTGGAGAAACCTGTATGGCAGTTGCTATCTGATAGGTGGACAAGCAGGACATTTTAGGTATGCTGTAATTAAATTTTAAATTAGTATTAAGTGAAGTAGCTTGGTTTTTTACATAGTGTCAAATGCCTCAAATAGAAGTATATGTAGAACTATGTTTTTTGCTTAACTCTTAAACTCGAGCAACACACTATTTGTAAATGGGATTTGATTTCTTGGAAAAAAATATAGGAGAAGTCCAGAAGAAACAGTTCAAATAGACAAAAACTGAAGGTCAAACATACCGGTAGACGGAAATCCTTTATACGGATATTAGAGGAGAAGGTTTGTGATAGTAAAAGGTATAATATAAGTACCTAAATTGTTTTTTCATTTAACTTTACTATTAATTATGTGTTGCAGCGGGAGACGGCCCCAAATATGGTTGTCTTCTATAAAGAAACACACTAGTCAACATGGAAGGGTAAATTCATCAATGCCACAAATGAACTCAATTATGTAAGATTGTGTTTAATTTAATTTAAGTTAGACTATAGGCAGCATACAATTTAACAGCATAGCTGATTTTCCTTTCATCTAATGGTGGAGAGGTTAGGTGAAAAAGATCCTGAAAAGGATGTCAATGAAGCGGGTGACACTATCTTCAAAGAAGTGTTGGGTTTCTGATCTGGGTATGCAGTAGGGATGGGGCACATGGTCATTCCAGACACCTCTCCTTCAATGAAGAAGTTTAGAGCATTTATTCGTCTATCGACAGAGAATCAACTGAACAAGAGTGACGTAGAAATGTACAAAATTAGACCAGATGATGGGTGATATTGAAGCGTTGAGGAAGAATTTTTCTTAGTATGAGAAGTAATGAACTATTGGATGTTTGAGTTAGAGGAAGGTAGTGAGTCTCATAGAGAGACTCAACGTGATGCTTGCTGGGGTTTTCTGTGGATGCTTTTTTGTGGGGTTTTTTTTTTTTTAGATTTTTTTTTTTTTTTTTGGATATGTAACAATCCAATGGTCATGGACTTATGTCCCTTATGAAAAATTTTGCTAGTTGCATAGGATTTGTTAGGGTGGATATCTATAAACCACTGTAGGAAAGTTAAGATGTGTAGTTGACCGAATTTTGTTGGTAGTCTGATTTGAATTGTTGGGGGATAAGATATCACTTTTGGTTGACTACCTTGACAGGGAGAGCTGTGGTTATTATGAAAGGGTAAGTTCTCTTACAGACATGTTACTGATTTAATGCATGGTTTGTCATTTGCACAAGGTTTAAAACTGAGCAAGTAGGCTAATATCACTAGTTTTTGAAATATACAGGTTGGAGCAAATCTTAGCTCGGCCATATGTATCATGGAATGTAGAGTAGGAGTTGGGGGAGATGAGGAGCAGTTTCAGATAATAGGCATTTGCTGGGGTTGTATTTCTTCGATAGCAGTAAGAATAAAACTTGCAACTATTGCTTTTCAAGTTATATATGCAAATATCCAGTTCTGTGAAATATCACACACACCCTCAATTGGGGGCACATATCTAAAGTTTTAATTTACTAAACAGTTTGGTTAGTTTACATGCTAAGATAAGGATAACACTAAGTAGCACAAGTAGGTTAAACCCATTTCTAACTACTTTGGATATATGAAAATCAGAAAACTACAAATGATGCTTGGTCAGTACCACTGATAATATTATTAATACTAATGTGTATATGTTAGACTTGGTTGAGCCTTTTGTACATGAAAAATAAAAGTTTCATAACTCTATTCTACTATCCAGAGAGAACTGTGGTTATTCATTTCATCTTGTATCTGATGTTTGGAACATGAGTACTTTAAAGTGATACTTATAAATACTGTAGTATAATTCCCAGAAGAAAACCAATGGGTGGGCATGGTTGGTTAGATTTCAGAGTTGGGTTGTTGGGAAACAAATCTGATGGTAATTCCTACATGGCTTTAATTACATGCATCATGTGATGATGCTATAGGATTGGTTGCAAATATGTTACATAGTTTATACCCTCATAGTTAGCATTGTTATGGTAGATTCTAAGTCTTGGTAGAATTCATATTAGCAATTTTCAAGCAATAGTATGTTACTTGAATATAAATTGGGCTACAAAGTTTTGGGATAAATATAGCAGTATTCTGCTATAGCATGGTATATGCTATAGCAAACTCTATTCTTAGAATATGCAACTGCAGTACTTGGAATAGCATAAAAGTAATGGTAGGTATATAGTATTAATTCCATGGGTATTTGACTATTGACATTTGGCATTTTCCAAATTCATCACATAAGTAAATTTTTTCCCCATAAATCTGTATATGATATATGGGCAAAAGTTAATTAATTAAACATATGTACAAACATGTTACAACAATTACTATAAAAGCTTCTCAGCCCATGTCATGTCATTAACCAATTAAGTCTCTTGACTTTGACATAGTTCTTTTTGACATTTTCAGGTAACATTTAGCATCATGCTTTGTGGAGCAAGAGCATGAAGTCTAATTGTCTGGAAAACTCATTACTGCAACATCACATTAATGCTTAGTAATCTACTATATGTCCCAACACTTATCATAGATGTTGTTGGCACAAGAATTTATAATTTTCTCATGTACTTGAATTTGAGTTGCAAACATCTTATAGGTTTCATGGCCTTGAACTACTTGGTTTCAATTAATGTTAGTAGATTTGTATATATGATGGTGGTTATATATGTATAATATGTTGGTTATGAAAGTCAATTTCGGTTGTTATATTTTGAGGTGGCATCTTCAGCCAATATACTTGGATTGTTTGTACAAATAACAGTGAGTTTAACAAGTTTGATTTCTACTAGTTGTCATTGGTGATAAGAAACTTTTATCTAGTGTTCAGTTGGTAAGGAAACAAGTTTTTTCCACAATCTTATTTCCAATAAAATATTTTCGTGGGAAAACATGTACTTAAACAGAATGGATTCGTGGGAAAACACTAGACCATAATAGCAAATGACTGACGGATAATACTGTAAACGGCGGGAACTTTTCATGGCAAAAAAAAAAAAAATTCCCGTAACGTCATAGTTATGGGAAAAGGTGTTTGAATATTTTGCCACCAACACCACTGACCCAAAATGAAATGGTTGCAATCATATAAGTTCACAAGAAATAATGGTTTCTCACCAATGCATATCATGAAATGACTAATTTCTACCACAATTCCTCATTAGCAAAAACCTATTGTCATCACATACTATGTAGGAAAAAAAAACAATACATGGATAAACCAATTTGGCTACGAATAAGTCTCATGGGAAATACATATTTCCAATCATACAAGCTAGTGGGAAACAAGTTTTTTCAACAAATGTCAAGGTTGGGAAGCATAATTGTCACCAAAAGTAATCATCCCAAAACCTCTTTTGTCAAGACGTATTACATGAAAAAAAAACTTTATGCTACCAAAGTTGCAACAAAACGGCTCATGGATAATCAGTTTTTTCCGACTATTGGTTCTATGGATAAATGGTCTATTTGTCACCACAATAGTCTGGTTGACAACAGAATTTACCACCAAATAAAACAGTTATTGCTGCAATGGCGTGTCGTGGTAAAAAGATAGCTTTTCCCATGAAATAATATTTTGGTGGGTAAATTATTATTTATCATAAATTATATGCCACGAGTGTCCCACAACAAAAATTGGTGGAAAAAAGTTTTTTCTCACTTAACCTACACTTGTTTTGACCACTGTCACTCATAAGAAAAATCAATATTTGTTGTAGTGTTCTATTGATCTTCCTTTTTTAAAAGTGTGAAATTTGACATTTGTACAGTTTAAAAGTATACAAATCATTTTAATTCTAGTAAACCTATCATAATAATAGTAAACACATCACTATATGTGATATTAAAGATTATATTAACTATGAATAATATTTAATATTTTAAGACTCCATTTGGGTGGTGGAGTGTTATGAGAATACTCAACTATCATTTATTATTTTATCATTATTTTTATCTATTTTTTATTATTTATTATTATTATTTATTGCTATTTAATATTTTATTATTATTATTTACAAAATAAACTAACTCACTACCTTAACGTAATTTAAATCTAAACGTAAAAGAAAAAATTTCAGGATTCCACGTATTAATATAGCATGGCTATGTTGTCAAAAGGTCAAAATTAATGACAAAGAATAATGGCGTACGTCACGATAACCGTAACAAATTAAAGGACCAACCGCCAAAAGGACCACTACCATGTGCCAAACTACGAGGCACTTAAGTGTCAGTCCCAATCAAAATGCCAACATTGCTTAGGTCCACATCCCAAATGGTCCATCGCCCCTTCAGTCTTCACTTGATATTTCTGTGCCCTCTTAATTATTTTAGGCTATAAGATGGGCTACGAAGCCTCTTCAGCTTGTCAAATATCTTACCAAAGGTCACGTTGCGTAGAATGTTTATCTTTTTCTCTATCTTATGTATAAATATATATATGTATTTATTGAGAGTAATGCTTATATCTATCTACTGTTAAAAAATAAATAATTTTTTTTTATGTAGATCTCAAATTTATATATTATTTTAAAGATAGTATTATGAGATTTAAATTTGTTAAGACTGTAAATATCATTTCTCATATATGTATATATATATATGTATATATATATATATATATATACTAAGAAACGGCTTCGGGTGCGTCAGCCCCGAGGTATATTTGACATAATGATTTAAATAAAAAAATAAATAAAAAATTTAATAACTTCTTTATCTAGAAAAAGAAAATACAAGATTAAATAAAGACAAAAAAATCTAAATTAAAAAAAAAATCTAAATTTCAGCAAAATAATAAATAAATCAAATATTGTACATACATCGTATAAATATTGACAATATATACATGATATATAGTTCTTTTATTATTATTATTATTATTTTTTTTTTTTTTTGCTTCATAATTCGAGCACTATTAATTAAGTATATAATATATATACATATATAAGATCATCAGTAATAAACAAATCAAATAATGTACGTACAACGTATAAATATTGACAATATATACATGATATATAGTTCTTTTATTATTTTTTTTCTTCATAATTTGATCATTATTAATTAAGTATATAGAACTGTTAATGTTTATGCAGATCAGTATTAAAAATTGATCTTAAGGGCTTGTTGGGCATATAATAATAATAATAGATTGGAAATAATATTAACATGACTACGCACCCCTAAAACCTCAATTAATGCATGGGGCAGGGTATCAAAACAAAACAAGCTTGTTGTCATCATTAATATAATATTATTGGCTGCAGGCATTTTTAAGTAAGATGAACGCCGTTAATTTTTAACGAAAAAATAATAAAAATCGTTAAAACAAGAATTTCTGTTTGATAACCAATTTATATATATAAGAGATAAGAGATATAAGCAAATTAATCATGATTCTTACACAAGGAATACACATGAGAGAAAAATAGTTGGTGAACAATATCTACTGTTTATGTTTTGTTCATGAGAAATGATATTTGTAATTATAGAGTGCGCAAACGCAGCACAGTCCTTTTAAAAATTGAGTAAATATGAGACTTATATAAAAAAAATTAATTTTTTAATAATGAATCCCACTCTTTTTTAAAATGATTGTGCGACGCTTACACAACTCATAACTGTATCTAGAATTACTCATTGTTCATATACCCACCATCAAACCCATGAATAGTGCATAAAGAGCAAACACTGTTTGCTCCCCTATATATGTACTCTCCCGTATATCAAGCATTTTTGTAAGCTAATGACATGTGCAAATAATGTTAAAGATATAATAAGAAGATAAAGTAAGAGAGATTAGCAAATATCTGTTTATAGTAACCACATGGATTTTTTTTTTTTTTGAATCAAACCACTAACATTGTCATTCATTCAGTAATCTCAGAGTCATTACAAAGTTTTTCAGTCATTACAAATTGCTCTACTTGTGCAAATACTTCCTAAATCCAAATTCTATCCTTAGGGAAAGAAAATGCTAACTTTGCTAGCATGTGCACTATAGTATTGGATTCTCTGTATGTGAAACAAATTCTCCACTGTGGCCTATCAGTTAGCATATTTCGAATATTTGCAATCACACTACCATAACTGGTATCAATCGCATCCTTACTATTTACATGCTTTACCACATATTGGCAATCCCATTCAAATATAACTTGTGACATTCTCAAATCAACACAAAATTCACAAGCCTTCCTCAAGGCCAAACCTTATGCAATTACTGGTTGTATCAAACAATTTGAGGTCAAGCACATCACTTCCATGTTGTCCCCCTCATCGTTTCTAACTATTATCCCCATGCCAATCTTCTTGTTCTGCTTATCCGGTGCCATGTCCCAATTTGCTTTGCACTTGAAACCATTTGGTTTTTTCCAATGACTTGCAGATCTATCAGCTACATATTGATGCCTTTTTGCATTTAGTTGTTCCCATGCAGCACAAGATTCCTGTTGACATTGCCTGGCTTTTTGCATAATGTTTCTTGGATGCTCAAACCTGTCTTCAAATAGTAGTGAATTCCTTCTCATCCAGAGTAGTCTCATACCATATGTCACTAAAGCTAAATCCTCTAGACATAATTACTCATTTAGCTTTTGCCATAAATCCATAAATCTAACTTCATGACACCCTTATTTCTGCATTGGACTGCCTATTTCAGACCACACATCTAATGCAGCAGGGCAACTCCATACAATGTGTACAGAAGACTCATCTTCCCTCCCACAAATTGGACACAGGCTATCCACATCAAGCTTCTTTTTGGCCAGATTCACCTTAGTAGGCAGTATATCTTGTCCTATCTTCCATAGAAACATTTTTACTTTCCACTCCACATTTAGTTTCCAGATTTGTTTCCAACCTTTTGCTAGGTCAATTGAGGCTGATCTCTCTCCTTGAATCATTCTCCTCCTTGATTGCTCTAAATAGTAAGCAATTTTCACAGAGAACTTCTCATCATTTGCATATAACCATATTTGTTGATCTTCAACACTCGATCTGCTAAGATGTATACTCATAATTGTCTCAGCTTTAGATCTACTGAAAGTATCAGTAATCAGTTGAGTCTTCCATTCCCCTTTCTCTTGATCGATAATTTCACTAAAAGTGACTTTTATATCCAAATTAAAAACTGGAGATTGTACCTGGTATGAAGTAGGAACATGCAGCCATCTGTCTTTCCAAACTTTTATCTTTTCCCTCTACCAACTCTCCACAGCAAACCAGCTTTGAGCAAGTCCATAGCAGACAATAGATTTCTCCAAATAAAAGAAGGTCCACTCCCAATTCTTGCATTCAACAAATCACCATGCTTAAAAACGTTGTCTCTCGTTACTTTAGACACCAAAGAATGTGGTTATTTGAGTGGTCTCCAACACTGTTTTGATAGCATTGCCTTACTAAAAGACTCTATATCTTTAAAACCCAACCCCCATCTTTCCTCGGATTCCCCCATTCTAACCCAACTCCTCCACTGAATCTTACTCATATTCTCCTTATGGACCCACCAAAATTTAGACATAATGGAAGTGATTTCCATACACAGTTTTCTTGGTAATTTAAATAGGCTCATGAGAAAAGTGGGCATAGCTTGAATCACAACTTTAAGTAACACTTCCTTCCCTGCTTGTATTAAAATTTATTCTTCCAGCTTTGCACTCTCCCCCATATCCTTTCTTTTCAATGTATAAAAGCATTATACTTTGATCACCTCACCATAGGTGATAGACCTAAGTATTTTTCATAAGAACCACATTCTCAAACCCCTGCTCGAGTTATCTAACTTTTAACAACCTTGCAAGTATTAGAACTGAAATAAATTGTGGTCTTATTCTTGTTTAAAAATTGCCCTAAAGCTTTCTTATATATGTGGAGAAGTGCTTGAATATTATACCATTCTATCAAATTGGCCCTTCCAAAAGTAATACAATTATCAGCAAATAATAGATGATTTACCCTTATTCCCCGTTTTGAGACAACAACCCCTTTTGTTAATCCCCCACTTTCAGCTGAGTTTATGAGACCACTTAACCCTTCAGCACACAAAATAAAAAGGTAAAGGAATCCCCTTGCCTTAAACCTCTAGTAGGTCTAATGATTTCTCTTGGCCTGATCCATCTCTCTTGAAAACATAACTTTCTCATCACTGTTTCAAGAAAACTCCATTCCAGTCGGTCATAAGCCTTTGTCATGTCTAACTTTAGTGCCAAGCATGCTGATTTTCCTCGTCTTGTCTTCATAGCATGCAATGTTTCATAGGCTATCATTTCATTATCTATAATGAGGCGCCCGGGAATAAAAGCACTTTGATTTTTGGAGATAAGGAAATTCAGCAACTTTTTTAACCTGTTAGCTAAGATTTTGGATACATGTTTGTAGAGAACATTACAGACGCTTATAGGTCAAAATTCACTAACTGTAGTAAGAGAATTAACCTTAGGGATTAAGGCTATATATGTATAATTAAGGCAAGAATCCAATGGCCCCCCATTTAAAAATTTTAAGACAGCATTACATACATCTTCCCCTACTATATCCCAATATGATTGGTAGAAATGAGCTCCAAAACCATCTGGTCCAGGAGATTTGAGGGAACCCATCTGCAGCAATGCTTCATAAACTTCTTCTTCTAGTGAACTCCTTGAGCAGTTCTTCGTTCATATCGGCAAACATCCTAGGCTCAATGACACTGGTGCAACTATCAATATCCTCCATTGATGGATTAGAGGAAGGAAAGATTCCTTTAAAATACTCATGGAAAGCCCCTTCTATATCTGCCTGTTCAGTCAATCTTCTGTTCTGAGCATCTCTAATCTGGTTTATCCAATTTTTCTTTCTTCTGTGATTATCACATGCATGGAAATACTTCGAGTTTTTGTCTCCCTTTTGATACCAATCCAGTTTAGCTCTTTGCTTCCACTTTATATTTTCTTTTGCCATCAACAAACTAATTTCCTCTTGCAACTTCTTAATGTTTTCTGAATTATGGACTCCTTCTTTCTGTTGTTCCACTTTCAGTAATTCAGTCTTCTCTCTAATAGTTTTGCCTTCATCCTGAGCCATAGTAGAACTCCACTTGATTAGATCTCTTCTACAAATATGTAACTTTTTTTGAACTTGTAGGAGAGGATCCATCATTGCTGCTTTTGTATTCCATGCCCCTTGAACAATATTACTACCTTCCTTCTATAAAGTCAATTTTGCTTCAAATCTGAACACTCCTTGCTTTCTCCTCCATACCTTCCTTTTTTCCTCCATCACAAGCAGTAAAGGCCTGTGGTCAGACTATATAACTGGTAAAACATACCCCACCCCATTTCTAAATACTTCAAACCGCCACCCCTATCCAGTCTCTCTTTAATGAAAGTTCCATCAACATGTTTATTAGGCCATGTATATTTATCCCCTTTCCTTTCTACGTCAAAAAGATCTCGAGCGCATTTCTGAAATCCTCCATTTGTGGTTCTGGTCTCAACCTTCCCCCTAATTTTTTAGATTGGAAAAGCACTTCATTAAAATCATCTAGGACACACCAAGGCTGGTTTGTAGGTGGTCTTATAGCTGATAATAACTTCCATGATTCCTTTCTTTTACATAATTCAGGATGCCCATAAAAGCTTGTTAAGTACCAGCTCTTTCCTTCTTTATCAGATTTAACTCTTGAATGAATATGTTGTTGAGAGAAATGCACTATATCTACATCCACGTCTTCTATCCATAATAATGCCAATCCCCCTTTTCTACCCATTGGTTCCACCACAAAACAACCTACACAATTTAACATGCTTTTTATTCTTTCAAACTTCTTGGCAAGTAGTTTTGTTTCCTTAAGAAAAACTACTTGAGGCTTCTATTCCTTTACCAAATGGCAAAGTTCTTAAACTATCCAGGGGTTTCCAAGCCCCTGACAGTTCCAACTCAATGTTTTCATAATACTTGACAGGGCTGCCTCACAGCCTCCGCCAATACTTGAGTTGTTGTTAATTCATCCTGCCCTATAGGAAACTTCCCTTTTTTTACCCCAACGTCCATTCCTCTATCCCCACCTTTCTCTATCAAGCCTCTTTTATTACCTGATCTGAGTAACATAGTAGTTGTATTCCCTTTATTACACTCTCTCCTTTTCCATGTTCCTTGCATAGGCTTACCCACATCATCCATATGCTGCTCTTCTTTTTCTATCATTCTAGTTTGTAGGACATGGTCTTCATTACTTGTTTTTTCAACTGCCATATTTTTACCATCCCCCTTTGGCCCATAACACTTCTGTTCAAACCCCCTATCCTCCAACCCTTCACTATTGCCTCTTTTCTGACCTCTCATTTGTTCACAAGTTGAAGAATCCTGCTCATCCCCTCTAACTGCTCTCACCTACTCCACATTTAGAATCAAATCTAAGGTAGCATCCATATCAGTACATCCACAGTTATCAGCAGCTGTCATAACATCCTTCTGTACTCTAGTGTGTTGGAGTTCAATTTTTGAACCCCCCATGTTGCTCGATGCCAGGTATTCTAATACCTGAATCCTCCAATCTCACAGTACTACCTGTCAGAGTTATTTATTGCTTTGTAATTCCAACTCCCCCATCACCATCATCACTCAGGGGACATACAGAGTCACTCTCAGCAGACTCTTCTATGCCCTTATCATATTGTTTCTTATGAAGATTTCCCCTTGGTGTGGAGGTTGCACAAAACCATGCCCCAAATTGTCTTTCCTCTTTCATGTGCTGTGAGGATTAACCTCTAAGTTTTTTGCATCCTGAAGTACCATGCACCAATATACCACAAGTAAAGCATACTCGGGGTAATTTTTCACATTTAATAGGAACCCATTGTCTGTCACCCAATGATTAATAAACTTTGAAAAGAAATAATGAATAGGTTGGGACTGAGTTCATGAAAAGAAAAGGTCTTTCCAATCTTCCATATCTTCCCCATCGAACATATCACCTCTTTGCCTATAACTCAATCAGAGAACAACTTGCATATAATGCTTTTTTCACCTTGTTTCATCAGTTCTTCCATATTATTGACCTCTAAACTTATTACATGCTTTTCTTCTTCTGAAAGTCGAAACGTTTCCCATTTTTCTTCCATTTCTTCCATATCTACCTCTTCAATCAGCCCTCTATGAACCAGTGAAACTCAAACCTTCAATTACTCCTAAGACTAACCAAGACTTTACCACCACCTTACTTTCCTTTCTTCTCTTTGAAGAAAGGAAGTAAGCAGGATTCTTAAGCTGGCTAGAAGAAACCATCATAACGACATGGAAATTAGGGAAACTTCTAGACTAATCCCACATCAAGAAAAGGATCTTCATCATACGGTTTATTAAAACTTCTCAAATGATATACACCACTTTAATTTGACTAGTGTGGTGAGGCACCAACAAAAGAGACATTTTTGCATATCATTGAGGGGAGTTTGTCTAAGGAAATCCACTTTCTATTCCTCGAAGAAGGGAACATGTCGACTCCAAAATTCAAGATAAACACCAAGAAGAGTAGTCCCGAAAGGAGTCGGATTAGTTGGTTTGAAATGAATGCGTAAGGCTCACATGAAGTTAAAATGAAGCATGATTGGCCATGGAGGGAGATTGGCTGTTATGGAGTGCAAAGATAGAGAACATTTAACATGATAGGATCTAAGGGTAGTCACCCGAACTCCGGTCCGGGTACCTGGTATCCGGGTTCCACAAACGTACCCATCCCAGGTAGGATCGAGTAGGGTGATCTTATTTTCGGCCCGAGTAGAATATGGGCCAAAATTACATTCGAAACCCGATTATTCAAATTCTGGACCGGCTAGAAAAAATTCGCCCAGATGAACAGTCTTAATAGCATCAATAAGGTCGGACCCGAAAAATTGAGGGGGCAGGGAAGTTAAGAAAATAAATTTTCTATGAGGGCAAAAATAATTTTAAACACCAATGAGGAAATTCTTTTGGCAATTTCTTTGAGTAATGCTACATATAGTCATAGAGTGCGCAAGTGACACACAATCGCTTTGAAAAAAAGTGGGGTCTACTATTAAAATATTAATTTTTTTATGTGGGTCTTGTGTTTATTCACTTTTCTTAAAGCGATTGCGTAGCGTTTGCATATTTCATTACTGCAAATATCATTTCTCTTTTTGAGGATATATTTATATAGTGCTATTTATAATACAAAACATATTATAAAAGAGTCCAAATATACAAAAAAGATTATTATCAAACAATCAATTAAGAAATACATGGCAATTGTTTATATTAATAAAGCATAAGAAAAAATTAGAGGAAAGAGTTTTCTCTTTAAAATTATAAAAATTAAAAAAAAAAAACTCTTAATATGTTCACTACTAATAAGGAAAATGTTAAAAAATCTCAAGGAAAATGGTGAAAAATTATGCATTTCGTGTTCACTGTCCTTCTACTTCAAATAATCAGTAATAAACTCACAACCAATTAGCAGTTTCTATTAAATTTATTAATGAAATGTTAATTAGTTAAAATATTTTATTTATTTTAATGTGTTTAATGAAATGTTATTTATTTTAGTCTTTTATAATAGTATAATAATAATAATTGAGTAATGACTTGTACAAGCTCCAAATATACAGGCTTTGCTCAATCCCTTTATAAAAACAAGTGGAACACACCATGAAAAGTGTAAAAAAATATTTTCGTTTTGCAACTCTTCCCTTTCCTTCATCTCTCTTTATTCAATTATGATATAAACATTACTTTGATTTCTTCATTATTTTCCATTCTCATCAGTTGAAAATTCTTAGGTATGTTGTTTTTCTTCTACTCGAAGTGGCCCATGCTTCCCACAAGAAGTTTTTCCAATGGCAGGTTTTCGACATATATATTCAAGCGATGCATCAATTAAAGAAGGGTGTTAACGTCATATTTCGTACACCTTTAGGCCGGGTTCCTATAACTCGGGTCTGAATCTTTATGCCTGCACACTCTAGAAAATAGAAAAATGGGGGAGACTTGGTGGCGGCCGAAGAGACTCCGATGCTTAAGTCAGTATATATCCTTAGTAGTTTGTGCTAAAGTACAACAGCTTAGATAGAGTTATTCATACTTAGGGGCCGGCTTTTATACGAGGGTTTTTTTAGGGGTGAGGCACATCTCCTACCTTGCCTTAGGATGCTCATGTCAGTTCAATTGTTGTTTAGTCAAAATCCTTTAATGCGACGTGGCTCCTGAGGTCGCGCCATTAATGCGGCGTAGAGTCTGAGGAGTAACGCCATTAACGCAGTCTAGCTCCTTGAATAGACTTTAGCCTGCGGGTGATTATCGCTGAGGCTCTCCATATCTTTTGTCAAGAGATCGAGGGTCCTCTGCATCCCTCGCCCTCCTGTCTATATAGGTTCTTGAGTGTTAGGTGTCATTGGGGGGTGTTAAGGCGGCAAGTCTCATTTGTACCTACCGTTTATCTTTCCCGTGTGGGGGTTCCTTCACAGGTTGGTTCAGCTTACGGGCCAAGTAGTCCGTAGGGACCCAATGATTTCTTTAGAGAAGGTTTGTTGGGCCGGGTTAGGCCTATGAGATCCTTCATGGGCTTGTCACACGAAGCTAGGAGAGGGAAATTTTCTTTACAGTTACCCCGCCAAATCCTATCGAACTAGTTCGGTGGAAATTTATTATTGATGTTGTCTTCTTGTACTTACCTTTTATGTAGTTGTGTCCATTGAACTTTTGGGCTTTTGAAATGGGCAGTTACTACTCTTCCCTGCTTTGGTTGCACACCCTAGATTGTTTGTACTTGATTGTGCTCATCCGATTACTTTATCATTAATGGTGTCACTTGGCTATTCATCTCCCAATTTTTGTGGCACGTTCTCTAACAACTAGATTTGGCGCTTGATTGCATCCATTCAGTTTCCCTGGCATTGATGGTGTTAGGCGGCTCTCCCTCTCCCACGTCGCATCATACAATACGTGTTGCAGGATTCGTGCCCGTCTGCTGGTTTCGCAAGGCGCGTGAGGTCCCACGACCTGGTCCTAACCTATGTTTGTTGCCATTGTCTTCCTTCTCTGAATCCCTCGTGCTTTCGTTCTTCCCTTTCTTCCCCTCTTCTGCTTGTTTCTTGCCTACTCTTCCTCTATCTTCATATTCTCATGGCTCCCAAGAACTCTTTTCATGCTGCTCCCAAGAGCTCCGACTATGTCAATCCCTCTGATTCCTCATGGGCTCCTAGGGGTTTAAACCCTTCCGAGGTTTGTACCGAGTTGCAACATTCGAAGGGTTTTCCTGGCGGTCAGTGGTGACTCCTAGTGAGTTGGGTCTTTGAAATCAAACTTCAAGGTGCTTGTCATCGTAGAGTTTGTGGTGCCAACACCCCAAGAAGGAACAATGAACTCTGAAGGCTACGCCTCGAAGGTCGCCTTGTACCCCAGCACATTCGCTAGTGGCCGTTGGCTACCCTTTTTCCATCCGGTTCGCGACGTGCTAGACTACCTTCACTTGGCAACAACACAACTCCATCCAAACATGCGGAGGATCTTGGTGTCCTATTGCATCACCTGGGTGCGGGAGTTGGAGGAGGTGGGTTCAAAATACCTTGATCTTACTGCTCACAAGTTCCTCTTCACTCACAACCTCTTGAAACATAACTGCAACTCATGCAGCTTCTGATCCGTTGGCTCATCTAGAGCAACAGTACAATTAGGTGAAAAGGTGGAACTGGCGTTTCTTTTCCTTGTCAACCAAAGGATGGGAGTTTCTGATCAGCCAGGTCAACCGGCTCGACTATCCCGTTTGCGCCAGCTGGGGAGTTGTCGGCGAGGAAAAAAGCTTTCGGCCGTCAGCAACTCCTAAGGAGGTGAGTCAAATTTAGATTGTTAGGGCCTGGGTGAAGGCACATCCGACTTATGTTTTCTCCAAGGCCCTATTTGATGATAGTAGCCTCCGACGAAACCTGGCTCCCACAGCCAACATGCGCTTTGCCGATTGATGTATACCCATGCAACCGGTCGTTCCCCTAATCCTTCGACAGAAAGGAAAGGGAAGAAACCCAAGAGGGGTGTTCCCACCCACAGCAACTCTGACTCGACATCGATGCCTCCCCCAAGATAGTCTTCTATTCATGTGCGTGTCCGGCGTCCGAAGCCATCCTCAAATAAGGGTGGGAAACCCTCCCCTTCTCCCAAATATGCATCTTCTTCTTCTTCACCATGAGAGGCGGGTGGGGCTAACGCCCTTCAATAGGTCCAGGCCAACCCTTCGATGGCCAATGTTCCTCAACACGAGGGGTCCCTCCCAGTTCTTTCAGAGGTTCCTTCTCCGACCTCGCCGGGCAACGCGGGAGGGATCAAGAACCTTTCTCGGGGGGAAGAGTTGCTCTCCCTACAGTTTTATAAAGTCCTTTTGGACCCTCCTACCTGGGTGTCCCAAATAGTGGTCCCGTCTCAAGGGCAGTGTAATTCCTGCTCTAAGAGATGGCTAGGAAGCTCAGGGAGTTCTTTTCCAAGGTTGACTATTAACTTTTCCTATTCCTCTTTAAGCCTTCTTTTTGGATAGTGAGTGTTGTCCGATTGAATCAAAATCCCAGGCCTTTTATAGGGGCTTCTTCCCTTCTGTTTTCACGTAGTCTCTTCTCCATCTTCTTGCAGGTCTTGTTCTTGCTCGACGCCTTCCCTTTCCTATCTATCTGCTCCAATTCTTTATTTCTTGGTTCGTTCAAGGCCCAGAGTGTGTCCTCGACATTAATGAAGTCGTCGGCTTGATCCATAAGCTTTCACAGCGTGGCGGGAGTCTTCCTCGCCAATTCTGCAATGAACTGGGACCGAGGCCATACTCCTCCCAAAAGTGCTACCAAAGTTATTTTCTCATCTTGGTCATCTATCGTTATTCGTTCTTTGTTGAACCTGGATAGGCATGCTTTCAAGCCCTTGTCTTCCCCCTACTTGATGGTCAGGAGATACGCCGCGGGGCATCTCCTTCTTCTTGTTGTCGTAAACTGTGTGAGGAACAAACGGGCCAACTCCCCAAAGTTGTCTATGGATCCAGGCTTTAGAGACCCAAACTATACTCTTGCCAGTCCTTTCAAAGTTAGTGAGAAAGTCCTACAGGCCACCTCCCCTGGGAAACCATGCAGAGTCATCTCGGCTTTGAATGTTTCCAAGTGTTCAAGGGGTCCCTGGTTCCATTGCACATGTCCATGAGGGAAACTTGGAACTTTGGTGGCAGCAGCACGGCCATCACCTTCGTGTTGTAGGGCAGGCCAGTGCTAGTGAGCAACTGGTCTACTGACGATGACGTACCCATCTTCTTTGCCATCTCTTTGTATTTCCCTTTGAAGTTATGCAGCTCGTTCTGCATGTTCCTTCTTTCTTCCTCCGCATCACCTCTTCCTGCATTTCTAGATTCCACATGCTCGTTGTTGCTTAGCTCTACATCATTTTTTTGTCCATTGGTGACCACTCTGAGGGTCTCGTTCTCCCTCCGGGGGGTCTTTACTTAGGTAGTTAGCTTTCCCCCTAGCTGCTCCATCGCTATGAGCTTTGTTTCCATGTCTGCCAATGTTGCTTCTTCTTATCCCTGAATTTTCTGGGAACAAGTTACCGTAGGCATACGAAGGACACGTGAAGTCTATTAAGATCCCACAGACGGCACCACCGTTAATGTCATTTTTGGTACACCTTTGGACCAGGTTCCTGCAACTCGAGTCTGAATCTTTATACCTACACACTCCAAAAAATAGAAAAAAATGGGGCACTTGGTAGCAAGCGGAGAGCCTCCGATGCTTAAGTCAATATATCTCATTAGTAGTTTGTGCTAAAGTGTGAGAGTTTAGAGAAACTTCTTTGTACATGGGGGTCGGCTTTTATACGAGATTTTTTTTTTGTGTGTGTGGGGCGGGGGGTCATCTCGTACCTTCATTAGGGGGCTCATGTCACTTCAACTATTGTTTGGTCAGAATATCTTAATGTGGTGTGGCTCCTAGGTGGCACCATTAATGTGGCATGGAGTCTGGAGAGTGGTGTCATTAATGCGGCATGGCTCCCTAAATAGACTTTAGCCTGCGGGTGATCATCGTTGAGGCTCTCCATACCTTCTGTCAGGAGATCGAGGGTCCTCTGCATCTCTCGCTTGCCTATCTTTACAAGTTCTCGAGTGCTACGTGTCATTGGGGGGTGTCAGCGTGGCAAGTTTCATCTGTCCTTACTGTTCGTCTTTCCCGCGTGGAGGTTGCTTCACGGGTTGGTTTAGGTTACAGGCTAAGTACTCCGTAGACCTAGTGATTTCTTTAGAGAATGGTTGTTGGGCCGGGTTGGGCCGTTCGAGGTCCTCATGGGCTTGTCGCAAGGGCCTAGGGGAGGGAAAATCCCCTTACAAAGGGCAAAAGTTAAGCGTATTGTTCAAAGGTGCACATGTGACTTGCACGCCAACACACATTCACGCATGTAAACAATATGTGTTGTACTAATAGACCTTCTAACCTCAATAATTTTAGAAACAACATTTATCATCTTAAATCATTAGATGAGCGATGTATGCACTTGTATAGTTGCCCAAGCCACATCTGCAATTCTACATCCCGTCTATTGATTCTAACTATCTTGTTATATTTCTGCTTCCCCCATATGTAAAATCCTATAGTAACAATAGTGAATAACCTTATGCAGAACATCAAACTAATTGATTACAATGCATCATTACCAATTGTGGCTCTTAATCGTAGCTAGCTTGTTGGAGATCATTTTTGTTTATTTTTTTAGTTTTATTTTATACACAAGGTTTTTTTCTCTTATATGCACAATTTACTTTATTGCATCTTTAATTATGAAAATATACTATTATGATAATGTGTAAAAAGAAGGTAAATTCAAATTGCAAACTTGATCGTAATATTGTTCTTCCTTTAGATACATGTCATTAATTAAGGTCCTAGATAGGCCTAGGTTCACATGCAAAATAGCATGCCAAAAAGAAAGGAAACCCTATTCTCTCTAGTTTTCTCTCTACACAACCACCCCCTTCAAAAACCTCAGATTAGAGGAAGGTGGTTGCAGCTTTGGTTCCTCCCTCCCTCCTTCCTCCCCCATCCCTCATCCCTCTTCTCTTTAGTTTTTCTTTTATTTTTCTGGTTTTATTTGTTTTTTCATTCACAGTAGGGCGAAATGCATATATGTTGTTCTCCGGAGCTAGGAGACCACCACGCACCCCACAGCAAGATTCCTTATGCACTGATCCTTCAGACAGACGAAGAATCTCGTCGAACAGCCACACGCGCGGCCCAAAGTGCGTGTGTGACATCCACACACCACCGCAAGGGGAGCTCTATCGTTGCCACACGTGGTTTTTCTGGGACCAGGGCTATCGGTTTCTTCAAATCTGACATTCTGTCATACTTCCAGGGTGGCATGTGTCCTTCACGTGCCACCACAGTCTCGGTGTTTGCATTTTTTATTTTCTCTAAGGTTGAAAATGCGGATCTACAGCTTTCCAAGCTGTAATTTGCTATTTTCTTATGTATCTTTTACGTTTTCTGTTATTTCCTTTGTTTTAGGTTAACAAAAAAAAACAGTCTCTTGGATTTTGTCCATAGAGTGTGTCCTCTACTCCGTCTTAGACATAATGTGAGGTTGTTTTATTCTGTCTTAAGATAGAGTATGAGGTTTGTTAAATCTGTCTTAGGACAGAGTGTTGTCTCTCATAGAGTTTGTTTGTAGAGAGTTATAGCCATGGACTAGACCTTGTCAGTCATAAAGAAATTTGTAAATTGAGGAACCTTAAAAGTAATAGTTGGCTTGTATTCTATATGTCTTAGGTCAAAATTGTAATGTCTCATTATGAATGAATAGAGTTTGTTCTACTTCCAAAAAAAAAAGATAGCAAGCCAAAAACATAGGCTCCCACATGAATAGGGCATTCACCCTAGCTGGCTACTATAATTTCCTTGTAGATTTGAAGGCTAGCCAGGGTGGAATTTGCCAAGCTGAGGAGAAAAGGGATAAACTAAAAAGAATAAGATAAAATCTATTTAGAAATCTTAGTTTTTACATACCTAGCACATCGTTGATGTGGAAACTTTCCATATCAGCTATGCTAAGAAATTATTAGTGTGTTGATTTTTTTTTCTTTTTTAAGTTATAATACGTCCACTATAAGTGGTGTGGTAACCATCGGCTTATCTATAGCAAAGTTCAAACAATAATTGTTGTAGACATGTTCCTCAATTCCCACCACTCGCAACCTACAACAATAATAGAGGAAATGGCTCAAAGGTGTAGGGACACCTCCGATGCCAAAGTCAGGAGATTGTTATGGTATTGATTGTAGATGAGAATGGAAATATTTGCGTACCTTTTCGTTTGTTAGTCATTGGATGTATAGAGAGCGGCTATAGGCCTCCTTCAAGGACTCATAACTGCCTTATCTTCTGTTTGAAACCATACTGGGACTTATTATTTGAATTTTCCTCATGTTGTCTATGATTTATCTAGTCAGTAGAGGGCTATAGTAACACCCTGGCTGTTGGGAGTTTGTTAGCCTCTCACTTCCTCTGTAGTGAGCCTGTGGCCATGATTTATGGCCATGATTCTCAATTCTTTGTTTAAATGGTATGATATGTATTCACAGAAATTCTTATTAATAGCCTGTACATCCCCAAGTATGAGCTTAAAAATGTAATTTAGGAGATTAGATATAACCTCAAGAAAATCTAGAAAATAGACTTTTTAAATATTAATGTATGATTGAATGTTCAAATTACTATATAAAAAGCATGCATAGTAAATAATACATGTATAAAAAGATTATCATACAATGCAAAGCGTCTGTAAAGATGGTTTCTTTTAATTTTTAAGTTAATATATTAAAAAAAATGATAATAATTACTAATGGCTATTGATTTCATGAATAACTCAAAACGTATCGTCCAAGATTAATATAATTAACAACTGCCCAAAGAAAGAAGAACCTAAAATCATTATCGAGAACAGAGATCTTTCACAAAACTTACAACATATACACAAGTACCAAAATTCAAATATTTTTTGTGATTATTATTAAGTGCATGAAATTCAAGCATATGCATACAATAGCCAAAACAAAAAACAAAAAAAAATTGCTACAACATATCAAATTTATATCATTTTTTCTTCTTTATTTATTTTTTTGCTTAATTTATAAAACTAAAATATAGAAAATAATGTAAAATAAGTTCCCTTTTAATATATATATATATATATATATAAATATATAGTGGCACACTTATATTGATTGATTAATATAAAATAATTATAAAAATGATTGTATATTCATCATTTTCGAAAGGAAAATAATTTAGTCACGCAGGAATTACACAAGAATAAACTTATAAACTAATGTGGTTTAATATGGTACGATAGATTATAAAGTTACTTTTATTATAAAGGTACTCTAATAGATTCTATGAAATTACATCAGTTTGTAAATTTACTTTATTTACCGTCATATCCATCTTTATAGAAAGGCACGTGAGGCTCATCAAATAATCACTTTCTATGCATCTTTGAATCATATTAAAAAGGCTAAATATATATTAAGAAAAATTAGACGATTTAGATGGTTTTTTTTTTTTTTTTTTGTTATTTTTGTATTTGGGATATGAATTTTGAACTATTCATAATACTCAAATTTTCAAGTCAAAATCACTCCGTCCATATGTATTATCGTAAAAAGATATTTAGTTCACAAGAATATTTAACAAAATAAAATAATGCCACTTATTGTAATAGTTCAAAGAATAATACTATTATACCGCCTCATTTTATCTCTTTATTTTAACCATTTATATATTTATTTATTTATTTTTATTAATTAAGAAAATGATTATTAATATATTGTTATATTCTTTTTATTTTTAAAATATTTAAATATGTTCAAAAAATATAAATAAAAAATAAAATTTGTAATAGTGAGTACCACTATCAAAACTGGATTGCACACTAACACTACCCATAAATCAAATTGTAATATTTATTTTTTAATATAAAGTAGATGTAATTTACTTAGTAATTTTTAAAAGTAAACTTTTTAGAAATTTTTTATTGAATTAGTACTTGGCTGTAACAATGGACAAATTGGCGTACTGGTGTCAGGTCGCTGTGGTGGTAGGGGCGGGCTACAGCTACACAGTTCCCTCCCAGCACATGATGCCCCGCAGCCCCCCGGCCTACTCTGGAAGAAGGTTGACGGGGTGCGAGGACCAGGTCCCATCCAAATTCATCACGCACAATGCCCACTGAGTCTGAGCCTAATCACCCTCGGCCCATCCTATAATGCGCGGCTCCCCCCCCCCCCCCCCCCCCAGTAAGTGTACGTTCCTTTCTTCCTACGCACGTCTTCATCACCCATTTATCAATTTCCCAGAGACGGAGTAGCACTCCCATCGTCACCCACCAACTGTTTGTGGGGTCGCCCCACCCAGTGATAGAGCCCCCCGCACGCCCCACGACAAACCGACCTCTCTCAGTTGTCACGCCCAGCTCGTATGCGCGCGCGTGGCCCGGACCCAACTTCGCATTCAAACCAAGATGCCCGTCCCCGTCGACGGCATGGATGATCTTCCGCATGGCACTGACCCATTTTCTCGCTGCTCTTCTCTCGTGGGTCCATCACAATTTACCCAGTCTAACCCACTCATGCGTCCGTACACACTTCCTTCCACCCAGATTTTATAAAACAACGACGTGGCGCATTCCAAAGCTCTGTGTTATGACCCATAATTTAAGCCACTAATTAAAAAGATTAGAGTGGATAGAGCTTGGGATTTAATATTTATGGCAAACCAAAACCAATCTCTCTCTCTCTCTCTCCTCTGCTCTCTCCAATTACTCTATATTTCGATCATTTCCATTCGAATACATTGACAACCGGACGCTTACAAAATTACATAGTGTTAGTAAAGCAACACAAGCGATCAAGCTCAAAACATCAAACACCTTCTGAATTCCATCAAAATAAACCCAGAAACAGGGAAAATAAAAAAAAATTAAAAAAAAAAAGGAAACTGAAAAAGGATATCAACAATTTACATAGAAAATCAGTCCTATGAATAATTCCATATAGCCCTCTCTTTGATTTTGTTTGATTTTTGTTTTTTTCATAATAGTTAAACGTGTGAGAGAGAGAGAGAGAGAGAGAGAGATTTACGGGAGATATAGAGTTGTGTGGTCTCGGTCGGTCCATTGACTCTGACTCCAGTATGCTTGATCAACAGCGTTAGAAAGATCGAACAGACCTTGATCCCCACTCACTTGCCAATCCCACGATCCGAATCCTCCACCACTTGATCTGTTTGGCTGCAAGGATGATAGATCTACCTGGACCGTCTGATCCAGCAGATCACCCGTGATCTCGTCGCCAGCCCTCATCACCTTCTGCTGCTGCCACTGTTGCTGCTGCTGCTGTTGATTTTCTTGAACCTCATGACGATTGTGGCTTTGTTGACTCAACCTAAACGGATTGATGTCCGAAACAGAATTGAACCCAAAAGGCAATGCCTCGTTCGACGCCGTAATCAGACTCGTGAAGCTTCCGATCTCCGAGAATATCCCGCAGTCGGGACCTTGTTCCAACTGCAACCCCGGTTCGAAACTAGGGTTCGATATGAACAACTTGGAGTCGTGGAGGCTCAGCAGATTCGAAGATGAGCTTAAAGAAGGCACCTCGGTCACCGCTGAGACAGCCTCCGTGGCGGTGTTTGTGTTCGTGGCAGTGAGACTGGAGCTCTCGCTGCTAGAATTCGAGTTAGTCTTGCGCTCTCGCTGCTGCAGCTGCTGCTGCTGCGGAGTAGATGCGTCGGAGGAAGCCGACTTAGGCTTGGAACGCTTGGCCTTACGGCAACCACCGCCGACCGGGACGTTTCGAAGGACTCCGCCTTTAGTCCAGTACCGGCGGCAGCTCTTGCAGAAGTGGCGGGGCTGGGAGAGGTTGTAGTTGTTGTAGTAGCAGAACTTGGTGTTGAGCGAATCGCACCGCGGGCACTTGAGGGCCGCCTGGTGATGGCCCTGTTGCGGGTGGTGATGATGTGGCCGCCTCCGGTCCCCGGCTCCTCCTCCTACACCGCTACCGCTACCGGTGACAGTTCCGAATAACCTTCCGGCCCCTCCGATCGAATGGATGTCTTGCATTTCCGCTCCGCGACCCAAGCACGCCTAGAAACCTCAACTTTTTCACCCAAGATCTTTTAGAACAACGACGCCGGAGCCAAAAAAAAAAATGGCACCCAGCAATATAACTTTCTGATTAAATTCTCGGGAAAGATTTTGTTTTCCCGGTAAAGCGCTATCACAGTGGCTGACTGTGACTGGGAAAGTTCTTTCTCACAGTTTTATGTGCATG
Source organism: Juglans microcarpa x Juglans regia (assembly GCF_004785595.1). Classification (NCBI taxonomy): domain Eukaryota; kingdom Viridiplantae; phylum Streptophyta; class Magnoliopsida; order Fagales; family Juglandaceae; genus Juglans; species Juglans microcarpa x Juglans regia. Next base: position 13,226,795 of record NC_054609.1, read on the forward strand.
TGTGGGAGAGAGAGAGAGAGAGAGAGAGCGCGCGCGCGCAGAAAGAGTTTCTCTCTAAACACCCTGACAAATATCGCTACATATGTTCCAACTCCCCCTGCGCAATTACCAATAAGCTCCTGCGAACTTAGAAAATGCCAACGATGCTCAATTATTCATAATCAAAGCCGTCGCCGTCGCCGTAAGCGTGGTTTTACTGTACAAGTGTAAACAAGGGAGATCAGCCGTCCACGTTGACGGCGGAGAGGCACGGAGAGTTCTCGTCCACAAAATAGGGTTGTCGGCTACACTAACGTTATCTGGTGTGTAAATTACAGTTAGGTCCACCACGCGCCACGTCGCTGACTCTGGCACTCATTCCTGACAATTTCGGGTTCTGGTAAACCATGGTTGTTTTACGTTCCCGTACCATTGAATCTGACCATGCTAATCTGTAAGTACTGGCAGTCATGAATTGTCAAAAAAATATTAAAAGTCCGAATATGATCTATATTTATTCTAAAATAAAAGTGAAAAGATATTTTAAAATTCATATAAAAAAAATTAATCTTTTAATAATATATTTTATATTTTTTTTAAAACGATTATATATAAAATTATTTAAAATAAAATAATTGAATAATATTAGTTAGGAGTAATCAAGTATTATACTCTTGAAAAGAGTAGATTCTATATTTAAAAAACTAATTTTTTAATTTATTTTTTATATTTTTATATTTTTTTAAATATATTTAAAAAACTAACTTTTTTATTTATTTTTTATATTTTTATATATTTTTTTAAAATGTACATGATTATTACATAATTTATAACTATATTTAACATTATTTAAAATAATTATTAAAAGTAGAAAAATGCTAGTAAAGCTTCAAAGTTTTCGATTAAAATTGATAGCTCGAGTATTTTGAATAATCTGAGATCAATTTTGAGTACTGTAAGTTTGAAAAAAAAAATGAGGTTATGAGCAATGTTTTGAATACTGTATTGGATGGCGTACCAGTCAAGATACTGGAACAAAATATTTCGATACCGGTACCATTTCGTGTACCGTTTCGAGATAGTTGATATATGAATAAATTATATATAAATACATACATATATATAAATTATAAATAGTCTAGTCTAAATTAGAGGTCAAAAATAAACTTGTAGTTTGAAAAAATAGAAAAAAAAAATGAAGGTCGAAATATCGGCCGGTACAGGGTACTGGCCGGTACGGCCGGTATTTAAGCCGGTACAAAATACAGATAGTATCTGTACCAGCCCAGTGGCCGGTACAGCAAATATTGACCATACCAACCGGTACGAAACGATTTTTAAAACTTTAGTTATGAGTACTGTACAAATTATACTATTCTTTTAAAAAGAATAGAGCTTATAATTAAAAAATTACTTATTTTATGTGAATTTTATATATATATATATTTTTTTTTAAAATATACGTGATTGTTGCACAAAACTCAAAATAGTTATTAAAAATAGGAAAATGCTAGTGTGAAGTTTCAAAGTTTTCAATCAAAATTATCGTTCGAATATTTTAGTTTTTTTACTGAATAATTAAAAAAATAATTATTAATAGAACTGTATATTTTTTATTCTTAACGATTAAAAAGTTAAAAAAGTATTTAAAAAAATAAAAATGCACCTGCAGTAAGTGTCCTTATAAATATCACGTGGAAACGAACCAGCAGACGACCTGATCAAACCAATAAATAAATAAATTTCATTAATATACATTTCAGTATAGATGGTTCTATTATGCCGCTCAAGTTTAATAGTTGGGTGTGTCTTTTGTATAAATTGTATTTTTTTTTCAAAAATCTTTTAAACATATTTAAACGTTTAAAATAATACCAATACATTAATAGTCACTTCCTTAACTATAAAATAAAAAATTAAGAAAATAGATAATTCGTGAGTGATCCAATTGATGGTCAAACTCAAACGACATAGTATCATTTTCCTTTTGGGATATTGTTATTATCGTGTTTCATACGACTTTGAGCCAGGTTCCTGAAACTCAAATATTCAAAGCTGGGCATACGAAAACGAAGAAGAAAGCAGCTGAGAGTAGGCGGCCATAGGGCTAAGAAGTCTCCGATACTAAAGTCAGTAGAGTATTTTAGAAGTTTGCAAATACTGAGAGAGTCTAAAGACCATAGACCAGAGACCACAGAGGGTTTTCGTACCAGAAAATTGTTATTTATACTGGGAGTCTAGGGGGGACAGATCAGGTCTGCCCCTGCGGAGCCCATGTCCTTTTAACTGTTTCTTTTGTCATAGTCCTTTAAATGTTGTGTGCCTCTGTGACGGTCCGATTCATGTGGCTTCTTGCTTGAGTAATGGTGCCATTAATGAGGCCTCGTTCCCCAATTCGCTTTACTCTACTGGTATCTTCGGTGATCCGTCGATGTTCTTATGTTAGAAAATCAAATGTTCTCCATCTTTTCCGTTCTACCCTTTACAAGTTTCCATGAGAAAGGCGCAACTGAGCAGCATCAGGCTGGCCTGTCCATCTCATCAGTCATAATTTTTTACTTTTCCTTGCAAGCAAGTTGTTTCGAGGGCAAGTTTGGGCCTTGGGACAAAGTATCGAGGCAAAACACATTACTCTCGGCCGAACACCCAGTGGGCATATGAGTGAGGGGGAAATCCCAGTAAGTTAGTCAATTCCTATTGGACGGGTCCAATGGGAATTCTTCATTTCCCTTCTTGATTAATCAACTTTTACAACAACGGCCTTGAGGCCGGGGAGTCATGGGTTTCTCGGTACTCACGTGTCGCACTTCTGCTTTCTAGTCATATCTGAGTGGCCTTTTCGTCTTTACACAATACCTAGCAGCGATTTGCCTTCAGCTTTTACGACTGTATTTCAACGATTCCAATTCTCATTGAATGTCGCCTCTCCAGTCCCTTTGTAATTATTCAGACCAGGTGGCTACTTCTTTCCCACGTCGCATCACTGGATACACTCTACTGGAATCACGGCGATCATGGGATTCTGCTAATCCATGGGGTGTGTGGGTTCCCGCTACCTCGGGATGTCAACCGTCGAGGTTGCCTTTATAAGGTCCCTTTCTTTCTTATCAATGGACTACTTTATCTATTCTCTCTTTTGCTGAATATCTTGTGTTCTCATTCCTCTTTCAAGCACTTCTCCTTGCGTTGTTCTTCTTGATTCCTCTTCTTCCTCCCTAATTTCTAATGGCCCCCAAGAAATCCTTGCACCCTTCCGGGCCGACTAGATCTTCCGACTATGTTTGTGTCACAGATGGGTAAGGCGACACCATTTCGGAGGATTTTGTTGGCTTATCGTGGCGTTTAGAGGTGACTCCCGTCGAGTTGAAGTCGTTGAAGGAGACCTACAGGATTCCTCGGACCATAGAACTCGAGGTGCCTCCCTCTACCGAAGGGGTGTAGACTTCAAGGATTTTGCCTCCAGAATGGTGGTGTACCCCGCCATGTTCTCTAGCGACCTCAGATTGCCTTTCTGTAGTCCAGTGCGAGAAGTGCTAGATCATCTCTTGTTGGTGCCTGCTCAGCTCCCTCCTAGCTCATGGATGATCCTTGTGTCGTGTTGCTGCATTTGGCGTCATGCGTTGGAGGAGGCCAGGGCTAACTACCAGGACCTCACGGCACTTGAGTTCTTCCTCTTTTAAAGCTCATCTTCGCTTTCAGCCTTCATCTTCACACACTCCATCACGCAACACTTCATCTTAAGCTCCAAAATTACCCGCTTATCGTTATCTCACCCTCCTGTCTTCATCTCCTCCAACAGTTTCTCATACATCTCACAACAGGTGGGTGACTCTTGGCAAAGTTTTGGCGGTTGCCATCACCATACGGCCTAATTAGCTGCCTCATTACATCCATAGTTGATTTTGTTCAAGGTAACCTCTGGCGTTATCAGCACGTCATAATGATTGAGATTCTTGTCTGCCACTTCTATTGGAATATGATCTGATCAGACTTTAGTTTGCTTGTGCCTCCACGACTTTCTGTTGTATCTAGTTGACTTATGATATATGTCATTGTAAGCTTGTGGATTTATGTGGTAACTTGTCCATTGTAAGCTTGCGGCTTCTTGTTGTAACTTGTTGCCTCAAGTTTTAATTTGTCCATTATAAGCTTGCGGCCTCATATTGTCAATAACATTATCATTTTTACTTTTTGTTTATCTTTTATGGCTGTGCACTTTCGGGATCTCGCCTTTCTATTTTTTATCTTTTTTCTTTTTTTACGGCCAGCCTAGGGGTTTTGACATAAGAAATTGTGGGGAATGCGTCGAGCGGGCGGATTTTCGTCATCCAGAACTTTATGATTCACCCCGCTAGTGCCGAACCCATCCCCGACGACCCCATCGACCGATGGCTTCCCGCTTATACTGTCCTTGTTTGCCTTCGTTAGTCCGTTATCCTCTTGGTGCCTTTAGCGATATCTTCGATGAGGCCGATGTCTCTCCACTTTTTTTTTTAGGCAATTTCCTTCTTTTTTTGGCGTCAATCTCTCAGATGCGCTTTAGCCCACCTAGTCCTTTAGTTCTTCCATTTTGCGTTGCCATGCTATATTTTAATATGTAACTGGCAAAAAAAAAAAAAGAGAAGTGTCATCAGCATATGTCGTCCTTCTTCCGCTACCTTTGGCTTGGAGGGAGTGGAAGTCCCCCTTAAGAGTTAAGCCGCGTCAAAGAGACTCTGGTTTCCTCCTCGGGGAGAGAGGCCGGGAAGCATTTTGCTAACTCGCCTCTATGTCCCTTTGAATAGCACCGTTGCAGTTGAGTCAAATTAAATAATCTGGGCTGCTCTTTGCTGCAATGGGAGCTAGTGGTATGTTGTTTGGTAGCCATGGGGCTGGCCCCTCTCTCCGACGCAGGGAGACAATGCAGCCTCTGGCTTGACCCGTCCCCCTTATTCTGTAGGGAGGTAGGTTGTTCGGACAGTAGGACTGTACCCACTCCCGCCCATTGTCATTGCGTATTTAATTCCTGATTGAAAAATAAGAAAGTTATCATAACTTTATCCTTAGGTTCGTAGGAGTTAGATTTTGCAAACATGGGCCCTTTGGCCTATGACACGATATGTTGCCACTTTTTATCATGTTGTTGATGTTCATGTTCCTTGGTGCAGCATTCGAAAGGGTCGAAGGACTAGGCTCGCACTTCATCTGGGAGGGGTTGAAATGCCTCAAGCCAAACCGCCCCTTTGCCCCCCAAGGAGGTAATCCGGACAGTGATGTGGCTGGTTTGCTTCTTCGCTACGATGGGAGTCGAGGTAAGTTTTCGAGCAGCCTTGAGGCTGGACCCGCTCTCCGTTGCGGGAGGGACAATGTGGCCTCTGGCTCAACCAGTCCCTTTGTGCCTCGCCGGAGGTATGTTGTTCGGGGAGACTACTACTGGACCTGCTCCCGCCAATTGACACCGCAGTGAAAGATAAGTTTTGGGTCAGGCTGGCGCTAAACTCACTCTTCATCATAGCGGAAGTCGGCATAAATTATTCAGGTAGCCGTGGGGCTCGTCCCGCTCTCTGTTGTGGGGAGACAAGGTGGCCTCTGGCTCGACCTGTCTCCATGGTCCGTGGGGAGATAAGTCGTTCTGACAGTCTGCTATTGGACCCGCTCCCGTCTGTTAATGCTTACGAGGAAGGTCAGTCTTCGTCTTCTTGTAGATGAGAACTACTCACACTCCGTCAGGGAGGGGTCGGAATGCCTCAAGCCCGACCGCCCCTTTGCCCCTTGAGGAGGTAATTCAGATAGTGATGTGGCTGGTCTACTCCTTCGCCGCAATGGGGGTCGGGGTAATTTTTCGGGTAACTTCAAGGCTGGACCCACTCTCAGTCACGGGAGGGACAAGGTGGCCTCTAGCTCAACCAGTCCCTTTGGTCCCCACGGGAGGTAGGTTTTTCAACATTTCAGGGGTGCAATAGCTCATTTTCTTGGGAGTCTCAAAATCTATAGGAGCACGGGCATTGGTGGCGGTGATCACGTATGGGCCTTCTCATCGGAGGCTCAACTTTCTCTCGTCTCACGTTGTTATTCATGTTCCTTTGAGTACGAGGTCTCCAATTTTGAATACTCTCAGGCGCACTCGTTTGTTGAAACATCGCTCGACCCTCCTTTTGTTGGCGACGGTTCTCACCTTTTTCTCCAGTCTGACTTCTTCCAACAAATCAAGTTGCTTTTCTAGCTGCTTGTCATTCGAGCCCTGTTTGAAGTGCTGAACTCTATAGGTGGAGATCTCGATGTCCATTGGTGGCACCACTTCGTGGTCGTAAGTGAGGGTGAAAAGAGTTTTCCCTATTGATGTCTTGGCAACGACGCAAAAGTTCGAAATAGGTGCGGTGCACTTTCCTAAAAATTCATGTCTTTCATTAAACAACAAGAATTTACAGTATTCAAGTAGCAAATTACAAAATAAGGGGAGATGGAGTGTTCAGCTAAGGAGTTTTCGCCTGCTCTACTTTTGCCTCTAGGACCATGCACTCTCCCGCTTCCCCTCGAGCCCGATAGGGTGAGTCGTAGACTAAGACCTGCCATGGCTCCTCAAGCGTTTATGCCCTACTCTCTTTTGGAGGCCACCGTCTTTCTGCTTCATTTCTTGGACATAACATTCTCTTTTCGAGACCTGTTTGCCTCGAGTTTCTCCCACTCCATGGTGGGGATCCTGAACTTTGGTGGCAAGGTCACAACCACCACTTCTTACATGTAGGGTAAACCAATGCTTGTGAGCAGTTGGTCCACCAACGATGATGTGCCTACTTTCTTCGCAATCTCTTCGTATTTCTCTTTGAGATTGCGGAGCTCGTCTTGCATGTTCTTCCACTCCTCTGCACGTTAGTTCCAGCTCTCGTGTTTCGGGATTCCACGTGCTCGCTATTATTGGGATTTGCCTCTTCGTTTTTTCCTTGTTGAGGTTTTCTGAGCTCTTTATTCTCCTTGCGAAATTTTTGCACTACGCCGGTTCTCTTTGTTACCCAATCCTCCATAGTTTTCAGTCTCGTCTCCATGACAACTTCCTTTGTGCCCCTCATCAGTTGTCTAGAACAAGTTGTTGTAGGCATACAAAGTACACACAAGATCTACAAGGATCCCACAGACCGCGCAACTGTTAACGTTGTGTTTCGTACACCTTTGGACCAGGTTCCAGCAACTCAGGTCTTCAAAACTGAACCTGCGAAAACAAAGAAGAAAGTAGCTGTGAAAGGGCAGCCTTGAGGCCAAGGAGTCTCCGATGCCAAATTTACTTATACCTGGAGTCTGGGGGGACAGTCTAGAGGTTAGAGACCAGAGAGCTTTTTCGTATGTGAAAATTGCTACTTATACTGGGAGTCTAGGGGAACAAACCTTGCCTACCAGGCTGCCTCGGCTGAGCCCATGTCCTTTTTACTGTTCTTTTGGTCAGAGTCCTTTAAATGCGGTGTGCCTCTGTGACGGTGTCATTAATGTGGCGTGTTGCTCAGGTAGTAGTGTCATTAATGTGACGTAATTCCCTAACTTGCTTTACTCTGTTAGTGTCTTCGGTTATCCGTCGATGTTCCCATGTAGGAAGATCAAAGGTTTTTCGTCTTTCTTGTTCTACTTTGTACGAGTTCCCATGAGAGAGGTGCAACCGAGTGGTGTCAGGCCCATCCGTCCCATTAGTCATTATTGTCTAGTTTTCTTTGCAAGCGGGTTGCTTGGTAGGAAAGTTTGAGCCCTGGAGCCGAGTATCAGGGCGAAACTTATTACCCTCGGTCGAGCGTCCAGTGGGCTTACATGTAGGGAAAATTCCCTTATAGATACCATATTTAGTACTTGCTTATCTCATATTATTCATATAGCCTTAAGTTAGACTAGTCTCACGCCGTTTTATTAAAAAATAATGAAGCACCATTTAAAGGTAGGATTTTCACGTGATTATCATATTTATTTATTTTTTAAAAGGAATTATAAGGGATTTGCATACGGTACTAGAAATAATTTCTCAAACAATTATGGGTGTGAAGAGCAAAATGTAGAACAAACAGTACCATTACTCTTGAAGTTATTACATCAAACTTGAACATATTATAATTTCCGTTCAAATTTATTTTATAATTGTAAAATAAATAAGCACGAGGAAATTAATATCACAATTTTATATTAAAATCCTTGAATAAGGTGAGGAAAGCAAAGAGCAAAAGAATGAAAGATCTCTAAAATTGAGATTGCATTCAAATATTTAGAATTAAGTGTTGTTTGTGAATATAAGTATTTTCATATATTTTCTTTCTAAATATCACTCAAATACAAAATATTTTTCAGTTTTAAATTTTTATCTTTTTTATCTAATTATTACAATATTTTGAAACTTTCAAACAAAGCATAAAAAAGAATACAACTTTTTCAAATTAAAAAAAAATTATATTCAAAATTTTTTTAACTTCATAATATTTTAATTCTACTTTTTTAATATTCATTTTCCAAAATCTAAAAAAATATCTTAACTCAAATCATTTCACTACTATTTATGGAATTTTTTTTAATCTTTGAAATGTAATTTGTAGAAGAATATTTCATATGATAGCAGATCAGATGCCCTGAATTCGAATCATAACTCTACACTCTATACCATTTAATTAGATATTTTACGTGTTGGGCACCCATTGAGGGAGAGTCTAGCCCACACATGAATGAGGTGTTAAGATATAAAATAAATAATAAAATCTACATCTTCCTATTAGCTTAAATTTTCGAGATTAGTGGTGATTTCACACTTACAAAAAATCTAAAATAAGAAATACATACACACACATATATATATATGAAAAATGTTTTAGTCACAAATTAAAGAGATTCTATATAAGTAAATTTACAAGCTGTCGTCATTTGATGTAGTAAATCAGATTATAAAATAAATCTAATATATCATATACTAAGATGATCAGATACTCTTGTTCCTCCGACCTTATTGAGGTGTGTTCACAATATGCACTACACGTCGATGAATAAAATATATTTACAAGATATAATGTTCAATATCTTAAATTAAAGATGTAAAAAAAATACTTATTTTCAATACGCTAGAGGCACGCTCAGCTCTTACCCGGCCACCTATCATTATCCAAATCCAAAACATATATACTTTTTAAAAAAGAAGAACTTATTCCCTACAATATTTTACTAATTATTGTTGATGAGTTAAGGCACCGTTTAGATTTGTAAAGTATCTCATCTTATCATTATAATTTTATCAAATTTTTATATAAAATATAATAAATAATTTAATTTTTTTAAATTTTAATTCAATTTTTTCAATTCTTTAAACAATAATAATATTAAAAAATAATATTTTAATAATATTTTATTTAAATTTTATCTTTTATCTAAAATTATTTTATCTTATCTCTAAATCCAAACCAGCTTAATTTTTTATGACTTTTTTTCTCTATTTTCTTTTAAATTCACTAAAACGTTAGAATATTTTACTAATTACTGTTGATGAGTTACCTTTAGTTTTTTCTGCCCTTTTTTTTTATCTGTCTCTTCTTTTAATAAAACGTTAGAATAGTTTTAGCGTTTTAGCAAAATTTACAAATACTCTCAATACTAGTTTGTTTTCAGGAAATATCTCATCTTATTTTATCTCATCTCATCTCATCATTATAATTTTTTCAAATTTTTATATAAAATAAAATAAACAATTCAACTTTTTCAAATCTCAGAATAAAAATAATATTAAAAAATATATTCTAATAATATTTTATTTAATTTTTTAACTTTAATCTCAACTTATCTCATCTCATCTCTGAAAACAAACGAGCCCTCAGTTTATCATACGATGTGGCAGCAACAAGGCCACACACAATTGCACCTGGGATGCAGTTCAATTATTATTATTATTTTTTAAAATTTTATTTTATACGTTGGGGGTGGGAGTCGAACCTAAAATCTCCATTTTGAAAACTTGCATGTTATGCCATCAGGCCATGCATTAGCCTTTGGTTGGATGCATTTCAATTGAAGGAAGGCTTTGTACCCAACCAATTAAGATTAATTTTATTTATCATTTGAAATATATTATTCAGATAATTTTTTTGACATGACACCATCATGTGATATCACGTGATTTGTTAAAAATTAAAAAAATATATACAAAAAGCAAAAGGAACATAGAATTTCAAGCTCGTTTTTGTTTTCGGACATCATTTTGGTTTGCTTATATATATTATATTTTAATAAATCATATGATACTATGTGATGTTGTCACGTCGAAAGGGTCGATTAAACGATAAGTTTAAAAAAATTCCTTCCAATTGTTTATTTTTTTATTTTTTTCTTTTTTTTTTCTTTTGGTAATAGTTGGTTATATGGGCACAAAAGCCTACCAATTTAAGGACAAACTATCAAACGATTGGAAGCTTTTGCAAAATACATGCACGTCATGCAACACAAAATGCTGTTTATAATATATAAATATATATATATATATTTATATATAACTTTACTACTCATTATCTCACATACTATACTTATTTTTTATTTTTATTTTATTTCTACTAAACTAATTGAGTTTTTATTTATTTATCATCTCTATATCATAATCTTGCTAAAATAAAAAAATAAAATGATAAATAATTATATGTGATTTATGATGTAAAAACGATAATAAAATGTTTCATATATATAACTTTTAACAAAATATGTTATTTGAGTATGCACACACTTCGAGAAATTATCATTTTCAGTCATATTGACCTATGTCGTATATTTTAAATAATTTTATAATTAATCCAAAAATGAAAAAACACTTGAAATTGAAGATTTATACATGTTCTTCATCTTGATTTTCATCATTGTTAATCACTCCAATTAATTATCACATTTTTAGTGACCTTTTGTTTTAGTTATCAACTTATTAAATTATTTAGAATACCATACCATTAAAATTGATAAAATCCATATTAAAAACAAGAGTAATGTTAGATATATGTATAAATTATAATCACAAAAATTTATACATTGATGTATTTTAATATAATATGAAATATTTATTTTAAAATAAAAATAATTTTATAATTTAACAAATCAAATTAAACTACGTGAATATATAACACTCCTAGTTATAAACTTCTATTTATATTGAAAATTTCCGAGAAGATAATAAACTCATTTGGATAATAAGATGAGTTAAATAAAATATTGTTAAAATATTATTTTTTAATATTCTTATTATTTTAAAATTTAAAAAATTAAATTATTTATTATATTTTATATAAAAATATAAAAAAATTAAAATCGACATAAAACAAATCGATAGTATTTTTATATGAGCGGTGCTACTCTGTCGTTCAAGTAGTACCGCTTGGCGTTAATGCTAGTTGTAAAAGTATTTTTTTTAATTTTTTAATTTATATTTTTTTAATTTATTTAAATATTTTTAAAAAAAAAAATCAATATATTTAAAATTACTTCTATCCGTTCGATTAAAAAAAAAAAATCTAACGGTACATTTGGGACGGTAAAATAGCGTTTTTCTTTCTATATCGTGCAACATTTTTCTTGCACGGACACAATTATTGTGGTGTCCACTGTCCGCCAATGCTTGTGGACCAATGTACGGGGCAAATCAGCCGTCCATCGATGCACCGACCGGCGTGATTAATGCGCGCTGGTGGCCTAGGTTTCAACGTCACTCACTGATCTGTGCGGCCTGCATTCTTCGCTGTCCTTTCAAGTAGTCGTGCTGCATCATGAATAGCTAGCTAGGGCCTCAGAAATTTCAGTTTTCTGTCATCAATTTTACTGTACTCTTTTCTTGAAAATGAAATAAGGAAATTGTACTCTGTTGGAAGTTCTAGACCGCCGAGTAGTACGGTTAAAAGTGACTGTTATGTGAAATTAGTTTATTTATTTTTTTAAAATTTTTTATTTATATTTTTTTATCATTTTAAAATATTTTTAAAAAATATAAAAATATATCAATACATTAATAATTACATCCTAATCCTTAAGTAAAAATTAAAATTAAAAAAAAATAAAATAAAATAAGGTGTCAAATTTAAATATCAAACAAGCATTTTCTAAAGTTCTATAAACTTCCTCGTATCTGTTTTAAAAGTACTACTACATTTACTTCTCCACCAAACAAACATTAACCAAAGCTTGTAGAATTTTAAGGTTTCTTTTTTCCTCCATTCCTTTCTATAATTATTAACCAAAATAAGAAACTTGTATCATGTAATGTTCATCTTATTACTATCCCAAATAAAATTTCCAATACTCAAAATTAAATCTTTATTTTGTTTTAGTTATAAGTTGTCTCATTTTTTATATATTCGACAATCCATTTAGATATTGAAATGAGTTGAAATAGTTTATAAATAATAATGAAATTATCAGTTGAAATAAAATAAAATAAGATGAGATATTTCATCGCACCTTTATATCCAAGCGGGCCAGCAACTTGATGAGTTGGTTTTAGATAAAATTTAAAATATTATTTTTTAAATGAGATCATTTGGATAGTAAGATGTGAATTTTTGACTTTAGATAAAAATTTAAAATATTATTTTTTAATATTATTATTATTTTAAGATTTAAAAAAATTGAATTAAAATTTAAAAAAATTGAATTGTTTATTATATTTTATATAAAATTTAAAAAAAATTATAATAATAAAATAAGATAAAATAATATGAAAATTTTGTGCCACGTCTATTTATCAGACCTGCCCTAGATCTCAACTAGTACATACAAATATAACAAACCAAATGTAGCCAACAATGTTAGGAAATCGATGTGCATATTTTTTATAATGTCACTGTTTGATTGGATTGAATAGAGTCAAAACTGCGAGGCACTCATAATAACAGATAGTAAAGAAGTAAAAAATAAAAAAATAAATCCAAATAACAAGATTGCATTTGATTTTGATTGCTCGAGTGAACAGGTAGTTTGATGGAAACATGCTCACATGCATATGGGACGGTGGTGGGGGTGGCTCTAGATAAGGTCTTCTGGTATTTGTCCACATCTCTCTCTCTCTGGATTTTTTTCAAACATGAAGCATCTATTGGTATAGGTAGTACCTATACCTTGTTTGGGAATGCAAGCAAAGTAGCCTAATATAATATTTGGGGTCCTTTTACATAGGCTATATGTCTAATTTCCCTTTAGTGGGTGTCACGATCCTTAGCCATCAGCTTTGGGCTCAGCCCCTAAGGCCCAGTCGGTTGGCTTGTAGACATCTCTTCAACGTCTGACCCCACCATCTTTTGTTGTGCAAAATACTCACACTCTAATGATAACAAATAAAAATAAAAATAAGTATAATTAACTACACGATATATAATATACGTAATTTAATAAATTATCTACGTTTACAGACTTGTAGAAATCTTATTAATAAGAAAAAATTACAATCACTCAATTTCAACCCCACACTCTTTAAGGTATTTTGCTTTTCACACAATATGTACTTACTTGACAATTATTCTCTATCATAATATGATGAAAGTCGTACAAAATAAGTCAAATATAACATATTTATAGTAAACGGCATTGAAAACTCTAATCTGGCAAAAATTAAGTTTTTCGCTCGAGCAAAGTAACGAGTGAGCCTTGAGCAAACAACCAATGAACATTGACTTGAGCGATGTGTCGAGCGCATCTCAAGTAAACATTAGAGTTTGTGTCTCGCTCGAACCCACTGTCGCGCGATAATCAAGCGAACTTATGGGTTGAGCTTCGTTCGAGCGCCATGTCGAGAGACATTGAGTGAATTCACTGTTTCTTGATTTTCTGCTCATAAACCAGTTTCCACATGCAACCCAACATATTTGCCTTTGGCCTCAAGTTGTGGCTGCTCCAGAGCCTTCCTCTGTTTTCTTCATTTATTTTTCTCTTTTCAGGGAAATATACATGTAAATCCCAATGGTTTTAAAGCAAAAGTGTGGAAGCGGGAAACAAATTTATGCTCGTAATCTTAAATAAGAGTATATACACTCAGATTAGCAAAAAAATCTATGCTTGAAATCTTAAAATAAGAGTATATACACTCAGATTAGCGAAAAAAAAAAAAAAGACCTGTTTATCAATATACAAGGATTGATAATTTTTATGGTCAAATTTAAAAATTTTAACAAACTTAGAAACTATTTAAAGAATGAAGTTAGATACAGTCCTACCGTGTGTAAGTCTCATGCACTTCTTTTAAAAAATAGTGAGATTTATCTTTAAAAATTGGTTCTTTTTTCATGTAGACTCTCAATTTATCTAATCTTTTTTTTTCCCCTTAAGTGTGCGAGATTTACGTATTCTAAGATTAAAAAAATCATTTTTTCTATTTAAAATATAGTCTTTTAACTATTATTATCCAACCATCCCGCATGATTTAAGTGTAAGCTCCTCTAGGTTGTCCCCTCCAGGAGCCAATCACAAAGCCCCTAAGAGCTTATATACACACGATTAAACAAGCACTTAATTTAGAACGAATCTGGTTGAAGGGGTCAATGCCTGGATGCAGAAGGATTTTTTTTTTTAAAAAAAAGGATTTAGAACCATATTTTCGAGGTTGGGATACAGTGAAGTTTCATGTGAGAAATAGTTTTCTATTTTCTTGGCCTTTTTCTACCTTCACGTACTTGTAACTCTTTCTTCTTTCTACCTAACTGGAGTTTACTTTCTAGGAGTGGGTCTGAAAGATCCTGCCTTAAAAAGATTTTCCGATATATATAAAAAAAAAAAGATTTACTGATATATATAAAAAAGAAGAAGCAAATTTGGTATATATGTCCTTGAAGTGGGTCTCCCATGAGTCCATTCAAACCATTTCAAATAAAATTGAAAGAAGAAACTCAAAATATTAAAAAAAAAAGAAATTAAAAAAATGTGTATGAAAATCTTCATCGGATCATGGGGCAAAGTTCGATATTGTATTTTATCGTTATAATAAGTATATGTCTATCTAAGAGCATTGGTATTGGATTGGCCAAATATCTTTTTATCTTTATATTTGACTAATTTTAACAATAACTGACCCACATTGAATTAACCAAAGGCTTTTCATCTCAAATATGAGCTACAATAATTTTATTTTTCTTTTCAAATATGAAAAGTCCTATAGCAAGTCTAAATTCATTGTTTATTATATTTCGACTCATTCTCTCTCCCGCGGCTCTTTTCCTTGATATCGTGTGATGAAATTTTATTTATTGGATTGTGAAAATAAAAATGAATATAATTATTGGAGATTATAGGAGGTTATGAAAATAGAATTAATTAATTATAAAAATATAAAAATAAAAAATAATAATATTTTATTATTATAGAGAGTGTGATGACTAATCCAATGTAGACTTTAAGTTTTGAATGATTAGCTAAAAGTAAAAAAGTTACATATTAATCAAAATTTAAAGAATAAAATAGCCAATCCAATGCGAATACTCTAAAGCTTGTTATTTTAATACTCCATCTTGGAGAATGTTTATGGTCCGTCCGTACGTGGTTTGGGTAAGGAATTTCAAAGCATCTGGACCTCATCTCTTTTGTATTTTTATTTTTGGGTAATGATACACTTCCAACCGGTTTACTCCTCCTTTACCACTCATGCTATATTTTAAATTTTTTTATTTTTTTATTATTTTCTTTTAAGTATTTTTTTAACATCCTTAATCATTAAGAAAAAATTTAAAAAATATATAATTTTACTAATAGTCACTTCTTTAACCATTAAGTAAAATAAGAAATTAAAAAAAAAATCAAATATAATGATAATGGAGAGTAATCTTATCATTTTCCTTTTTTTTTTTTTTTTTTTTTTTTTTTTTTTTTTTTTTTTTTTGCGTTGGAATGTCGCTTTGACAGATCGGTTTGAGTTGGAAAGTTTTGGACATGAATAAAACTAATTTGCCTCCTACATTTACAGCTCAAGTTTACCGCTTGAGCAATTTATTTTTTACTTGGTGATTAAAGAAGTAATTTTAAGTTTATTGAGTTTTTATTTTTATTTTTTACAAATATTTAAATATATTAAAAAAATGAAAAAAAAAAATCCAAAACAGCGTGCGGTAACTTTGAGCAGGAGCAGTAGAGTAGCCCGACTCTTTAGACATCTTCATCTATTATAAGTAATTGATCCAATTGTTGACTGACATTAATTCTTGTGGATTTAATTTCGTTAAAAAATTATTAAAATAGAGACTACTAATATTATATATATATATATTTATATATATAGCATAATTAGTAGATTCCCAAGCAAATAAGCCAATATGCAACATATAATATAATGATGTTAATTAAATCAAAGAAACTCCTTTAGTGAATAAAAAATGATTCTAGATTTTCTTTCCCAATTCAATCAGTGTTCCTATATAGTCTAATGGTACTTATACACCCCCATTCATGCCAAAGACAAGGTGTCCTAGACGGCCTATATATTGCTTAAACTAGAAGTTGCCGAGGAGAATTTGAAAATGAGTTGTATTTTTAGGTATTTTGTATGTAGGAGTCACTCTTATCCTCAGCGATACTCCTATTTTATTATTGTACATTGCCGAGGAGAAAATAATACAAAGAAAAAAAGACATTTTTGCTTAATAAGCTGAGGCTAAATGGTCCTCCACCATGATCATGACTAGCCGCAGTTAGCACTAGTGGAACCAAATAGTACAAAAACCTCAAGATCTTGATGGTTATAGCTAGCAATATATAGCATGATTAATGTATATATATAATAGGTGTTTTGAAAATTTGAAGGATGGATTTGTAGTCGGTGCCCACTTCAGTGACTCATGTTGAGGGAAACTCTTGCCATCTTCATTATATATTTTGACAAAACACATAACCCACCAAGACTACATATGCAAACACAGCATTAATTGCCGTAAAATGTTACTTTGCCCACTCTATTTGTCCTCTTATTTTGACACTTCATGTATTTTATTTTATTTAATTGTTTTCTTTACTTAATAATTAATGAAGTGACTATTAGTTTATTGATATTTTTTTTATATTTTTTAAAAAATGATTTAAAATGTTAAAAAAATTAAAGAAAAATAAAAATGAAACTTTTAATTGGCAGTAACAATGAACGGTGCCCTCTGAGCGACGTAATAACACCGCTCTTAATTGTCTCGTGTGTCTGTATATGCATTTATCTCAAAGACAGAGAGAGAGAACGAACACACAAAATATGGATGGGGATACGAATCTAATTTGCTTGCCAACAGTTTTATGGTCCCCCTAGCTTAGCTACCTGACCATTAGAAAGCTAGAAAAATATGACATAGACATATTGAGAGAAATGGTGTTCTTCATTTGAATTTCATCTTCTATGATCTCTCAAGTTGATATATCACATTCCAAAGTCAGTTGATATATGAAATTACTTAAAACGTATCACATCAGTTGATGACTGATGTGATCGAGGATAACAAAATCCTAGATTAAAAGAATTAATAGCATTATTTCTAGCTTTGATGTTAATAATTATTTTACAATCCGTCTTGACATTGTCCAATGGACAATGGTCACACAGGACTCTTGAGCCTAGTTTATTTTGTATCAACAATGATCTCAATGCTACAAATTCATAAAAAATATAGCGAATTAAAAATTACAGAAATTGATCAAATGTAACGATTATTAAGAGTATTTATGATGATTTTGAGCGTTGGAAAAACCTTTTTTTTCTTGTGTACATGATATTAAGTAATAAACTTTGTAAATATAATGATTTTTCACAATTATATATATATATATCTAACGAATTTCTTACAACAACATACAAATTAGTATGGATGGGGATATATAGGAGTCTAATGCCCTGCTGCACAGGACACTGATCTTACTCATCACCAATTTCTGGTCCCCATTCCCGCATGGCAACAAGAGATCAAGAAGCAAGATTTTTGTTGTTTTTTGTTTTTGTTTTTGGTCGTTTGTTTTTTTTCTTCTTTCGTTTTAAAAAGCTTTGACGTTAAAGGAAGACAAACCCTAAGATCTCGTGGTTACATCAAGTTGATATTATCTAATATAGAGAGAGAGAGATGTCAAGACTTTATGAATAACTTCACTCCACTAATTCCAGCTTATAAACATGATAAAAATCACATAAAACTCAACCCCACAACCTAATACATATAGCAATTAGTGATCTAAGCAGCTGTATAAAAATTATGAAATAGTAATATGTATATGTGAATCTTTTTTATGATTGTTATATGTCCTAATTAAGAGTTCGGGAATCAGAAAGGATCATGAAGTGTAAAGGGTCAAGCTAAATAGTAAATTATCAAATGGCTGGCATTTGATAAAGAGAAATTCTATTCATCATCCTCTCAACATCTTCTTATTCGGTATTTAATGATTGAATGATAAGTAATGAATGATAAATAATTTTATAATTATTTAATGATATGTTAGAAAATGATGAAAGAATGATAGGAAAAAAAAAAGAAAAAAAAGAAGAAGATGGTGCATAGCATTTCGCTTTGGCAAATAATCTTTATGACTAGGAGAAAAGATAATTAGTTGCCAACAAGGAGACATAAATGATATGATACAACGCAACGAAAATAGCCATCATAGGTCACCTAAGACTTCGATGACACCAATGAAAATAGCCATCTACCTAAAAAAGATACTAAATGGATCATCAAATAATGTCATCATCCCATGTGTTTAATGTGTAGTGGAATGACGAGTTCAAATTTTCATGCTATGGTGTGTTTGGGTAGAAAATTTTGGATTTGTCATCTTTTTTAGTGCATGCTAGATTTAAAAAAATAATAATAATAATATTAGATACAGTCATAGATTGTGTAATCGATACGTACTATTTTTGAAAAAGAATAAAATTTACTATTAAAAATTATTTTTTTATACAGATCCTATATTTATTTATTTATTTTTAAAATGAGTGATCGGTACTTGTGTACTCTATGACTACAAATATTATTTAAAAAAAAAAAAACGTGTTTTGCATTTTGGAATTGTGTTTTATAATTATTATCTAGAAGAAAAATATATTTTATTGTGATTCTTAAACTGCACGAGAAAATAAGCAATTTTTCATAGAATAAAAACAATCAATATGGAACTCAAAACTCAAAAGTGGCACAAAACTCTGGACTTTTTAAATTGATTTCGACAGCGAATCTCAGTCCCACATCGAAAGATTTGCAGTAATTCTGTACCATTATAAGTCATTGCCATGATACGGGGCTCATCTCGGGCTACGATGGAAAATGTGGATGGGCCTCCCAATTCGGGTCCAGGAAAGTCCCCGGGTCGTATTATGCAGAAATGCAGTCTCGGAAACGAGATATTCGTCGAGTGATAGGAATTTCAGTCGCATTCGTGCGACGGGCAGAGACACGTGTGGAGCCTTATGGATTTCCCACCGACGAACATTGGCCGATGACACAGTTATTCACATGGTCCTTTGGGCTAACTGAACGGGGCTTACTCCCTCGTAGCCCAACCCCTTTTTTAGTACTTAAAATGTATATATTGGAATTCAGGTGTATTAATTATAAAAATGAAAAATGACAAGTTCTTGATAAACTCATAAAATGTAAATGAAAGCTTTGATATAATATATATGGAAAAATATTATTTATCATCTTTTTATTATATGATTTTATTACAGGAGGAATAATTAAAAAAATATTTGAATACCAAGGCCCATTTGATATCAACAACGAAATTAGGGAGCATGACATTTTTACATATATATATCATAATTTTATTTTTTAATCTATTTTGACCACTGTTAACCCGATTTCCACCGGTTTCGGCCAATTCCAGAATCCGGTGGCTGGTTCTGATAGGTGACGATTGTTACTGGTCTCCCCTACTTAATCAGTGCCTGAATTTTATGTTCTTTTATCTTCTAGTTCACTAAATTCTATATTAAAAACATAAAAATTATATTTAAAAAGAACCTAAAAAATATTTAAGAATAAAAGAGTAATGCTATACAAAATTATTCAATAATGATAAATATGTCACATCTTATATAATGAGATGAGAGTATAGCGTATAGAATTTTCCGAATGAAAAACATAAAAAGCACATCATTTTTGGGGGAAAAACAAAAAAAAAACTAGGGGTGCCGCAACCTTGACCAAATCAAGGCTACCTGGGTTGTCTAAGGACTCAAAACGGCATGACCTTAATAGCCGAACAAGGCCGTGCTACTTGGGTTACAACCCACGCATGCAGCCTGGGCTGTAAATTGACGTGTCGCCTAAGATAGGAGCTATCTGGTGTAGCCTCCAAGTATGACTGTTTACCCAGTTCCGATTATCCGGGTATACCTGGCTTGACTATTTACCCAGGTTCCGGCCTGGGTTTATACTCAATCTGGTTTTTGAGATCTGAAAATTCGAGTTTCGGGTTATACTCGATTTATTTATTTTTATAAAAGCTTATATGTTTTTAAAAGTCTATATTTTATTACAAATTTTTTAAAAAAAAATGTAATAAACTAAAAATATATTAAAATGGAGAACTAAATTTACGTAAAAAATTGCTAAAGCTATAAGCCTATAAACAACTAATCAACTTTTTACCTCAATTCATGTAAAACAAAAAAATTATTCAATATTCATTATGTAAAATGCATGTGACATACATGATGAAATCCACTATATATTATATTGTTTGAACTAATTTGTTAAGACTATTATAAAACACATATATTACTTTAATCAAACTTCAATACACAACAAATTGTCTGCAAATAATCATAAAATTTCTATCAATTAGCTCTTCTTCTATCAATCACAAGATGATGGTTTTGACAAGCTCTCTTGGCTAAATCAATATCCTTAAACGTTACCTAATTACAAACATAATGTAATCAGAAAAAAAAAGGACAAAAGAAAAAAAAGAAAAAAGCAGACATTTGGCTAAGAAGCATGACTTGGAAGACAAATAGCATGCATCAACTCGGTAACTACATATGCAAGGGGAAAGGCATGTACCATCTGGCCAACTACAGTTGTGACTACAATACGTAAGTTTCGGTAACAAAGTTTTAAATTTTGTACCGTACCGGCCGGTACGGCCGAAATTTTTTGTTTCGGCCGTCCGGCCGGTACAGGTACTATACCTGTTCCGTACCGGCCGGTACCGGTCATACCGGCCTCAATTTCGGCCTGTACCGACCTATATTTCGGCCCGTGTTTTTTTTTTTTTTTTCGTTTTTTCATTTTTTCAAACTACAAACTTATTTTTTAACTCTCAATTCAGACTAGACTATTTATAATTTATATATATCTATGTATTTGTATATAATTTATTTATATATAGACTATTATTTTAGAATATAATTTTTATATATATTTATATATATAATTTATTTATAGATCAACTATCTCGAAACGTTATCCCGAAACGGTACCGGTATTGAAATATTTCGTTCCAGTGCCTTGACCGGTACGCTATCCGGTACGGTATTCAAAACATTATTCGGTAACCATTAATTTCCAAGATATGTTAACGGAAAACATATCCTTACCCAAGAAAACCCACATTCAATATGGCTAGAAACTTTCCTGTTTGCTCTTGAATCATGAATACCATTACTTTATCAATTGCCAACTTTGTCTTTAATGAACAAGCAGCTTAACAAGAGTTTAACTTTGGCCTTTATCCTATCTGCCAACTCATCCCCTTTGCACTGTTTCAATCAAAACCTTATTGACACCATTTTGTATCGTGGATCAAGCACAAAGACAACATATATCATCAAGTTGAACCTATCTATACTACCTTAATACTTGTCATACTTACTTTTCATATTTATACCCATTGTTTTAGTGACAATATCATGACTCGTGCACATGTCATTTAATGCATTTTTAATTGTGCAGAGTTCCTAGAAATATACATTAGTCATCACATACAAAGAACTAGAAATGTTCAATGTAATATCATCAAAAATTTTCAACAACTCTACAAAAATCTATGCTTTGTTCCAATCATCACTAGTGGGATTCACGAATTCATTATCTACATACATATAATAGTATTCAAAGGTTTTTTTTTTTTTTTTTCTAGCGATACTAAACATCAAATATGTAGAGTTCCATCTAATAGAAACATCCAAGCAAATCATCTTCCCACTAATATTTTCCTTTACCGCACAAGCCTTAAGCTTGGCAAACCTTGAAGGTGAAAACTTCACATATCTGACAACATCTCTAATTCTTGTTACAAATTCATAAACATATCTCAAATCGTTCATAACAATCAAATTTAATATATGGGTAGCACACTGCATGTGAAAAAGCTCACCACCCAATATGGTATAATCATTATCCTTTATCATCCTCATGTAATCAACAACAACATCATTAGAGGAGGCGTTATCAATTGTGATGGTCAAAATCTTATTAATCTCTCAATCATGCAACCCCAAGTCTAACACTCTTTCAATAGTTTCGCCCCTATAGTTGAGAATTTGGCAAAATTTGATAATTTTTTTATGCAATCTCCAACTGCAATCAATAAAATGTGTGGTAATGTACATATAGTTCATATTTTGCACTGATGTCCACGTATCAGCAGTGAGACAGATTCTTTGACCGTCCACCAATTAGCCGTATCTTCTCTTCGTTATACATCTTAATAAGATCCTTTTTTAAAGTGGTTCGAGATGGAAAAGTAAATCGAGACTCTGAATCAGTAACAAACTCAACAAATTCTTCGTGCTCCACTAGCACCCTAAAAAGCAATTCATACCTACTAAAAAACATAGTGGTCGACACTCTAAGTTTTTCTACATCATACTTTACTAAACTTTGTGGCTACACACTCTTCCCTCCACATCTCTCTTAACACTGGAGGCTTGATTTTTTCCAACTCTTTTAACTCTAAGAAGAAAAGTTTTACATACATTCTGGAGATGGTGTATCATGGATGAAGTGTCATACTTGTAATGGCAACTGTATAGTTTAGTACAATAATTGCACTAAGCTTTTGGGTTATCACAGTCAATAGGTCTCACTCTAGTAAAGTGTTCACATGCCACCGATTGGTTGCTAGGTATTTTTTTGAATTTCTTGGGTAAAGGTGGGATAGAACGAGAAGGGTGTTGTAGGACTAAGCAAAATTCTGAGATTTTTGACTCCGCCCGACAACCGATCTGATTCCGACTCTGTTGGGGTCGGAGTGGTCGAAAAACGAAGTCGGAGTCGAAGCTCCGACTCTTTTTTTTAAAAAAAAAAATCAAACGACGCCATTCCACTTAATGTGGAACGGCGTCATTTCATCATATGGGGGGTCCAAAACGCAGGACCCCATTCCCTTCCCTTCTCCATTCTTCCTCCTTCCTTCTTCCTCCTTCTCTCTCAAGTCTCACGTCTGAAGTTTGAACGGTTGAACCAGTGAACCTCCACCTCGCCGTCTCGTTCCCTCTCTATTGCCGCCGTGAGTCTTTGCTCCTCTGTAGTGCGCGACTCAATCCGAGCTTCAGCCTAAGGTGAGAACTTGATTCCGAGCCCTAAAATTAAATTGCTTGATTTAATTTTATGTATTCCGTTACTCATAAATTGCTTAATCCGATTTCGAACCTGATTCCAATTCTAGGTATTTTGTTGTGATTGAAATGAATTTGTTTTGTAAATTTGTAGTAAGAAAATGTGTTTGATAAAATGTATAATGTGTTTGTAAGTTGTGTTGTATGCATGCAATGTGTTTGATAAAATGTGTAAGAGTTGTTTCTATGAAATTAGACAGTTTCTCCTTAACACTTGTTTAATTTATAGGCCTTTTTATGTTAAAAACATAGATTCATTTAATTGAGGTGCTGTTATTAATTTATAAAAACATATTAGCAATATATTGTTGCTAATTAATCAAGCACTGGCTGATTAATCATGCATCGTGGAGATGGGCTTTTTTCTTTCAAACCAAACCCAAAGAGGAAGCTTCTTGAATTGGAATGTAATGGCTTCAAATGAGAACCCGAGAATAAAATTTTAAGCATTTAAAAAATAAATAAATAAATAAATTTCATATAGCAGAGCCAAGTTCCTTTACTTCTAACACCAAATCACCACCACCACCATTTAAAAATTGGGTTAAAACTTAAAAGAAAGAATAGAAGCTTCTGATGATCCCCACAGGGAAGACAAAATAGCAATATTCCCACTCATTTTAAATTGTTTAATGTTTTATGAGCAGTTAGATTATGGTTATATTATTAAATAAATAAATAAATAAAACATTTTGGAAGTGATTTTCGATCTTGGTTTTGCATTTGCTTTCAATATAGGTAGTAGTGCTGTATAGTTGTTATAAAGGGGGTGGCTAATGATTCAAGGTGTGAGAGAATGATGAAAAGGGAGGCTTAGGACTGTAGGAGGGAGGGGTGCGACTGTGAGATTCCTTCTGTATAGTGTATTCTATTCTGCTGAAAAATTTCTGCCTCCCTCAAGGAGTTCCATTTGAGCATTGGGTAAACAACAAAATCATATAATAATGCCAAAGAGGAGCATAAAGGACAAACATAAATGAGTAAAACTCATTAAATTAAAAGAAAAAAAAGGGGTTGGGCTTACACTCTGGATGCCAGAAATTGAGGTAGCAAGCAGACTTCGGTTCTAACAAACCAATTGGTGTAAGGTCTTGGGCACGTCCATTTCCCCTTAAAACAGTACCCCAAGTTGTTTTACACCCATCACCAGATACCATCATCATCGATGCTCTTAACAAATAAATAAGAAAAAAAATAAAAGATATATCACTGAAATAATTCTGGTTTTCCTGACTTGACAAAACTCAATAACCACAAGATACAAACCATAGATGATGCAGGTTGGTCAAGATTAATAGCAAAACCAACCAGGATGAAATAGGTTAGATTTTCAAAATCAAAACCAATAGGCAATAACAGCTTTCAGTACTGAAAATAAAACAGCTTCAGTAGACACAAACCGAAAAATCTGAATGGCAGTTGCAATCAAGAGCAAGTTCAAATGGAAACATTCTCATATTTTTCATGTATAACTCATTTCAAACAGAAACTGTCCGGATCTACGCCAGTTCTGTAATTACACAAGTATTCAATAAAAAATGTTGACTACAGACCACTAAAAATTTGAGAACTTTGATAATGCCTTCAAAAATATATCAGGAATAAAAAGGACAGGGTTTTTTTGGAATAAATTTTACAATTTCACAAAAGAAGTCAGTCAGGGACTAGGAGAGTGATGCTTGTAAAACTTTTGGGAAACATAATCTAAATGTCGACTTTCTTTCGGGCGTAATTTACTGGAGGGGATGGGTGAAAATGGATGAGTTACCATGTGGAGTGACATGCAAAGAAAGGAAACTCATGAAGTCATTAACTTATCTTAACTTCACTTCTTAAACAAAGCAAATACATGAAAGGTGTAAGGGATGCATGCCCAGCAGCATTACAGACTATTGCATTCCTCCAAAACTTAACACAAATGGAAGATCAAACTCTCCCTATCGATTGGTCCATGCATCTACCGTTGAGACACAAGTGGATGCATGAGCTACTCTAGCAGTTTAATTATTCAGTTTCTTGTATGTTATTTACCTGTCAAAGTTAATCTTATTCAGATGCTGGCTTAAATTAGTTTATTTTTGCGTTGATTTAAAATTTTAAATTAGCCTAGTTTATTTTTAAACTAATTTTTTGCTTCTAATTTATTTTTTTAGCTTCATTGATTGTAATATGGATCCTAGACCTAGTGGAGATGATCGTCTACAAGGAGATGTGGTGGATGCCAATGCTACAACTTCTACAATGGTGGGTACTTCTACCCCTAGAGCCACATCTAGGGCAGCTACATCTAGAGCAGCTACATCTTGTGCGAGTAGTCGACTCTCACTCACAGTAGATATAGAGGATGAGGATATGTTCAACGAAGAGGAGGAGATGCCCATTGAGCAAGATCAACCACCACGGCCTTCTAAAAAGAGGTCGTGGACATGAGAGAATTTCACCAAAATCCTGGTGATATTGCGAACCCGGTGGGTACTTCTACCGGTGGGTACTTCTACCCCTAGAGCCACATCTAGGGCAACTACATCTTGTGCGAGTAGTCGACTCTCACTCCCAGTAGATATAGAGGATGAGGATATCTTCAACGAAAAGGAGGAGATGCCCATTGAGCAAGATCAACCACCACGACCTTCTAAAAAGAGGTCGTGGACATGAGAGAATTTCACCAAAATTCCTGGTGATATTGCGAACCCGATAGCAAGATGGCATTATCGTGGACAACTTTGTGGATGTCATTCAAAGAAACAAGCACCAGTGTGTTAAAAGCACATCTAAATTGTTGCCAACGATATAAGATAGCGAAGGGATTGGCGGCCACTGATCAGACCAACCTCAGTTACCAAACTTCTATAGCCACTGATGGTACACAGACTAAGAAATTGGTCATCCCTCAATACAATGAGAAGATATTGAGGGACATGCTTGCAGAGATGATAATTAATAAAGAGATGCCCTTTACCACAGTCGAGAAAAAAGGCTTTCGAAAGTTTCTAAACTTTGTTGAATCTCGATTTCCCATTCCATCACGGTATACGGTGATGCGAGATTGTATGAAAATGCATGCGAAAGACAAGGCGGAGATAAGGAAGATGTTTATTACCACTGGCTAGAGAGTGTCATTTACGACTGACACATGGACGTCCATAT
Source organism: Juglans microcarpa x Juglans regia (assembly GCF_004785595.1). Lineage (NCBI taxonomy): Eukaryota > Viridiplantae > Streptophyta > Magnoliopsida > Fagales > Juglandaceae > Juglans > Juglans microcarpa x Juglans regia. Next base: position 13,253,448 of record NC_054609.1, read on the forward strand.
AGAACGTTTACTACATGTGTATCACAGCACACTACATTGACAGTGAGTGTATTTTGCATAAAAAAATTATTGGCTTTAAAGATATTGTGGATCATAAAGGTGCATCCATTGGGGCAAAGATAGATGATTGTTTAAAGGACTGGAGAATTCGAAAAGTGTTGTGTATTATAGTTGACAATGCTCGTGCCAATGAAACAACAATTGATTGGTTTAAGCGGAACACGACGGTGAGAGATGATGTCATTCGGGCCCACGAGTTTATTCACGTTCGATATTGTGCTCATATCATCAACCTCATAATTGTTGAGGGGTTAAAAGAGGTTGATAATTCCATTACCCGAATCCGCAACATTGTATGATATGTGAGGGGTTCCCTTCAAAGGCTTGCCAAGTTTTAAGGCAATAGCAGAAAATCTTAAGATTGAATATTCTAGTATGTTGTGCTTGGACGTTCCGACTCGATGGAACTCTACATACATGATGTTGGGTGTGGCACATAAGTACCAAAAAGCATTCGAGCGGAAGGAGGTCGAGGATGGGGACCTGAGGTATGCTTTGTTGGAGCCAGCAGGACAGGGGCTCGGTGCGCCGAATGCACATGATTAGACCAGTGTGAGCTACTTTGTTGAATTTTTAAGAATTTTTTATGACATAACCATGCTGCTATCTAGATCCAAATATATAACTGTGAACTCATTCTTCAGCGAGCTCTCGGAGCTTCACTTCCGGTTAGAAAATAGTTGTACTGACTCTGGTGGATTGTTATCTGCTATGGCTACAAGGATGAAGACCAAATATGATAAATATTAGGAGAATATTGAGAAGATAAATAGATTGCTATTTGTGGCTATGATTCTTGACCCCCGATATAAGTTGGCCATTCTAGAATTTTGGGTTAATTCCATCCTTGGGGCAGTGAAGGCTGCATAGTTTATTAGATTGCTAAAAAGTGATATTGATGACCTATATAATTACTACATCAATAATTGTCAGCCTTCATCCGCAGCTGGTAGCTCCTCACATTCAAGGCCGACGGGGTCGACAACTTCCTCAGGTGATACTGACCCATCTGTAGGGGTTAGAAGCCATCGTATTATACAACAGTATCATAAACTCATGTCAACAAGGAATATTATGCATTGTACATCTAAGGTTGAACGATATTTTATGGAAGCTGTTGAGGCACCTAGTGATGTATTTCAGTTATTAACTTGGTAGAAAGTTAATTTCACTAAGTATCCAGTCTTTTCCTGTGTAGGCCGAGATGTGTTAGCCATTCCTATTACTACAGTTGCCTCAGAGTCGGCATTTAGCACTAAAGGTCGCGTGTTGGATGCTTATCGAAGTTCATTGTCACCGTCAACCCTGGAGGCCCTCTTTTGCACACAGAATTGGATAAGTGAAACGCCCATTGGACTAGATACTATTGGCGTTGATATCGAGAGCTATAGGCTTGAATCGGGTAAGTTTATATGCTTTTAAATGATTATTTAATTATTTTTAATGTTTCTAATTTCTACTTTTTATGATTTTATAGATCTAATTGTGAATCCTAACATAATTGTCGATAACTAAGAGTCCGGAACAGACACCCCTTGAGAGAGTTGGGATGGAGTTGAGAGAACCCCCTTTCTTGGTAAGAATCAAATTATACTTTTACCGTATTCAATTTTTTATTATCAATTTTTTTTCATTTATTGATTGCAACTTTCTATCTTCATTTCAGGTATGACCAATGGACCAAAAAGCATTTGAGTGAAATCCGTATTTAATTTTTATGTAGTTATATTTCAAGGCTAAGTCAATGTTGTTATTACGTTATAAATGAGACTGTTATAATTTATGGCTACGTTATACATGTTATTTAGTTTTTAAGCTATTGTATTTAAGTTCTTTTTTTTTTTTTTTTAGATTTGGACTTGGGCTTTGGTGATCATATTTATGTAGTTATATCCCGAGCAAAGACGTGGGATAAGTACTCTTTATTCTATTAGTACTTATCCATCCTCTCTCAAACGTTTATAATTTATTATCCAACTAAAATTAATTGAATTATACATATTCATACCATCATTCTTCTCTATATATACATACATGCATGAATATTATTCACACGCATTTACATACATGTAACTGATCTGGTGATGAAGTTAATCCAGATTAATTAGCTCGAAGTACTACCTTTGATGGGCATAAAATAATCACCCCAGCGCCACCTGGCTAAAGTTTAAAGACCTCACACGAGAAATTAAAGGCATATCGGTCACCATCAGCTTTTCTTTTTTCATTTTATTTTGTATATATTAAATGGACCACCAACATAAGCTTGTCCTTCGATTTCAACAATACAAAACATTAACAAGTAATTTATTATATATTCCCCACCGTATAATTTTGCCATCCCAATTGATTCATCCGTCCAAATACACATGCCAACTCCAACATCTTTTTAATGTTTGCTTCATTCTTTGATGACTACTGCAACTTTCTCTATCTCGTGTTTAAAGATTTGGATCTCTAAGGGCTTGTTTGGGGTCTCTGAGACACAAAATTATTATCTGATCTCATCCCATCTTATTCTCAAACATAATTCAAATACAAAATTTTCAAACTAATCATTACAACTTTTTCAAACTAATCATTACAACTTTTGATATATATGGTAGTACTGGCACCCCAAAGGCATTTTAATTTGTCTCCACAACGTCCTATATACACAAAACAAACGCCCTAAGCCGACGTACAACTCGATCTATAAGAAATGTAGAGAAACAAACAGTCCGACTCCAAACGGAGGTCGGAGCTCCGACCTTCGTTCGGAGTTCCAATCGGAGGTCGGAGCTCCGACCTTCGTTCGGAGTCGGATTCTGACTCTAGTTCACTCCGTTGGAGTCGGAGCTCAGCCCTAGGATGTTGTGTATGTATGGATGAAGGGGTTGGAAGAGTCTCATTCTCCTCTACATCCATTAGAATAGAAGAGGAGTCGCCACCAACCCTTTGGCCTGTACCAAAATTACAACTCATAGTATTTTATTCCATCAGTTAAAGTTACAACAAAATCAAAGAACAACAGGAAATAAAAACACAGAATAATTTGATCCAATAAAGAGGCTCAAGGTAGTCTAAACAGGTACTGGATATATTAAGGAGGTCAACTACAATAAAATGTATGCCAGATTTTTAACACAAAGAGGATATATATATATATATATATATATATATATATATATATATATATATGAGAAATCTTCGCACACTAAGATCATCTGTATTAATTGGATGTTAACAAACCCAGATAATCGATTTAAAGATCAATTATATGCTTGTGTTCTTAAACAGATACAATCAAATAAATTAGGCAGCCCTGGAAACCAAAAACATTATAAATAGTCTCTTTTTATGGCTAAAATGCTCTTCACCCCCAGCTTTGTTCTGCAGAGCTTATGCGCTAAGAATAAAATGAACAGTTTTGAATTTGTCCGTCTCCAGCTTGATGAGTCTGAACAAAAAGCCAGAAGAAGTCTTTGAACTTGAGTAGTTCTTCAAGTGTTCATTTTTCTGCCTACTTTTTAGGGACTTTAGGTAAATTGGCAATCAGCATAATCAAATATTTTTTTTATGATGTGAAAATTCAGTTGAGCATTTCCTAAGAATTAGCATTTTAGATCGATTTGAAAAATGAAAGCAAAGTTCATGAAAACTATATATAGAATTAGGCATTTATATACATGTGTGACTACTAAAAGCAAAAGTAGCACAATCATTACTAGATAAAAAGGTATAGTGTTCATTTGGCACGTATGCAGTTACGTACTCCATGTTATTGTATGAATTAACTACATGCCAAAAAATCTTTTTTTTTTTTTTTGTTCTAAGCAAGCATATTATAAATATATTTAACAGTTATAGAATATAATAGTCAACAGGGTAGGAAGCCCCAACATTCAACTTAAACCAGCAAATATAACACAAGAAATAAAAATAAAAAAATAGGAATTTGGAGTCAATGACTTGACCTCCACCTATTTCCCACAAGGGGAAGCCGCTTAAAGAGGTTTTGATATAGTTTGATAAACGGACTGTGATACTACGATTAAAATTCACAGTGAAGAGATTTGTGCTACATTTTGCTGGTTTGGACTGACTGTAAGAGACTTCCACTATCTCTTTCCCATGATCCTTTGTTAGGATAAGCGAAAACATAGGTAGATAGCAAATGTGAGAACCGTCAAATCATCAGAGGACAACGATTAGGGACTGTGGCGGCGCGTGGGGAACATGCGCGACACTAGGAGTATGGAGGTCGGGCGAATCTGAAGAATCCGGGGTTGCTGGCACCAGAAATGCCGCGCGTGGCGGCATCTCTGTGCAGTGATCCACGCGCGCTTTGATCCACACTTGTGACTCACGCGCCGCTCCGTTTGACAATATTCTTCTATCGTCTGGATTGGTGGTTTGGAAATCCTGTGGAGAGGCACGTGGTGGTCGCTGGGCTCTGGAAAGCAAAAGATCGACTCTTTTCCTTGCTATGGACGGAAAACAAAATAAAGATTGAAAAAAATGGGCTACACAATTTTTGGACTAGCCAGATGGAGGAGGAAGAGAAGAGCCAAAGCTCCACCCCGTTTTGGGCGGAGAAGATAGGATCTTTGGGTGGGTTATGGTTGAGAGCAAAACACTGGAGAGAAAAAAAGAAAAAGAAAAAGAAAAGAGTAAAGGTGGTCCTAGGTTTTTTTTTCATGCCACAATCTTTTTAATCATCAGAAGAAATAGTTTAGTACTACTTTTTCTTTAAAAGAGAAACATGGATCTCAGAATGCGTGTTCTTTTTGAAACCTCATTTTCACTTTAATTAGTGCTAATTAATTAGTGGGCAAGTGAACGGGAACCCATATGGAGGGAAGTTGCGTAAAAGGCTTTGCTCCATGTAGTAACAAAAGCAGGAATGCGATTCCATCAACCATCAACCTGTATTTTCCCAGACTATCCCTTTCATTCTTCTTTTTCATACATAATGTAAATATATGAAACTAAAAACACATTGTGTTGTAAATAAACCCTATATTTTTGTGTTGGTTGGTTTAGGGTCTTTTTTTCTTAATGTAGTGGGTTTACTCTTTTCCTAGTCCAGAAAGCTTTTGGGATTAAAACTAAAAGAGAAAAGCTTGTCTACCGCCTCTACTTGACCGCTACAGTATACCGCTCTGACAAATTTCTTCTTTTTTTTTTTATATTTTTTTTAAGGAAGTAATGTTAAGTGTATTGGTGTATTTTTTTATTTTTTAAAAATATTAAAAAAATATGAAAAGAAAAATAAAAATAAATAAAAACACAAAAACCAAAGCGGTGCTACTCAGGCGGTATAATAGCACCGCCCAAACTAAAAACATGCTACTATTCTTTCAAACCATAACAGAGACAAAGTAATTGTACTACTGGTTCATGAGAAAAACAGATATTAAAATTTCATTCCCTAGTCGTGATTTGTGAATATAACTAGATACCATACAACATCTACTAATCTAGAATCAAACACTACCAGTCGAGAAAAAACCAACAAGCTAGAATCAAAAGTACTTACAACCAACACTCTTTGAACATAAGCTGAGATATACAATAATCCAAGAGTTACAAAAGCTCAACAGAGAGAGAGAGAGAGAGAGAGAGAGAGAGAGAGAGAGAGAGAGAGAGAGAGAGAGAGAGAGAGAGAGAGAGAGAGAGAGAGAGAGAGAGAGAGAGAGAGAGAGAGAGAGAGAGAGAGAGTTACAAAAACGCAACACTGAAACAGCTGACGATTTTTTCTATCGAATAGTGCAAGTTTTTATTTTTGTTTTTTTTTTCAAACATTTTTTAAGTTTTAAATCCACTTAAAAAAATTTAAAAATAAAAAATTCAAAAACTCATTAAAAACACTTCCTCGACCATTAAGTAAAAAAAAAAATCCGATACAAAATGTCAGTAGAAATCTTTGGTGGATCTACCATATCTCATATATTTTATACTAGTGAATGGTCAAATTGTATTCTAATTATGACTGATATGCTAGTATGAAAATTATATTTTTATGTCGGTGTGTAAAACACACCTAGTAAAGTACTTATATGGAATAATTTGATTTGGATCAATTTGATTTGGAACATAAATTTTAAAATTTGAATCTTATAAATTAAACAAATCTTACCATTTTTTTAAAAAAATTCAGACTTCATTCAATATTGAAACAAATCTTACTATTTAAGTGATGTGAGTGGTGTGCCCTACATATCTACTTGAGAATAGAATATCCCCTCTCTCTTTCTAGATACAATCATACCAATGCGTGAATTTTCTTAAATAATTCATATTTGGGTAGATTACTCTTATAATAATGTCTTGCAGGTTTGCTGTCATCAAATACCGATGTTTAATTTCATGCTTTTGGGGGAAGGGGGGTCCCTCTCTCTCTAGGAAAGGTGGGGTGTTTTCTCTTTGTGTTTCTTACAGAACATAGAGCCTTGCTCTCTTAGACTTTCATCTGAAGAGTGGTTAGTTAGAAAGGTCATTTACATTTGCCATGGAGGAGGAACTCTTTAGTTTACATGAGGGTCTCAGACTTACAGAAGAGGGAAAACAATAAATCCTCATCTTGGAGGAGGAAGTCCTGACATCGAAAGAAATGAGCAAGAAATGCCTTGTAGTACTTTTTGTTGCTAACAAAGAGGTTAACAAGGATGCATTTTGTGCTACTATGGGAAAAGTATGGAAGGTTGAGGGACACACAACCTTTAAGGAGATTGGCATGAACAAATTCTTGGTAGAGTTTCAGAGTGCAACTAAGAAACACAGGGTCCTTCTAGGATGTCCCTGGTCCTTTAACAAGTTCCTAGTGTGCATCCAAGAATGTGTAGGTTGCACTACCCCAAAGGATATTACTCTTACTATGGAGCCCTTTTGGATATAGCTTCATGATATTTGCAAGGATGAACAAAACCATGGGAGAAAGACTAGGTGCAACTATAGGCTTTGTGATCACAGTAGATGTTGATGCTAATGGTATGGCATGGGGTAGTTACATGAGAGTGAAGGTATTAGTTGATATTTCAAAACCATTAGCCAGAGGTCATTTTCTAAATATGGGTGAGAAACTTCTCGGATCTCATTCAAATATGAGAGATTAAACAATGTTCTGCTTTCAATGTGGTGTCATTATGCATGTTAAACTAAGGTGTCCAAGTTCTGCTTCTGATGGAGGATCAAGGGAAGGGCAACCAGCTCAATATGGTCCATGGTTAAGGACAGGCCCCCAACCAAAAGCTGCCCAGAATTTCAATAGAATGAGGGAAGGGTTTGAAGATTCAAACAATTGGCGCCAAAACAAGTCTGAGGCAAAGAGGTACGATGATGTTGGGATGGGAAATGATGATAAGGGGCAGCTGCCTCGGCCTCAGAGCAAGTTGACCTCAGGAGCTCTGACAGTGGTCAGTTGATTGGGTCTAAATATGGTAAGGGTGCTAACCTCAGTTTCCAAGTTCAATCTGCCTCACCAATTCTGGTAAATATAGCAACCCTTGAGTCCTCCCCACCTTTAGCTGGTATGCAAGTAGAGGATACGACAATTTCCAAGCTGGCCCACCCCACCACGTTTCCTCTCTCCTCCCAGAATGATGTCTATGCAGTAGGCCCTGTCCCTCTATTATATCTCCTAAAAAGGCAACCAAGTTAGGCAACCTGAAGGAAGCTCTTAACTGGAAAATGAGGGCCAGAGGGGTTAGGGAAAAGGCTCCAATTAGCTCCTCTGATATGATCATGGCTATTGATGACAAGCCAAGTAAGAAAAAGAGAACTAGGGAGGTGGATAATAGGCCCATTTTAACCTGAAAGAGGGCTAAACAAGTGAAATTGGTAGAGGCTATGCAACAACCCTGCCAGTAATCAAGAAACTCTTAACTTGGAACTGCCGAGGGTTTGGGAACCTTTGGTTAGTTTGTGAACTCCACCTACTGGTGAGAGATAAGATCCCTGATGTGATTTTTCTAATTGCAAATGGAAAAGAGAGAAACTTGAAACTATTCGAAATAGACTAGCTTTTGATAACAACTTTGTAGTGGATTGTATTGGGCATAGTGGGGGACTTGCCTTTCTTTGGAGGAAGGATGTGAATGTTGTTTTGGAATCCAACTCTTAGAGTCATATATCTATCTCTATCTCCTCTGCTTGTCTAGACAAAAGATGGACTTTATCTGGGTTCTATGGCAGCCTATGGTTGCCAAGAGGAATGAGAGCTGGAATTTGTTAAGGCTTCTGAAACCTAGCCACCAAGTCCCCTAGTTGTGCATGGGGGAATTCAACGAAATTATTTCCTAAGATGAAAAATAGGGTGCATCTGTTAGGCCTTATAAATAGATGGAGGAGTTCAGGCAAGCATTAATGGACTATGATCTGGGGGACCCAAGTAGCTCCAAATTCACTTGGTGTGATAATAGGGGGGAAGTGACTTTACTAAAGAAAGATTGGATAGGGCACTAGTCAATGGGGATTGGCACTAGTCAATGGGGATTGGCACCACCTTTTTGAGATTAACCAAGTGACTGTGCTACCTATCCAATGCTCAGACCATAACCTTCTCATCACTTGTATGAACCATGAACCTAAATTCCTTCCTAAATAGAAAACTTACAGGTATGAGGCAGCCTGGGTAGGAAGGATGACTATGAGGAATGACTAGAACCATGGCATTTCTTTTGGCCCTAAAGCAGCAGTTACTAAGGCAGGACTGGAAAGGTGTAGGGACAAGTTAAGGGTGAAGAGTAGGGATGCCCATAGAAACCAGAAAAGACTTATAGCTCAAAAGAGGGAAATCCTAAGATCCCTGCAAGACTCCAATACTCGTTAATCCAGTGATCATATTACGTTGTTGCAAAAAGAAGTCGAAGGCTTTCTTAAGGATGAAGACTTGAAGTGGTGCAAAATGGCCAAATAAAGGTTGCTGCAAGAGGGGGATAGAAATACTAAGTTTTTCCATAAATGTGCTACTCAGAGGAAACATGTGAATTCCATTCATAGCATCCTCGGTGAAGATGGTTCTTTAGTTGTTGGTCAGGAGGAGATTGGAAAGGTTTTTCAAGCCTTCTCTTAGCAACTTTTATCCTCTTCCAATCCAAAGGGTATACCTGAGGTTCTTTCCAACTTTATGCCTACTATTACTGAGGAGATAAACCTATCTTTAAAGAAGGAGTACTCTAGAGAGGAGGTTGAAAAAGCCATCTTTGAGATGAATCCCATGGGATCTCTTGGCCCTGATGGCTTCCCAGCTGTTTTTTATCACAACTATGGTCCATTGTGAGTAATGATGTGGTCATAACAGTCACTAAGATGCTCAATTCCAAGAAGGGATTTCAAGAAGTGAACCAGACTTTCATCACCCTTATTCCTAAGAAAAAATCCCCTAAGTCAATGGTCGACTATAGACCCATTAGACTATGTAATGTAATTTATAAGATCATAGCTAAGGTGCTAGCCAATAGATTAAAATCTATCCTGCCCAAAATGATTTCCCTTACCCAGAGTGCATTTGTCCCAAGTAGGATGATCTTAGACAATGTGGTAATGGCCTATGAGCTACTGCATTCTATGCAAAACAGAATGAAATGGAGCAATGATGGCTTCATGGCTCTTAAACTCAAAATGAGTAAGGCTTATGATCAAGTGGAGTGGGGCTTTTTGTAGGTTGTGATGTACAAGATGGGATTTGACAACAATTGGATTGAGGTGGTGATGCAGTATGTTAGCACTGTCAGTTACTCTATCCTAGTGAATGGTATACCCCAAGAAAGGTTCAAACCTACTAAGGGCATCAGGCAGGGAGATCCCATCTCCCCCTATCTCTTTATTATTTGCTCTAAAATCCTAAGCTTTTCTTTGAACCAAGCTGAACAACAAGATTAGCTTACTGGCATCCCAATTGCTCGAGGTGCCCTCCATATAAATTACTTGTTTTTAGCAGATGACAACCTTGTTTTATGCAAGTCCAATCCTATTGAGTGGAGCAGGTTGCATCATCTCCTTGCCACTTATGAGAAAGCATCAGGCCATAGACTAAACTTAGAGAAAACCTCTATCTTCTTTAGCAAGAACACTCGACAGGAAGTTCAACAAATCATCCTTGCTACAGCAGGTATCAAAGTTTCTGGTACCTTTGACAAATACCTGGGACTCCCCTCTTATGCTGGCAAACATAAATCAAGAGCTTTTAGTTCTGTGTTGGACATATTCAAAGCTAAGATGGCAAGTTGGAAGACCAACCTGTTATCTCAGGCAGGAAAGAAGATCTTGCTAAAGTTAGTGCTCCGGTCCATCCCAACCTACTGTATGGGCATCTTCAAGATCGCTAAAACTATCCTAAAAAGCCTTAACAAGCTTCTACAATTCTTTTGATGGGGATAGAGGGAGCAAAGGTCAAGAATGCACTGGTTGAACTGGCATATTCTTGTAAACCTAGAAGTGCAAGAGGTTTATGTTTTAGGGACTTTAAGCATTTTAACCTTGCCTTGTTAGCCAAGCAAGGGTGGCGAATTATCCAAAACCAATCCTCTTTGGTGGCTCAACTCCCACAAGCTAAATATTACCCAAAATCAGATTTCTTCACAGCTAGATCAAGATGCAATGACTCTTTTGTATGGAGAAGTTTTTGTTAGCAAGGCATCTACTATCAGAGGATTTAATTCAGAAAATTGGCAATGGGAATAGCGTGAGGATCTGACAAGAAAAATGGATCCTTAGTCCAACAACCTATCAAGTCCAGTCCCCTATCAGTTTCCTTGAGGCTGATGCCAAAGTTTCTATGCTAATTAATCAGGACACTCTCCAATGGAACCTCCCCCTAATCCAAGCAATCTTCTCAAAACAAGAGCCATGCATGATTAGCAAATTACCTATTAGCCCTTGTAGGAATCCTGACCTGTTAACTTGGAGGTGCTCAGCTAATGGCAAAATTTCAGTAAGTAGTGCTTACCGCCCGCAAGGGTCCATCAAGGAGAGCAGGTTGGGCCAGACAATGATGACTTACTCTAAACCAGAGTTTTGGCATAAAATATGGAGAATTAGGGTGCCTAATGCTGCCAAGTCCTTCCTTTGGAGAGCTGCTAATGAATCTCTTCTCACTAAACTTAACCTTCACAAAAGGAAGGTGATGGAGTCCCCTATGTGCCCAATCTGTTTAATCCACTTTGAATTTGTTGCTCATGCCATTTGGACCTGCAAGGCTGCTCAAGATGTGTGGACTATGTGCTAGAGGAAGATTCAGAAGTCCAGAGTTGAGGAGGGTCCCTTTAGAGAGATCCTGGAGAATCTTTTGGCCTATTTGTTCGTTAAGGAAATTTCTTAAGTGGTTGTCACTACCAAATAGATTTCAAATAGGAGAAACACTTGGGTCTTTGAGATAAACTTTACCTCCCCTATGCAGGTTGCAAAACAAGCTTCCATAGTGCTTAGTAACATAAGAACCTGCTTTGAAGTTGGTCTAAAACAACCAAAAGTGTCAGAACCCATCTCTGACCAGTGGTTTGCCCCCTCCCAACTTCTACAAAGTCAATTAAGATGCAACCATTGACATAATCAATTGTAAGGTGGGAATAGGTGTGGTGATCAGGGACTTTGAAGGCAGAATCATTACTACTCTTTGTTCCTCTAGATCTCCATTTCTTGATTCTCTATTGGGTAAAGTTGTAGTTGCACTAAAAGCCATAACTTTTTGTGCTAGGCTAGGCCTTCAACAGATCATCCTTGAGGGTGACTCTCTCACAGTGGTCAATTCTATCAAGAGGGAAGAGGAGAACTAGAGCTCGGTAGGAATCCTTATTAGAGATATCAACTTGCTGTTGTCCAAGGTTCAAAACTTGTCAATTAGGCATGTTCCTAGAAAGGTCAATCTAGTGGCTCATTGTTTAACAAAATATGCTTTAGAACTATCTGATAAGTGTCTGCTTGTAGAGGATTATCCTTTTTGTATTCAACATTTACTCTAATGAATGAATTCTTTCTTTCAAAAAACAATTTCATGCTTTGTGAAGAAACCCCACCAGTCATTTGCAATCTCCTCATTGTGCATATAATAATATCATCATTATTGGATCGACATTATTATAATTGATTAATAAAACACTAGAAAGCATATTCTATCAATATATATAGTGCCTATGTTCTCAATTATTTGTTAGACCATTGTTTTATTGATTTTTTTAAGGTAGACATGATGTTGGAAAGAAAAATATACTAAAAGCTGTCATTTTTAGTGGACTATCGTATATTCTTTGTTGGAAGTTGGATTTCGATCAATACTGGAAGTTAGCTTAACCGGCCATCATCTGTCAAATTGAAGTTAGTGTGATCTAGTTTAATTGTCCAACACCATTTTTCTCCTTGTATGAAGTATCAACACAAATGTACTAGTGGCATGCATTCATTTTAGTAATTAGTTGCACTTGAGCACTTTAATCGAGAGATTTTTTATTTTTAGGACGTAAGTGGAAGCTTAGTTACCAAGATAGACGTCCTTCAGACCTAGACTAAACCTAAACTTGTTGGAAAATCTAGAATAGATTGCAAAGTGGAAGCGTTTACCTCAACTGACAAATCTTGGATCTGATGTGGTTGTTCTACAAATTTCTCATTGTTGTTGTTCGTGCGTAATCATTCTTGTCGATAAGGGAGTGTGCTACGTTATAAGACCAGAATAACACTTACGTATGCCACAACCTAGATGTCAGGATTAGAGAGAATTAAAATATTTGAGAGAGATTAGAACAAAGGACAAAACAAAGAAGCTCACTATGAGCTTCCTATTTGTTTCCCCCTCTTGGCTAGCTATTAAAGGCTAGCCCCTCATCTTGTAATGAAGTGGCCATTTCACCACTCCAATGCGTGTAACGTCCAACCATAATTAAGTTGGACATGAAAGGCCAAGGGAAGCGGTGCGCTAACTGCATTCCTACAAAACCCTAGATAGATAGACCACATAACCCTTCAGGACCTCATATTAGGTAATCTAGGGGAACTACTAATGCAAAATTGAACCCATGATCTATCACTATACTAGATTTAATTTTTGTGACGAAAGAAACCATAAAAAAAATAAACAGTCACAAAATGTTTTCTTAACGGTTAAAAACCGTCCACGTACCAACACAACAATTGCATCACAAAATATATATTGTGTTGGTTTACTATTCAACTATCAAAAAATATCTTTTTGACAGTCGAAATCTGTTGTTCAATCTATTGTGCAAACTTGATGACAAATTTGTGATTGTCCATCGTTCAAATGGGAACCTGGTTGACTCACATTCGGACGTTAGTTTTTCTAATGTTCGATTATAGTAGTGCGAACTATTAGCAAAACACATTCACACGTATATTTCTAGGTTAAAATGATATTGTATTTTTGGCTATGCAAAATGGGCCAAATATTCAAAAAAAAAAAAAAATCCAAAGTTACATTCTAATATGCATTTTCGGCCCAACTATAGGGAAAAAAAAATAACTCAAAACTTTTCTAGTTTTGAACATCAACTATTTAGCTTTATTTGCAAATTATATTCTTAAAAATAGCCTAAATAAAAGTTGAAAAAATTATCAAAATTATCTATACCCATCCATGAAAATTAGCAATCATCATAATAAAATTAAAAATAAAAATAGAGAAAGAAAAATTGAAAAATGCAATATCATCCAAATTTTAAGTCAAAGAAAAAAATAAAAAAAGGAAAAGAAACAATATTATGTATCATTGCATATAATATTATGATTTATCATATAATATTATAATATATTAGTTAATTGATAGCATATTAGTTAATGGTATATTTAACATTCTATATGGTCAATAGTGGCAGGTTAGATGAAAATTATATAATTAATATATACAACTACTATATAAAATAATATATAAAAAAATGTAAAAAACTTTATATACACTTTGGTTGGTCTGGTCCAAAAAAATAACACCTCATAAGCAGACCGGAAACCAAAATCCTAAGGTTATATAAACCAAAGCTAACCAATATACTTATCGATCAAGTCCGGTCCAGAACGAACCGTTCTGTGCAATCGGGTTTTTCGGTCCAGACTAGTAAACTTACACTGCTAAGAAACATGCAAAACAAATGATATCTATAATGGCATAATGCTTTGAAAATTGAGATTAACTCACATAATTATCTTTGGCTATAAGGTCAATCCACTTGCAAATGGGACATGGAGATGTGATTGGATTCATAACTCTTAAACGAAATTTCTTTTTCACCCTGATTCACTTAAAGAATCAAACTAAACAATTATATTTCAAGTTTAATCATCACATTTTGAGATTGGAGAGACAGTGTAGTGTAGTAACAAATTAACAATGAAAAACCCACATACAAAATAATTCTCCTTAATTCTCTACAAGAGAGGAAGCTTGTATAAACTTATCCAACATACTATAAGCCTGTAAGACAGATTATAATATTTGAGAGAGAACTAAAATATTTCTCAGAGAGAGAGAGAGAGGACAAAATAGAAGAAGTGGCCATTCAATGCGTGTAATGTCTAGCCATAATTAGGCTAGACATGAAAGGCCAAGGAGTGCTCCCACTGTGGATAGATAGATAGACCCTCCAAGACCTTGTATTAGGTAATCTAGGGTGGGGGTGGGCAGCGGGGACCTTTACCCCGCTACCTTGCCCCCGTCCGCCCCACCCCGCAATGAGAAGGCCTAGCGGGGGTGGGGGCCGAGATGACCTTAGCGACCTCCACTCTGCTCTACATATATAAAAAAAATATTTTTGTGTATTTATATATATATATATATAAATAAATACATTGTATATAGATATGTACAATTTATTAAAAACATGAAATTATATTCAAGTCATTGGATTGCCTTAGCCTCCTAGACCAACCTTTATATAGGAGGCTAAGACAATATATAGTCATCCTTAAGTAATGTGGGACTTAGTAGTAAGTCTCATATTGCTTTAAGGATGGCTATTTTATTACTTTGGCCTCCTATATAAAGGTTGGCCTAGGAGGTCAAGACAATCCAAAATCTAACTCTAATGAGTTTAAGTTCTTTTCGTATTTGTAAATTTTAATTTATAATTTAAATTATATTATAATTTGGGTCGAAAAAAATATTTTTGGACCATTTTTTTTTAAAACTCAATGTGTTGGCCTAGGCAGGGGGTGAGGCGGATGAGGTTTTTCCCCTCCCCCCGGCATCAGGGTGGGGAAAAAACCCCACCCCCGCATGGTGCAGGGCGGGGTGTGGGGAAGGGTACCCCCGCCCCGCACTATGCGGGTAGCAGCCCTAATCTAGGGGAACTTCTAGTGCAAAACAAAACTCCGGATACATGACTACAACAGATTGTAGTTTTTGAGACAGAAGAAATCATAAAAAAAAAAAGAATAATAATAAACAGTCACAAAATGTTGTTTGTGATGGTTAAAATCATCCACATACTTACACAACAACCGAATTGTAAAATATATTGTGTCGATTTACTGTTCAGTTGTCACAAAAAATATGATAGTCGAAAATCTGTTGCTTGCTTCTTTGTGCAAACATGATGACTAAATTGTGACACAGTCCATCTCCATCATAGAGAGAACATTTGAACGAGAACCCAATTGACTCACATTCAAACATTACTTTCACTAACGTTTGATTATAGTAGTGTGAATGGTTAATAAAACACATTCTCCCGCATACATTTTTTGAAAGTTGGTCAAGTGATGTTAAAATGATACAATATTTTCAGTTTATTATTAGTTCAAATGTGAGGGGATACACGTTCAAATGTGCAAGGATACATTTGCACATTGTATAATGCTACATGTTCAAACATAATATGCTACATGTGAACGTTGATACATTCGAATGTTTACTATTGCACATATCAAATTATTTATGTTCGGACGTTGTTTTGAACGTGAATGACAAGTTCGAATGTATGTGGGGAACATTCGAATTTATCTTCAATCAGAATTAATAAATAGATAAAATTAAACATCACACTAATTTTCCAAAATGTATCATGCACAAATATTAGACAATCTTTGAAAATTATTTGAGACTTAGGCTACCATTTGGGTAGTGATGTGATCTCATATGATGCATGAATAGTATGAAAATGTGGTAAAAAGTAATGATAAAATATTAAATAGTAGTGAATAGTAATAAAAAAATAGTGAAAGGTAGGTAAAAAATAATGATAAAATATTGAATATTCCACTACCCAAACACAACCTGAGGCCACAAAATAAAATTGGATGAAAAAATAAAAATTGTTTGAAACTAGATATATAAATATATATACGTATATATGTATGTATATATATGTATACATAGATCTTTCATATTTGTATGTATATATCTAAGTTTATATTAATAACTTAATATTAATACTCATGTTTAAAATTAAAATTTTATGTTATATTAATTTTATGTTATAAGATAAAATTTATACGTTATATCAATAACAATATAAGAATAATTCTATGTTATATCAAATGTTATATTAAATTTATAAGATTAATTCTATATATAGATTGAATTAATCCATTCTTTCCAAACTTTTCTTAAGATTACCTAACTCAAAACTAAGATCTACAATGAATCATATAGACCTAGTCCAAAGATCGTTGTTAGTGAGGTTCATCTCATTTATATAAATAATAAGAGTTAGATCTCATATTAATTTATTTAGTTAATCAAAATTTAAAGGAAAACAAAAGTGGAAAACAAAATTTAAAATTTAACTATGAGAAATCAAATATTATTATTTAAGTGATGTGGATAATGTGTTTTACAAACCTAGCAAAAAGTAATAGCTCTCCCAACAAATATTCGAACGTATGGAATTTCTCTATTATACGTTTGCATGTTAAATACAAAACATTCGCATGCACGAGAAATGAAGTAATACGTCCGCACGAATTTTGGCACATATGTTCGCACGTGCTCATTTACGCATGTTCGTAAGTTAAGAAGTCACACGTTCGAACGCAATCTAAGTTACATTCACACGTCATGTGCGAATACATACGACATCTGAATGTGAAACCTCATTTCCACCGAAACACTTGTTTCACCTTGCCGCCATTCCTTCGTTCAATGCCGCTGTATTAAGTTTCTAGGTGGTTTTTGAACCCGAAACCAACACCATAGAAAGGGTACCCACAATGTACCCTTCATGTCTACGGTATCCATTCGCCCATTACTGCCATGAAACACGAGACTCGTAGATGGTTGAGTTGACTCAAACATCTTTGACTTCTATGAGTTTTCACATGCGAATGTCCAAACGTGCAATCTCAACAATTATACAACGTGCGAATGGTAAGATACTACGTTCGCACTATACCCAAATCCCATGACAATGTTCGAACATTATGTATTGCATTTGAACTAAACCCAAACATTTGAACGCAAGTCTATGTAGTTTGAACTATGTGATATGTTTGAGCAAAAGGATACATCTTAATTGTGTAGACATTATCAGATATAGTTCGAACGTTGACTTGGCGTTCGCATGTTAACTCCGTAGTTCGCACATATTGTTCAAAATTTGAATGTTATTTAATTAGTTCACACGTTAGTTAAACACTAGTGCGAATGTACTTAGCCTAGTTTGAACACTTGTTCGATATAAATCTAATCTTTGAAAATATATTGTTAATATTTATCTATGTAGTTATATAAGTTATCTCAAACTTCATTGTACTTATATAATGTAACTAATATGGTCTATAAATACAATAGTGCCTCTCTTTTTTTTTTTCAATATTTGATAGCTTATACGATATGTTAAATTATAAAATCATTTTTTTTTATACATTTGGAGGAGGGAGGATTCGAACTCCAGACCTCCATTTTAGAGATTGGAGGTTATGTTAATCAAGCCACAGACTTTTGGCTAATGCCTCTCACAAATATTATTATTATTTATCTAACGTTTCTCGTTCTAACCTATTATAGATTCTTTATTTCATAAAAATATATAATGATGAAGGTACTGATGGATTTATTTATGTTTTCTTTACAGGATTTTTAAAATGTCTCAAAAGTTCACAACTCGAAAATGTGGTAGGGAAGGAATCTCAAGGAATCTCGAACTCAACAAGGATTGTGGTTTGAATAGTTATGAGAGAACAAGAGATCAAAATTGACAAGCTCGACTCTATTACTTGGGAGGGCAAAACTCTGAGGTCCATCTTTGTCGCCAAAAGGTGAACCAGATATGTGCATGCAAAGGGAAGATATACCCATAGATGGTCTGAGAATTCTACATCTAGATGCGGGACATGGCATAGTTTGCAAATAGTCCCACCACTTCTATACGAGGTGTTGAGTTCAAAGTATCGACATATGTCTTTACTTGAGCTACTGGGGATTCCTCGAGTATAAGAGTCCTAGGCATTAGTCAATCAAGTTGAGGAAGCACTAGATGTAGGGACATCGGGACAACTGGACCCCTATTGAGGATGTGCCGAAAGACTTCGATGATGCCCTGTCAAATAGTATTAGGACTGTTGGTCAGGATGATGACCATAAGAGAACTTTCAAGCTCTTACAGGGAGATACTGCACTTCGTTCGAGACGAAGAACTCATTCAAGCAGAACACACTACTCCCGTTTTTCAGGATGTTGCAACAAATGTAAATCTGGTGGCACATAAGGCCAGCTTCAATTAGACTCGTGTGCAATTCCTTCTACACTTGGCACTTAGAGATCCTATTTATTGACTTGCTATTATGGATATTTGCGAAGATCTGCTACGAGGCCAACGTCATCTCCACTGATAACCTTCTATATGGGATGTTCATTACTCGATTGTTATTGCAGCAAAAGTAGTGCTCCAACCTGAGTGGTTGGTAGAGCATATGAGTCCGGTCGACATGACCTCACATCGGCGCAACCTTGGGCAGGCGAATGCGCATGCTCGGCATGGGTCTAGGCCTCCACCAGATATTGTGTCATCGACACAAATTGAGGTTGTTATTGCTCCCCTCGACCAGAGTACTTGTGGGGAGCCGCCAATTGGCGCAATAGGGAACATGCATCCTGCCTGGGCCGATGCAATGCTATCAGAGATTACTATACATGTTGGGGTTCTCCGAGCATAATTAGAGGAAAAGATATATTTTATCGGTCGTCGTTTAAATATCTTAAATGATAAGGTCAGTACATTGGCCAATAATTTCGTGACTTCACGAGCGATAACAACTAAATTGCGCTGTAGTCTTTTGATATTTTGTAAATACAACTTTGTTATGTTATTTATATATATGTTTTTGTCTATTATGTAAATAACAGTGACAAAAAGTATATTTCGTGTTTATCTGCATTAATTTTAAATTCCCTTCAAATAGTATGTTCCTTGTTTGGGTAAGATTACAACATATCTAAGAAATTTATATTTCCAATCCAATAATTCCAAATTACAATCATACATTCGAACATTAAGCATATACGTACGTTCGCACAACAGAGTATCATTCGCACTAGAAGAAATTACATTCAACTTATATGCCATGAACTTTGCATGTTGCTTCTTACGTTTGAACGTAATTCAGCCAAACAATAAAAAAGTAATCTCAAAAATTTCTGTTCCCACATAAATCCATTCACATTTGAATATATTTCAACTATGTTCGCACGTCATTTGTATACGTTCTAACGTATATAATATTGTAGTGAGTTCCAGCATTAATTACTTTATAATTAGGCCATTCATGTTTCATCAAATATATATTCAGTATTTACATTTTTACATTAATTAACACATGCAAGAGACTTGGTTCTTTTTTTTTTTCAATTTTAAGTATGCTAATTAATTTATAAATATAAAATTAACAATTCTATTAACTTTCTTGGTGGCATTATTTATTCGCTGTACAAGCTTTATATAGCACCAATCCTTGATTTTACTCCTTGAAGTTTTTAGAGTACAAAAAGAGCAACTTCAGCGTAAATCATTGGTTGTCATAGTACTAATTAAGTTGCGCCAGCTTTATATATATAATTGTCTCTTTTATATATAAAATGTACATATTAGAGAATCACATGCGCAAGATTAGTGCCATTGTAGCCTGCCAAACATATATGGCGACTTTTTATTTATTTTCCAAGCTAGAGATAGCCTCCTGAAACCTACCAGCTCCATACCAAGTACCAACTAATCGGAGAACCTTTTGGCATAATTAAGTAGGGTTTTATCTTAGATTGAGCCCTTTATTGCTTGAATTTTAGATTAATAATTAGAATTATAAGCATATACGATCTCCTTTTTCACTCTATATATAGCATGATTTTTTGGGAAAAAGATTGCCATACATTAACCCCATATATATTTTTCTTGAGAAATCATTTCCAGCCCACAGATCTAGCCATGACGAGAATGAAGGCAAATCTTGCATACACAGCTTTCACATCCCTCGCAAGTGTCCCGCCAAGATTGTGTGTGTCCTCATAGCTTGTTCAAACGTTATAGTCTTTACATGCGAACATGACACTTGAGGGAGTTTCAATCATTTATCGTACTATCAACACGGGAGTATTCCCGCCATGTAAAATATTACATTCGCAAGCACTATGGCTTCGTGTGAACTTACTTTAGTTTGAATGTAAGATGGTACGTTCGAATATTATTGTTAGAAACTCAGTTGCCACGTTCATTTCCCACCACAACTAATCATTACACTCTAATGTAAATCGCTAATTAAATATAATTTTTTTTAAAAGAGAAAATGATATTTAGATTTCTAAGATGTGCAAGTTTCGTGCATTTTTATTGGAAAAAAGTAAAGTCCAAATTTATCAAATTTTTTAAAAGTAAGTGCGCGGAGCATGCATACTCTAGGACTGCAAATATCATTACTTCTTGACATGGAAAATAGCAACGATCCAACAATGCCCCCAAGCCCACTAACAATTTAATTCTAATACCTTTTGACATGCAGTAATGTACGTATATATATAGTATACATCGTGCATAATATACATGGAACACCCTATTTCTGAATAGTAGTATATAATACTAGTGATCACTATATACCATATTGTTACTATAGTATATTAGTAACGTTCGCATGTAGCTAGTAACGTTTGAACGTAACTCAGCCAAACAATATAAATATAATTTTAAAACAGTGTATGCGCACGAAAATTTAGTAATATTCGAATAAACTTCAACATTGTTTAGACATATAAATTATATGTTCGAACGTACCATATACGTTAATTTGCACGTTTAATAATATACATTTGAATGTACTTAACAATAAAACAACAACGCATTTTTAACGTTTGAACGTATAACCTTAAAAGTCCGAACATTAGTCAGATTATCTTCCAACTCACTAAAGGTTATTTTTTGTGACGGTTTATTGACCGTTACAAATTCTAAACCTACACAAAAATTCAAATAGTGCATGTGTCTGCAATTCATTCCAAACCCGTCCTAGGCTACAAAATGTGGAATAATTTCTAAAGTAGGGGCAAAGGGTGTAAATCATTGAAGTAAAACTTCAAGCTTGTCTACTAAGGAAAACCTGGACATATATAATTTCTCTAAGAAGATACTGGAGATAGTGATGAGGACCCAGGTAGACTGTAATGTTGTTCATGAGAAAAACAATTGATGCATCTTCATTTCTCCCCGGAAATTAATGCATATATGCATTTTATATTCATATTATGTGCTTTTTAAAGTTGGAAAGAGGATGTTGTTTAGGTACATTATACAGATCAAGTTCCTAACATGTTAGTGTGAATTAGCCCCCTATTGCACTGGAAAGAGAGTGGGACGTTGTTTGTGTGCCCATGCATGAATTAAGTTCATACTTCATAAAATGCTGCTTATTTTTTACAAGTTGCGTGCAATATTACCTTAATTATTTACATGCATTGACCCAATGAATCATTCTTCTTCCAAGATAGTACTAGAACAGCCAAATGGTCTTCATTTGTTCGTAAAATAGATCATGATACTGCATGATTAAAGAACTATCCATTCCTATTCTTTTCTTTTTTTGTGATTTTTGAGACAAAATCAAGGACTAAAATGTTGTTAACCTCAAGGGTTTAGACGAGTAGCTCATTGAGTTGGAGTTGAGGCGCCTTTGAAATCATATCCCAGGTTTGAATCCTCCCACTATGGTCCACCCTTCGAAGTTAGTTATCCAAAAACTTCATGTAGGTTGGCAGGACTAGATGTGCTTGGTGGTAAGTCAGGGACTGATCAAGTCATGCATGCCCATACACATTGCCAAAGAAAAAGAAAAAAAATAATAAATCAACTGATGCTGCTCATGGGTGGTTGTTTTCCACTTGAAGTGATCTTTTACCATTGCATTGATGTTTGATGAGATTTTAGTGAAGTTTTAGTGCTTAAAAAAGAGATTTTTGATAAGATATATATGCAATAATCTTGTTTCTTTTATGAGTACTATCTGAGGGGCATGGGAGCTACTTATGCTTTGAGGTATATGCGTATTCTCTGAATATTTTCTGAGTGCTGATAATGATCTATGATCTGTCTTTTAGATGATGCTGGTGGGGGCTGGCCTGGACAATGAATTTTGACAAAATGTTGAATTTTTTGGTAGGCATAATTTGTTTCCTCTTGAAATGCTTCTACC
This sequence comes from Juglans microcarpa x Juglans regia, assembly GCF_004785595.1. Taxonomy (NCBI): domain Eukaryota; kingdom Viridiplantae; phylum Streptophyta; class Magnoliopsida; order Fagales; family Juglandaceae; genus Juglans; species Juglans microcarpa x Juglans regia. Next base: position 13,276,104 of record NC_054609.1, read on the forward strand.
TGTGCTATGCCACTCAAATCCAAGACTTGGCCCGGTTTGGGATATAAGAAACGTTTTATCTCATCTCATCTCATCATTATAATTTTTTTAAATTTTCACACAAAATATAATAAACAATTCAAGTTTTTCAAATTTAAAAATAATAATAATACCAAAAAATATTATTATAATAATATTTTATTCAACTTTCAACTTTTATCTCATCTCAACTTATTGTGCAAACCGCACCGGTACCTCATGTTAATATTACCAATGTATAAGTTAGTTAGCCCTGGGCTTTTCATTTGATTGGACATTGAACCAATTCGCATAGTAAAGTATTTATTTGGTGATTTCCAGCCGGCTGTGCTCTTGCCATTTTCTTCATCTAAAGTTTGTAACTCTTGAAATGATATATCTTTTTAAAAAAATAGAAGGAAAGTTTGTAGAATAAGTGAAACAGCGAATGCAACATGCAGGAGTTGTACATATTCATATACGACTCTTCAATTAAATGAATTGCATGCCTGTGCAAGAATTTATTCAAAATAGTTTTTGTATTTTTAAAGTGTTAGATGCCAAGGCTTTCAACCTAACCTTGCATGGCAACTGACATAAATAGGCCCATTAAAGACAAGAGTAAGAGTTCTCAAATGAATGTCACGTTTGTCTTCACAATTTCCTCAATTCATTTTATCTTATCTCATCTAATTATTACAATTTTTTTAAATTTTTATATAAAATAAAATAAACAATTCAATTTTTTTAAATCTCAAAACAAAAATAATATTAAAAAAATATATTATAATAATATTTTATTCAACTTTTAACTTTAATCTCAACTCATCTCATCTGCAAAAACAAACGAGATAGGCTTAGAATGAGCTTTGGATTCAAATATATATCTTGAGTTTGATCCCGGCACTAGGTTACTTGGATTATAAGGTTTACTTCTCAGAAGTAGATCCGAAGAGTCCTTATCTTAGTGGGCGCTCCATGTCATTAAAAAAAGTATATACTATTTGGATTGCCCTTAGTGCTATGATTGATCTTGTTCTGAAATTTGTTGAATGTAGAGGATGACAAGGAAGAAAAAGAATAAAGGTTTAAACTGCTGGGTCATGCTTTGATTCTATTGGAAATGTTGGTTTGATGGAAGTTGTAACAACAACGCGCTAACTTATGTGAGTAATTAAATTGAGGGTTTTCCTTTTTCTTTCTTTCATACATTTGTTTTTTTTTTTTTTTTAATTTAAGTTTGACTTATATTAAAAATTCACTGAATACTTCGTGTTAAAAAGTGAATAGAAAAGATTGGAATGACGTTGATCTGAAAATTAAATTACTCTTCACCTAAAGCAATCTAATTGTCCATTCATTTTTCAAATAGGATGTAAGCCAAACTTTTTATTTTTCGCAGCGGCAACGCCTGCGAGAGCGGCGGTTGTGTATCGAATGTTTGTTTGTTATGTAACTCAGCTAATATTATGAAGGACCAATAGGGTTAAATATAAAATTAGTTCTTATGATTTGTCTCAAAATCAAATTATTCGGTCAAAAAATCCATTAGATCAAAACTATTAAAATCATATTAGAAAACTAAAAATTAAAAAAAAAAATGAATTACAAAAATCTAAGACTCAGGCGGGGCAACCCATGGCCATATTGACGCGACCTCTAACCCCCAAGGTAGCCGATCCGTGATCCGCCAACTACCACTCTTGATTGCCCATTTGACAAAATAGGATCCATTCTCAAGCTTTTTTCTATCTGGAGGGGCATGCACATTTATGGCATAGTTTCCACATGATTAAAACCATTTTCAACTTTGGGGTTTCATTGAAATTACTTATCAACTTAATATGTAAATTACTCATTTCAATTCATCATTATAATTTTTTTAAATCTCAATACAAAATATAATAAACAATTCAATTTTATCAAATCTCAAAATAATAATAATATTAAAAAATAATATTCTAACAATATTTTATCATCTCAACTCAACTCAACTCAATTCAGTTCAACATTTAAATACAGTCTAACTCAACTAATATGTTAAGCACCTTTTTATTTTTTTATTGACACCGGTTGTTCAAGATTTTGGACTAAGAGTGTGAATGCAAAGTTTCGAACCTTATATGATGATTGTCTAGTTGGAGTTGGTATCTTGTGCATTTATTTGTGAAAATATATGGATAGCCAAAGACGCACCAAAAATCGGTTCAAAGTTGTAATTGTTCTAAAACTGACTATAACCATTTACTCTTTTTAGTGGATTGGATTTATAGATGCATGGTTACCAAAACATGTAGAATAGTTTTACTGTTTTAAATAAGAGAAATAATAGTTGTAGTAGTGAGTGTACAAGTGCTGCACAATCATTTTGAAAAAATAAATAAATAAATACAGAATCCACATGAAAAAAATTAATTTTTTAATAGTGGACTCTACTTTTTTCAAAGCGACTGCACGATAGTTGCACACTTCACGACTGTATATAGCATTACTCTTTAAATAATTCTTAAAAAAAGTTTCCTTTTTATTAAAAGTTATGTGTATTTATTATTAATTATTGCTTTTAATTTTATATTTGTTCTGAGGTTGCTTAGTTATATTTTTCTATTAAATATTTAAATTAAAAATTATTCCATTGTGTTGCGTAAGAACATGCACTTCATGTGTGACTTTTTTTTTAGGTCTACTTGAAATTTGATTACAAAAACTCAAAAATCCTAAATTTAAAGGTATAAAATATAGGGGTTGGTGATCACATGCTTATCATTAATGTTATTTCCAAAATGACATGCTTTCATATCAGTTATTAAAATTTAAAAAGCTTCACATCGAGTTGATGCTTTACCTTTCTGAAAATGGCCGCTTGGTGACATGATCCTACACTAAGTCCACGTGTCAGCTTTTGAGTATGGGAACTAAATTTCAAAGCTCAAAGTCTTCCTTTCGTGTACGGATATTCATGTATTGCCATAATCCACCGGCTTTTAAATTATTATTGTCGGATCAAATCAGACTTATAATTTAATCTTGAGGTAAGATGGAAAATCAAGTTAAGTGATAAAATGAAGAAGAAATAGAATAAGTTGACTCAGATTTTTATGAGAAAAGACATAAAGACTCTTAAAAAGAAAGTGACTCAAATTTCTAACAGGAAAAGACTTTACAAGATAAGTTGGACCTCTATATATATGAGGAAATAAACAGACTCTCTACAAGCTCTCTCCACAGAAGCTCTCTACGCCAAATTTCACCACATATAGCGACTCTAAAAGATCTCTCTTAAATTTCTCCATTGTATTGAGGTATATGTGAGATATAAAAGATTGTAAAATACCCATTATAATAAATTTTGCCTCCAAACAAATCGTGGACGTAGGCATTATGCCAAATCATGTAAATTTATGTGTCTCTCTTCATTTACTTTTATTTGCTTATTTATTATCTATCATATATGGATGAATGCGAAGAACATCGTATCGAAACCCAAATCATCGGAGATAATTCTTTCCTCTATTTCGATCTGTTGTACAAATTAAGACATTAACAGTTGACGCTGTCTGTGGGATCGACTAATCTTCTACACCGGAATTGGGAGGAGGATATTTTTCGACTCACGAGATCGTCTTCAAAAAGCCAAACAAGATCTCCTCAACTTTGTTATTTTTCTTTTTGTACACAAACTAACACTGCAGTGAATGATTTAAAATATATATACAGAGAGGAAGAACACAAGAAACGAACACACATGCACCATGCACTACGCATGTGCCATGAACAGTGTACACAGGAAGGGTGCACCCACTTCCTTCATCATGTGGAACCTGAAGCCACTGGTGACTCATTGGTGATACAACGTACATAGGAAGGCTTTTGCCAAAAACTCATCAGATTGAAGCGTTGTGCACACCATGCACAGTGTGGGCAGAGAGCAACAACCTATCGGAGGCCCATGCATAGGCGTTTGTGAGTTTGCGGGGGAACCACCGACAGCCACCAGAACGCAATCTTTTTCTATTGCCAGCAAGGTAGTTCCTCTACCACGAAAGCCGATCACGTCGGGCACAACGTCGCGAGCAGAGGATCGATGAGTGTTGCTGGGCAACTTGAAAGACCACCACCTATCACAACCATGCCCACCAAATTTTTCTGTCACCAGCACAGTGAGCCTCGCCATCGTAGCTCTGCTCGCTGTGGCACTATGCAAGCAGCCGGTGAGCTCAACTGCACCACACATGCTGTCGAAGGCCCAAAATTAAGCAAATACATCGGCAAGGTAAACGACAGCTACCACCTGCCTCGCCAGCATTTCTTGTCACCGTCAAAGGAGATCCTAGACCACATAAGGGTTGCTGACCAATTCCTCGTTGCCGGAGGACCTAGACGCCAGAATGAAGTATTCATGGTTCTACACCTCCAATGACAAAAGTGGGTCGGTGAAGTCACCAGCAGATACTACCTGACCCACTGGAGTTTTCTGATAACCCTCGACCATGGAACTCCTGTTGTAGACCCGCAACAGAGCTTCTCGCCACGGAAGTTCCTCCCACCGGTGCTCGCCACCGAAGTTCCAATGTTCGCCAATAAGTTCTTCACCACCATTGCCATTTGTGAGCCATGGTGCAACCACAGAGACGATGAACACGGCCCACGCCCACCATTCCTCGCCACCCCTGTGGTGAGCAATGTCCCTTGGCGAGCAACCAGACCCACGCCCCTCGACGAGCAACTAGGCCAACGCCCCTTGGTTGTTCGCTAAGGGATGTGGATCGCCAACGCCTCCAGGCAAGCAACTAGACCAACACCTCTTGGCAAGCATAAATTCTGTAGGTACCAGTCCAATTCCTCTGGGCGAGCAACCCAAATAATGCCTCTCAGAGAGAAAAAATTTAGCAGCCCACCGTACAAGACCAACACCTTGGGTGAGAAACCAGACCAACTCCTCTAGACTAGCAACAAGACCAACGCCTCTCGACGAGCAAAAATTCAACAGTCCACCGTGCAAGACCAACGCCTTGGGCAAGTAACCAGACCAACTCCTCTAGTAGCAAACAATCCAATCAGGAAAAATGGAAAGCGGCAGCAAAATTTCTCTTTGCTGGAAATCACTCGCGCGGGTAGAACACCGCTTACAAAGCCCCTCTCAGGCATCTTAATATGTCTTCATCAGAAAAGACAGTTTGGTATTGCGGGCATCCTGGGCCTTCATCAATGCCAAAACATGGCTGCCCACGGGTATTGCCTGTGTGTCACCGGCCTTCACCACACTCGAGCAGAATGGCTCAGATTTACAAATCTCAAACTTATAATTTTTATCATTCTAACCTATTTGGTTTTAGGTGAAACCTCTCAAGACAGTCGAACTAAACCTCCTACCACAACAATGCGGTCCAGCATCCACTCAAACACCAAAGTTGAGTTCCTAGACTCGCAGTGAGCAACAGCCCACCAAAGTCGAGTCCCTAAACTCGTGGTGAACAACAGCCCTCAAACACCAGTGTTGAGTCTAAAAACTCGTAGTGCAACCAACAGGAAGGGTACAAGACCCCACAACCCATACAGTTAGCCACCAGTATCTAGTCAAAGACTTGCGGTGTAACCAATGGGTATGGAGGTCAAAGACCCCACGACCTTAGCAGTTAGCCACCAGTATCTAGTCAAAGACTCGTGGTGCAACCAATAGGCGTGGAGGTCATAAGACCCCACGACCCCAACAGTTAACCACCTGTGTCGAGTCAAAAACTTGCAGTACAACCAATAGGCTCAGAGGTCACAAGACCCCACGACCCCAACAATTAGCCACCAACGTCGAGTCAAAAACTCGCAATGCAACTAATGGGCGTGGAGGTTACAAGATCCCACAGCCCCAACAGTTAGCCACCAGTGTCAAGTCCAAAAACTTGCAATGCAACCAACAGGCATAGAAGTCACAAGACCCCATGATCCCAACAGTTAGCCACCAGTGTTGAGTCCAAAGCTTCATAGTGCAACCAACGGGTGTGGAGGTCATAAGACCTATAGTTAGCCACTAGTGTCGAGTCCAAAGACTCGCAGTGCAACCAACGGGCGGTGAGGGCACAAGACCCCACGACCTCTACAGTTAGCCACCAGTATCGAGTCAAAAACTCGCGGTGCAATCAATGGATGTGGAGGTCACAAGATCCCACGGCCCCAATAGTTAGCCACTAGTGTCGAGTCAAAGACTCGTGGTGCAACCAATTGGCATGGAAGCACATCATCTTCTCCAGCAAACGCCGAGTGTTTATTTTATGCTCGTGCCACAATTGCTGCCAGCGGATTACCTTCAGGAACGAGCCACCAAATTCTACAACCGCCTCGCACGAGTTTCCTTCGGGAACTAGTCGACGGGCTTGGCAACCACCTAATGTGGACCCGAGGAGTCAACGGGCTTCCTGACCACTTAAGCGCGGGTTACTACCAACAAACAATAAATCGAGAACACCAACAATAATTTACACCAAAGGGACAAAAAATCCACTACTACCAACAAAAGTAAAAATGATCACTAGAATACACACAAAAAACCAATCATGGAAATATGCACTATTCGCCGACAATAAAAAATTTATCATGGCAAACATCTATACAAATAAACAAACTCAAAATCGAGCTCCATGCTCATACCTAATATGGTCGAGTACAAATCCCGCCAAAGTAGAGCTCCATGCTCACATCTAATGCGATCGAGTACACGTCCCGCTTATCTCCCCAAGTTGAGCTCTTCATCGCTTAGCACAAAACAAACAGAAAACCATGGACCAAACTGGAAACCAAGGATCAATTTTCAAAATTTATTCTGTAAATTATTGACTTGAAGATTCTCAAGGCCTTATTGTCTAGTAAATTGACCTTAAAACGAACAGACTCTCCACAAGCTCTCTCCATAGAAGCATCCTACTTCAAACTTCACCACACATAGAGACTCCAAAGGATCTCCCACAAATTCCTCTATTATATTAAGCGATTTGTGAGCCAAGAGAGATTTTAAAATCACTCATTATAGTAGATTTCACCCCCAAACAACCCATGAACATAGACATTATGACAAACCACGTAAATCCTTATTTCTCTCTTCATTAGTATTATTCACTTATTTATTATTTATTATATGGATGAATACAAAGAGTATCGTTTCAAAGCCCGAATCATCTCGTGGGCCGGAGATAATTATTTCCACAATTCCGGTTTATTGTGCAAATTAAGGCATTAACAATTATGTTTTTGAAACAAAATTTCATCTCAAGGCTGATAAGTAATGTCACGTAACTCTAATTAATTGAACTATATCTCATATGGTTATAAATATCAAATTCCTTAATTATCACATTTGTAATTCAGATTCCAATTTTAAGGTGTGCAAGTTTCGTATTTCTTTTGAATAAAAGTGAAGTCTACTATTAAAAAAACAATTTTTTCACATGAGTCCTAAATTTATCCAATATTTTTAAAGGAAGTAAACGGAACTTATACGCCTTAACTACAAATATCATTTCTCTTTTATACAAAACATAGATTTTTTAGTCGGGAAATCTCAAATTTTGTTATATGTCAACACTCCAAAGCGGAAGATGGAAAAAAAAAATCCGGTTTATTTGAGTTGAGAGTCATTCTCTATGAGTTGAGTTAAGTCCAACTATTACATCGGGTCCCTAAATTAAAAAGGAAAACGAGGTATTCTACTTATGAGCCATGCATCAAAGTAGAATTTATTTGAAAAAATTGACTTTTTTTTATGATGAATCTCAATTTTTTAAGAGAAAAAGACGCATAAGAATACGTTAAAATTATATCTGGCATAACTCTTTTTATATAAATTATAAAAGAAAAAGAAAATAGAACTCCAACTCACGATTTTATCGAATGGTTATGGAGAAAGTGATGGAAAATGGAAAAATGTAACCCAAGAAAAATAAAAAAAACTCATTGAAATGATCAGAGAAGTGATATGTTGAGAATGATAGTTTTTCATTTAGCTCTTTTCAAACTTGAAACATATGAGCACGTGAGAGAGAGAGAGAGAGAGTTGACACTTACAAATTAGCTTTAAAACTGATCTGCATTTTCCTCTCACTCTAGTCTCCTATGATTTCTCTTTCCTACAATATTCATAGCAGCTGACTCAGAGCTTTTGAGGGAAAATGATCAAACTCTTGTCGTATTCCATGAGTTTGTTCGGAAGGGAACAAGAACATGTTTGGAAAGGAAAGATGGAAAGATATGAGAAAGACTCAGAGCCTTGAAAATCAAATTTTTTTGACCATTCATCTCACCATGTCGGCACCTCTATGGTCTGTTTTCGTAGCATTGCACCTTTAGACAAACGATTCTAATTTTTTTGAAAATCTTAGACTATAACGCTAACACATAAAGCCTTATAAACCTTTAGATGTGGCAATCACCCCCTGGTGGCCAGTCCCATGCAGCAAGATCCATTGTGGCCGGGGTAGCCTCCGACCACCCGCACTTGGGTTGCGAGGGCCACCACGATGCCGGCCGGGTGGGCAAATCTACCCCAAATGCGATGGACAACCACTCTTATTTTGTTTTTCAAATTTTAATTTTAATTTTCTTAATTTTTAATGTGTTTATTCTAATGTGGACATACGTGTATTTTAATTATTTAATAAAAACCTCATGTATTAACTTCGTGTTGGAGGGCATAAACTCAATCTGTGTAAAACTTATGAATTGTTTTAGTACATAAACTTGTATTATTAAGAGCCTTTTACATATTTTTTGTGCATGATTTTTCTTTTAAGGAAAAAAAAAAAAAAAAAGAAATCACGATTACATTAAAGAAGGGGTATCCGAAATAAATTTGACAATGTTTTATTATTAACATCAAAATTGAACAACCTTTCTCTTGATGACTAATGCTTGTTTTCTTAAATTTTTTTATGAGAAAGATAAACAATATATTAAAACGATAATGCAAATGTTGGGAAGGGGACCCAACAAATGTTGGGATAGTGGGTTTCGTTTGGATATAGAAACGCTCTCAACCTACCTCATCTCATCATTACAACTTTTTCAAATTTCCATACAAAATATAATAAATAATTCAGCTTTTTCAAATTTTTAAAATAATAATAATATTAAAAAAATAATATTTTATTCAACTCATCTAAAATCATCTCATCTCGTCTCATCTCACTATTCAAATGAGCCCTAAACGGATTGACATAAAGCCAAAAAAAAAAAAAAGGAAAATGGCTATATATATAAAAGGAAAAAAGCTACTTTGCCCTCCCAAATTTACCACTCAATTTGACCGCATGCAAATTTTTTTTTTTTGTACTTAATAATTAAAGAAGTTATTTTAAGTGTATTGAGATATTTTTTTTTTATTTTTTAAAATATTTAAATATATTAAAAAATGTGAAAAAAAATAAAAGAAAAAACCAAGAACTGAAGAGCGGTAAGCTTGAGCCCAAAGTAGCCCGACTCTATATAAAATTGGTCTCATACTTCATAGCATAAAGTGAAGAAAATGTCACAACTTGGGTGATCTTTAGTGCAACTTAAAGTTGGATATACTGCCTTGAAAAGCATTCTGTAAAATCTTAGATCGATGAAATAGATATTGTTGAACAAGTTTTGCTACAAATCAGCCATTGTTTACATCACATATCCCACACCTATAGTTTTTTCATAAGATGTAAGGTGTTTTTATAAGGTGTAGGGATGTTTTTCATAAGGTATAGGGATATTTTTTATAAGATATGTGGTGTGAAATAGTGAATAGTGACTGATGAGAATAATTTTTCTTGTTGAACACCAAATTTACGTTGTCGAAAGGGAGAGCACAAAGCTCTTGGACAACCAAGACGCGAAAGCCAGCAAAATTATGGTCGAGCTTGACATCGAGTAGGGAGCTCACCCACCGAAGGAGCTGCATGCCGATCAAAACAATATTTTGACCGGTTAGACCTGGACACCAAGTGACTCCAGGATGGCACCTACGCGGCGGTCGATGGTATACGATAGTAAATCAAAGCTTTGAATGTCCTATGAAATCGAACAAAAAAAATAACCAAAGCATGTAGAAAAACACAAAAATGACTATACTTGATACTAGAGGGAATGCGAAGGTGACCAATAGCATAAAATCTCATATAGAGAGTAATGCTAGTATGTATTATGCATTTTTAATCATAGTTGTTGGATATAAATGTTCAGTGGGCGGGAAAAGATTTTCAAGTGACTAAAGACCAAAATCATGAGAGATTCATGTGGTAAAAGACGAGTAAAGGATCAAACTACATTAAACACACCATATGAGTTAAAGGATAAAGTCAACCACCCGTATCTATCTAATGTCAGGATGAGTCTGTAAAGATAAATCCTAGAAAAACATATGTCATATGGAAACCTTGCTAATCGTATCTCAATGATACATGAATCTCTCAATGTAAACCAAAGTAAGATATCCACGCCAGATAAGCGCTATTAACGATTGATGTTAGATAAGGTAACATACCAAAATAGGCATTGAGAGTCGAATCTATGGAGAAGTTTTGTCATATTAGGTCACATCTATTATGTATGGCAGCTAGGGTTTCGTAGGAATCGGGAAGTGTCTAAAATGTAATTTTCTTTATTAAGTCAGATATTATAGTCTGTTTATTATTGTTGGTTTCCGTTGGATTAGAGTCGCGTGTTATAGTCTTGATTAAGTCCAGTTTCTGTTTTAGTAGTCAGTTAATAAAAACGTGGGTACTGCTTTTAGGCTGAGCCAACGTGTAGGAAGTGGATTGTTTTGTTTGTAGTCTTATTTAATGTTTGTAAGCCTGCCGGATGAAAAAAGATATGATATCTTTTTCAATCTCAAATTTTGAGTTTAAGGAGGCACCTCGAATAGCCAAAGACATTTACATAATTAATTTCATCAATTATCAAGAATCATAACAACATCAACCTTTATAGATAACCCACTAGGCACATACCATTGATTCCTAGATCCTTTAGTTATGGCAGGAGTATATAACACTTCGTCGACTTAAATATTGGAGGCATCTCCTATTAGGCACCAAGTTCTTTCCGATTGCAAGTTGCTAAGACACGTCTTAAAAATTGCATCAACAATAGTCACACCATATGTAACACATTTTAAAATCTATTTAAAATAGGTTAATAACAAGACTCGAAGTAGTTTGAAATTGAAGAAAAACATTTATGTTATGTTATTTATGTGCATAAAAAAATGAAAATTATATACACCAAATTAGTATCTCACTTTATCTCATCATATAAAATGTGACGCGTTTATCATCATTAAATAATTATTTATTAGATATTTTTTATCATCTAATGATAATAAATGTGTCATATCTTACATTTATAAGATAATAGTAGGATAAGAATGTGATGTATATCATTACTCATTAAAAAAATATATTTATATATTATATATATGAAAAATTCTATACATTATACTATCATCTTACTTTCATCCCACTAAATATGATGTGATATATTTATCACTATTAATAATCATTTATTACATGCTTCTTTATTATTTAATAGTAATGAATGTGTAACATACTATTCAGTATGATCAAAATAGAATGAGAATGTAGTATATAATATTACACTATGTGTATATATATAGTAAAATATCGCGAGATTTTGTCGGCGGCGTATGAAGGGAGAGGACAGCAAAAAATGGAATGCAGACTCGGCCCTCTCGTAGTAAACCATGGAGCCGGACTGTAGAAAGAAAGAAAGAAAGCAACCACCAACCCCTTTACGGACAGTCCGATCGCCGACGCCACGTAGCTTAATATCCACCGCCGGATCTTCCACACTTAATTCCCTTGGACCCACCTGTATCCCCTCCCAGCTGGCCCCTATTTATTGGCTGACTTGACCCATCTCTCTCCCTCCCTCTCTCTCGCTTTCGACCCAACCCACCGATTAGAAGCTCCCTCTCTGTGTCTGTACTCGCGCTTATTCACTCGCCGGGCCGGGCTCGCGGGAGACTTGTAACGATCTGTCGCCAGAATTCCTCCTGATCTCCCAAGTCCTTTGTATTAACTGGTATTACCGATTTTGAATTCGATCCCTTTGAAGTCCAAGATCTTATCGTTTTCATTGCTTGGTGCTTCCGAGTTCGGCATTGGTGAAGATCGAAGCTTTTTGTTGGGTAATGCGCGTGGAGATCAGTGTTCTTTTCCGGGGGCTGGAAATCGTGCTATTTGTGGTAAGGTTCGGTGAGCTTTAGGAAGGATTTGGATCTTTCTCGTTTTGGAAATTATCACGGTTACGGAGCCGTAATGAGAAATTCGGTTTTTTTTTTTCTTTCTGAATTTAGGGTTTTGGTTTTCATTCTCGGTTTCCACTTCCTGATCATGAGCTGATACAGCTGAATGACAACAAATCGCTTTGCATGGGGGGAAGACGAGCGAGATGTGCAGGATAGAGAGGAAGAGCTGTGAATATAAGGAGGAGGAGGAGGAGGAGGAGGAGAAGAGAGAGAGGAGAATAGAGATGGGTTTGAAGGCAATGGGTGGTGGGGGAGAGGCTAGGGTTGATAAGCTGAAGGGCTCGATGTCGAGGTCAAGGATGAAGCTATGGATGATACGCGCCACGACTTCCGTTTTGCTCTGGACCTGCGTCGTACAGTTGACGGCATTGGGGGATATGTGGGGGCCTAGGGTTTTGAAGGGCTGGCCCTCTTGTTTCTCCCAGGAGTCCTCCGTCAACAACGCTGTCAGTGTGCCCCTTGTTCCGCCCCTTGTTCTTCCGCCCAAAAGTGAGCTTCTTTCCCTAATTGATTGGGTATTTTACTAGAAATATGATCTTCTTTGTTGCTTTTGTTTGGGTTTAGCGGTTTATACGTTGGAGTGGTGATCTAATCAGAGGCGACTTTCTTGAAACCTGGAAATGTAGTTTTTTGCATTTTCATTTTCACTAGTTAAATGGGGCTTTTGAAAGCTTTTGTGTAAATTTCATCTTTGTATTTGGGATGTTGGGAAATTCTCATTTTGGAAGAAATATTTGATTCTCCGTTCTTCCATGTGATAGGATTCTAAGGCCACATTATCATTATCATTATCATTATTATTTGTTGATGATCAGTAGTACATCGATCTAAGTTTTGGTGTGTGTTTTATAGGGGTTTATAAGAACAACGGTTACCTTATGGTCTCATGCAATGGAGGACTCAATCAAATGAGAGCAGCGGTGAGTGTTTAACTATCATGCCTCCATTTGCAGATGACCTTGTATTGAGTGATCTAACTTCTGATATTTTAAATATGGTAATGTATCCATCCGTATGGTGATCAGTCTTATGTTTATCTGTTTACAGATCTGTGACATGGTTGCTATTGCAAGATATTTAAATGTCACACTTATAGTCCCTGAGCTGGATAAAACATCCTTTTGGGCTGATCCCAGGTGTGTTTAACTTTTCTCTCCACTCTCTAGTTATGAAGCATGGTTCTCTTTCTTTGTGTCAAATGAATATTTATGTATAAATGTTGCAGTGAATTCCAAGACATATTTGATGTGGATCATTTCATTACTTCCTTGAGAGATGAGGTTCGAGTATTGAAAGAATTGCCTCCCAGGCTCAAGAAGAGAGTGGAACTAGGAAGGGTTTATTCAATGCCTCCGATCAGCTGGTCTGACATATCTTACTATCATAATCAGGTTTGTTTTATATTGTTGTTCTGGGCCTAACGGTAGCCCCTTCTGTTTGGCAAGAACATCAGATTGCATGTCACAAAACCTAAACATCATTGAAAATGCCCCTACTATTTCTGACTTGGATTTTTTTCTTGGGAACTTCTATATCTTTTTCTTTGGAATGTAGGATTTACCTCAACCATTCGCAACAATTATTCGATATTTAGCATTATACTTGACCAGTTATGATCCTTTTCATTTGTCGAGATTTCTGTCAAAAGTAATGGTTACTGTATTTGTTTTTGTCATACAGATTCTTCCTCTAATACAGAAGTACAAAGTTGTACATCTAAATAGGACGGATGCTCGACTGGCCAATAATGGCCAACCTTTGATGCTCCAGAAGCTGCGCTGCAGAGTAAATTTTAGTGCTCTGAGATTCACTTCTCAGATAGAAGAGTTGGGTAGAAGGGTTATCAAACTTTTAAGGCAAAATGGTCCATTCCTGGTACTTCATCTTAGGTATGAAATGGACATGTTGGCATTTTCTGGCTGCACTCAAGGTTGCAACAATGAGGAGGTGGAGGAGTTGACAAGAATGAGGTGAAGCTTTGTCTATTTCTCTAATGAGCAATCAGACAGGGCTGTCTGAACTCTCAAAATTACATTTCATCCTCGGTCCATCTCATCATTTGCATAATTTTACAGGTATGCTTATCCCTGGTGGAAAGAGAAAATAATAAACTCTGAATTGAAAAGGAAAGATGGTCTGTGCCCTTTGACACCTGAGGAAACTGCTCTGACACTCAGCGCATTGGACATCGATCCTAGTTTCCAGATTTATATAGCAGCTGGTGAGATTTATGGCGGAGAAAGGAGAATGGCAAGTCTTGCGAGGGCTTATCCAAAATTGGTGAGTAGATAATTTTGAGGCAAAATCCTAGACTTTGGTGCTTGGTTATTGTTCTTCCTCCTCTTTACAGCTTGTCCTGGGTTTCTTAATACAGGTCAGAAAGGAGACACTATTGGAACCGTCTGACCTTCGGTTTTTCCAAAATCACTCATCCCAGATGGCCGCATTGGATTATCTAGTCTCACTGGAGAGTGATATTTTTGTCCCTACATTTGATGGAAACATGGCCAAGGTTGTTGAAGGCCACCGCAGGTATTGTAATTACTTAACCAGTTCAGTTGTTTCTTTTAATTAGGAAAAATGAATTTTGCTAACTTAAATCACTACAAGTGCCATCCCAGTTTTCTGTATTTTTCACCGGAGACTTGTAGTTTGTGCATGACACTTAAAGCTATATGTTCTTTTGACTGAAAAGATTTCCAATTTTGGGCAACAAGGGAGGCTTGTGATGTGGTCTCTCTATGTTTCTGGATTTACTTTATATTATATGCTTTGAATGCTAGTCCATTTTAATTGTGCTGAAACATTTCGTTTCAATTGAGACATCTGTTTTCCTTTTCAGATTTCTTGGATTTAAGAAGACAATTTTATTGGATAGAGGAATGCTGGTAAATTTGATAGACCAGTACAATATGGGAACACTTAGTTGGGATGAGTTCTCATCTGCAGTGAAGGAAACTCATGCATATCGTATGGGTAACCCAACTAAAAGGTCGGTGATCCCAGACAGACCCAAAGAAGAGGACTATTTCTATGCCAACCCAGAAGAGTGTTTGCCACCATCGGACGAATCGTTCAGTAGTGCGTAAGCATTATGTCAGGAGATTGTGATATTCGTTAGTGTTCTTCTACAGTGCTTTTTCAGCATAGATCTTTAGATAGTTCTCCACACGGAGGTACAATGATAATGAAGAAACTTGTTCCAAAGAGAAGATTACATGGATTTTAAACTTTAAAGAAAGCCTGGGGAGGATCTATGGAAGCAGCTAGAGGACAGCATTATCCTTTTTTATTTTGCCAATAATTGATCCAATTCATGTATAGAAGCTACCCTGCCATTACAGGGTGAGAGCAGAAGGATCTGCATTGTACACTGGAGGGATGCAAATATAGATTTGGTTTATGCAAACTGTGGATTCATGGAAGGTTAATATACCTCTTCCCCTCCATTTTCTTTCTTTTTTCTTTTTTTTTACCCTCTCGGATTGGCCACGGTCTTCTGATTTTCTCTAGCATAAATTACATTATAATCTTATCCTCTAAACATATCATTGTCACTGCCCTACTGCTTGGGTGCACTAGTACACCATGGAATGATAAGGTGAGGTATGTATGCAGTTTTCGCAAACCACTGCATTGTTTAATATGTTGTGTTCAATATTACCTTTTGGGTTTTAAGTCATCAAAAAGGGCTGGCTGGCTCTTCCAGTTAAAATAATGCCCCCTTTTCAAACACTAGGGTGATTGTAATTCGTGGAACTGTGTTAACTTGCAGACAAAGCATGAAAAAAAAAAAAAAAACTAGGTTTAGGTAAGTGTCACAACTCACAAGCCTAGCACGTGATAATGACAAGCCAGCCGATGTAGCCATTCAAATAATATATGTTCTTCAGGGCCATTTGGTGGGTCAGTGGGGGAGTCTGGGGAAGATGTGTTTGATTGTGATCCTTTTGTGGGTGTAACAAGCTTTGCTAAATTTCTGGTCAACCTGGAGATTTTGTGCATAAATTGTTGGTAGAATATGCAAATTTGCAGACACAGATCATATGTGAAGTGATAAGTTGTATAAACAACTATATTGAGATCCTTTTCAGACTATTTTTTTGGGATTGAATGTAATCTTAAATGATTGCATATGGTCCTTTTCTTGATTAGGTGGCATGTGTTTGCTTTTAATGATTTTTCCTCTTGAGAGAGAGAGAGAGATCAGGTGGAACTTTTCTACTTTGTTGGAAGACGCGTGAAATATGTGGAGACTACATTATCGGTGATTGATAATAAAGATGCTGTCAATGGGTACCACCAACTTAATATCGGTGATTGATGATAAAAGATACTTTCCCTTTCTCTTTCCCTTTTTCTTTTTCTTTACCCAAGGGTATTGACAGGGAGAAGAGAAGATGATCCATTCAGACAATTAGCTTTTATTGCTCATTATTTATGTAGAAGTTGACCAAATTAATTTCTCCGAAAGACTAAAAAAACAAATCAATAAATTTGTGAAGCCTGTTGTAAGTTGAGTAATGGAATATATTTATCATTTGATCTTACTTTTATTCATTTTTCATTTGATCTTATTTATATTCATTTGATATTTTCCATTCACTTTAAGACGTTTTTTATTTTTTATTTTTAAAAACTCCATTTCATATTACTTTTGGTATATCATCACTTTTGGATTCTTGTTATTTTTAATTTTTAAAAAATTAAAAAATTGATGAGTAATATCACGTTATTACAGTAGAATATTAGTAAAATTATAGTTCAGTACGTAGAATTTTTCATAGTTATAAAAGGTTGTCAATCTAATAGATTTTAGTTGAAGAAACCCATTAATCCATCCATAGTTTTAACTTTATGATTGAGTAATGTTATACAATTTTAAGGTGCGTAAATCTCGCATACTTGAAAAAAAAAAAAGTAGAATCCATATTGAAAAAATAGATTTTTTTATGTTAGTCCTAAATTTGTCAACTATTTTTAAATGGAGTACTTGTGATTTATCCACCTTAAGACTGTATAAATAATTTTCATTAAGATATATAATATAAAAAAGGTGATGGGGAGGATTCTTTTTATATACATTTGGGGGAGGGGGATTTTGAACTCCAGACTTCCATTTAAATGGTAGTTTTTCAATTAAAAAAAGAGTTGTGCTACACCCGACATATTCTCCCGAGAAGGCCAAATGCCTTTTTTCATGCATTTTTTTTATATCCTTAAACAGTTTTTTAAAAAGAAATCACAATATTATTAAAAAACATTTACTTAATTACTAAATAAAAAAAATGTCGGTAGGCACTCTCCAGTCTTGGGACCCTAAGCATTTTTGTCAAAAAAAAAAAACTGAAAAAAGGAAAAAAGGGTGTGAATTTAATATGAGCAGGCCAAAAAGGCAAACAATGATATTGTTCATATCAGCTATGTGGCATTAAATGATAGATTCACAAGTGAAACATAATAATAGTCTCCAATCAACTAATGGTATATAATGAAATGATGAGTAACATTTCTCGAAAAGATGCAACATATTACACTTTTTCTAATTAATGAATTTGTTTAATAAAAAAAATTAATGCATTTGTAATAATAAACTTAATCGTAATTAATTATTAATATTTATTGCAATTTAAATTGTTTTATAGCCAGGGACAAAAGAGAGTTTGTCTTCATTGGAATGCTTCCTGGAATTTGCAGGTTTTAATAACATAAAAAATTGACCAATAATTATATCAGTCTTTTCCTAAGCGAAGAAAAAAAAAAGAAAAAGAAATGAAATAAAAAATGAAAAAATATATTCATCATTTCAACTTCTATCATCCTCCCATCATTCCATAATATAACATTAAATGATAGGTTTACAAGTAAAATATAATAAATAATTTTCAATCACCTGATGCCACGTCATAAGATGATGAAAGTTGAGATAATTATAAGAAGTGAAAAAATGAGAACAAAAAACAAAAAGGTGGTTATAATTTCTTGAAATGAGTTATTATATTATAAGCTGATATGGAGAGCACATCATCCAATAACTTAAATGATAAATTTAATTTGTAAAATTCAAATTTTAAAATTTATCTTTCAAATCAAATTATATCATGTAAGTACTTTACTATCTGTATTTTACACACTAGCTTGGGAATAAAATTATTAAGATTTAAATTTTAAAATTTATCTTCTAAATTAAATTATGTCATATAAATATTTTATTAGATATATTTTACATACAAATTTCAGAATAAAATAACTGTCCTTAAAAAATAAAAAATCAAATATTTTTTTTGTCACGTCTCTAAAAAATCAAATCTTAAAAATAAAATAACGTCTCTAAACATTGTTTTTTGTCACGAGAGTACCAATGTCTAGAAGTGGGAGACTTGAGAAACATTAATATATATAGTCCTCTCTCAAAAATAAATTATTTTTTTGTTCATAGGCTTTCATTGAATGATCCAAGAACCACCTAGGAGGATGGAGGGCCACTACTTTTAATATGTTCAATTATCACACAAACGAATAAGAATTGGCCGGGTACTAGAGTACACAAATAAAGATGTTATATATATATATATATATATATATATATATATATATATATGAAATAATATTTAAATTTTAAAGTATGTAAATCACGCTCATTTTTTTAAAAAAGAAAACAGGATTTACTATTAAAAAAATAATTGTTTTATATGAGTCACAAATTTATCTTCTCTTAGAAGGAGTGTGCAATACTTGCATACCCTATAACTGTATTTAACATTACTATATATATATATATGAAAAAAAAAGGTAGAAATGAGATTCAATTATAGCCACTAATTTAGTGAAATTACAAAATCTTTTTTCTAATTAATTTAGAGTTTTTTAAAATTCCATAATGAATAACACATTTAGAAAAATGTTTACATAACATAATTTGTTTTAAAATATAGATTTTAAAATTTGAATATTACAGATCAAGTCCTATTATATAAGTGATATGGATTGTGTGTTCTACACGCAGACTTAAAAATAGAATTACTTTTTTTTTTTAATGAGTTAGAGATCCAATAAAACAAATTATTATGTTAATGGGAATGGCGTGAACAGAGTAATATTTTATTTATGTTTGAGATGAATATTTATTCCCATTAAAATATGAATCTATCTTCAACTAAAATTTGAACCCAAATCCTTGATTGACATCACTAATAATAAACAATAGCCCATCAAAGAGGAAAGGAAAGCAAGAGATTGTGAAGGGCTGTGATAAAACTAAGCATTATGACTTCATTCTAGTAGTCTGTAGCTGATGAGAGTTGGTGTCCATTAAATTGGGGAACATCGCAAGTGTTTTGAGCAAAAAATGGTCAATTTGGAGAAGAATACACCCAATTTTCACTTGATCCAACGTTTTCCAAATTTTGATGCAGCACCTGATCCAATGTAGTTCAAGATATCACCATTTATGGGGGCTCCTTGGTTAGTGTACATTTAAATCTTAAAATTAATTAATTAGGCCATGTGTTTATCTAATGAGAAAGTCTATTATGCCGCCTCCATATTACAGTTTAAGTGTACCGTTTGGAAAATTTTTTTTCTTTTTTTTTTTTTACTTAGTAATTAAGGAAATGATTTTAAGTGGATTGGTATACATTTTTTATTTTTTAAAAATATTTAAATATATTTAAAAAATGAAGAAAAAATAAAAACTCAAAAAATGTTGTGCAATCAAACCGAGCAGGCTACTCTAGGCAGCCTGACTCTTCTCTAATTCCACGACTAACTAATATCCAAAGTTCGAGCATTTTTTAATTAAAAACTTTATATACAATTATTTTTACGTATTTTTTGTACACTCTATTAATGTGATTGATTACGTCATTTTTTGTTTAATATAAAATAACTGAACTAAGGGACATTAATTTATGCAAACAGTTTATACATTGACGTAGCCAATCACAGGTCTCTACACAGCTAAGGGACTGAGCCTGACTACACCCTTTATTACTCAAACCCAAGCCCACAATGCCTTGGTCCACCACTGTGATGTACTGAACTGTGACATGGATTGGAGGTTTGCAAGTGGATATATTGAGCTGGAAATCCTCATAAGAGCTGCAAATAGACTTTTTTTTATCTCCACATGCGCAGCTTTGGGTATGGGCGAAGATGGATTTTTTCCTGTCCATTGTATGCGTATTGGAAGGAGATTCATCCCTTACCTCAACTTTGTAGTAAGGAGGGAGAAGAATACCACATGTGCAGTGGGGGGACCTGGAAAGGTCTTACCTCCACCACACTCTTCCGCAGGGGATCTCACACCTACTACAACCATAATGGAGTTGCAAGTATTTGCATGTGGTGGATGTCTCTTGCTTACATGAAGCTGAAGCTGAAGTTATATCCCACCAACTTTGTGGTGAGACTTTTTAATTTATTATTTTTATTATTTTTCCTTTTTTATTTTAATAATCTTAGTTCGCTTATTGATGATTGGGCACACGATGCGAGATGGTCACATCAACAATTTCCATCAAGGATTTAAGTGAAGAGTATATTTTAAATTAAGATTATTTCTATAAAACAATATTACTTTTACAAGAAATATTATTCATCAGTTACTATTCTCTCACAATTTACATCTATAGTTTTTTTTTTTTATAAGGTGTGAGGTATTTTTCATATAGTATAGGGTAGTGAATAGTAACTGATGAGAAAAATTTTTCTATTTTTATAAATTATTTTACAAAAATGTCCCCCATTAAAAACAGAATTATGCAAAAAAAAAATTATAAAAATAGTTGTAAGTGAATGATTTTCACCGAAAACGAATTTTAAAAACCTTGGGTCTTAAATATGCACAATAAAAAGCTGGGGTCCAAGTGTCAAAAGGAGAACAAAAAGTAGGTGGTTGTCATTAATTTCATAAATATTATACAATCTACCTAGGAAATTATGCGATTCGATCCGTAAATGCTCGTTTTATCAGGTATTCGAACATGTCATGCTGGCTTGTTTTGGGATGAGGAATACCCAAGACTCAAAAAAAAAAAAAAAAAAAAAAAAAAAAAAGACCGAAAATTTAAAACTTCAGAAGATAGAGATCAGCCCAGATTGAATGCGTGTCTAAAACACTGGATTTAAAAATAAAAATAAAAAAATAATAATAATAAATTATAGGCATATTTATGGAATTTAATGAAATAACAAAAAGGTTATAGCAGACACCTTTTCGATATATATAAATTATCTTGTAATATTTCAGAAGTCAAGAAAAGTAGTCTTGAAAGAAACTTTACATGAATAGAAGAAGCCTTACATGAAAAAAGAGCAGCTTCTCAACTTCAATATGGAAACCCCTGTGATGATGACAACAAATAGATGAACAGATCATACATTATTTTGCCACGAAATCTGTGGATCCGATCATCTAACCGTATTTTAAATCCCACCGGAAGATGTGAATAAACCCTCCTCCAAGATGATATAGGCTACCCCAAAAAAATTATATGATATATAAATAATAAGAAGAAAGATAAAGATGGCATTGTCAAATTAGGTTTTGCCTGTTTTGAGCTTCTTAAAATCTCGATCAGAGTCTTCGTCATTCGCAACTCTAGTGCATGTTGTTCCTTGTTTGCCAGAGGGAACACCAATATCCTAGGGGAAAATGGTTGACAAATTTTAGGCACATTTACATAGTTCCATGAAGATAGAAATTAAATTTTGCAGTAATTGTAGAAAAATTCCACTTGAAAATAGACTTCCAATACAAGAATTGCGGGATCAATATACCTTAATGGCGGATACTCTGCTGTTAGATTGCTTCCCAAGCTCAATTTGCACTGAGATACTGGCCCGCGATAGATCCACTCCGGAGTTCTGGAGTGCTTGTGTCAGAGTACTCAACAATCTGTTCAATACCAAAGATGCCTTCATTATCTTGATTCATAATCAACATGCTGTTACAAAATATGGATCTCAAATTGGTTTTAACCTATAACAGTTGTTAGCATTGAAAAATTACTATAAGACAATCCCCATATAGATCAGCAGAACTTAAGCAGATGCTTACAGTAAAAAAGTGGCAGAATGACATTTTTGGTAAACTAGAGTTCAGCAATATTTCATTGCACACACGACAAAAAGGTTTAATCCAATAATCTCCACCTTCTAATGAATAAAAATAAAAATAAAGGCCTACGATTATGCAATACTACTAGCACTTGTAAGTTGTGATAGCATCTTACAACCATGTTGAAAACATGATTGCAACTACAACAGTCTATATATTCAAATTTTAAAAAAGGTGCTAATCAACACATGACGGCATGAGTTGCATCTTCTCCCTAATATGCAGATTGCAGAACTGCTCATTAAGCTAAAGGCAAGATAGCCTAAAACCAAGATCAAAGGATGTGGTTTGGTGCAACTGTGCAATCGCCATCTGTAACATCTGACCTCAAATGCTAGGAGTCTGATTGCATGCTACAAGAATAATTGTACCCTAGAAATCATGCCTTACTTTTAGACTTTTTCATTACCCAAAGACCAAATCTGTGATTCAATAAAGTTTTTCAACTTTTCATGGTGTCTACTAATATTTATCTGACATGAATCTGAAATATTAGGAAGCAAAGCGAGATTCAGAGTTCAAAGTACATGTGCAAACTAAATAGACTTGCCTTTAAAAAAAATGCAAGATGCACAGGCCTAATGATTATGAAAAAATGCAAGATGCATATGTCTAATGATTATGTAAATTAAACATACACTTACCTTTGGGAGTACACACTTGAGATGCTAATGGTACCATCTTCAACAGTCAACTCTTGTTCTTTCAGCTTATCACTAGTAGCAATGCCCCCATTAGTGCCTGATCTCGTCTCACATAACCGTGGTTGAGGCTGAGACAGAATGTTGTCTGCATCCGATGCCAATTTAGAAAGGATTTCATGTACTGCAGCACCACTCTTGACTGTAGTGAAGAAGCTTGGTTCTGGTGACATAGGAAGGGTCACTGCTTGATTGGTTATTCCAGGATGGTGATCCATCTGTTTAAAGGTAGTGGCAGCACTAATGTCAGGTTCAATTGGTTTCTGTTCACTTCCAGCAAAAGTTGGAGAGACGGAGATAGTTTTCTTATCAAACCTCCCAGAAAACATTAATGCAGGAGCAGACCCACTTACTCGAGATTGATCAACATGACTTTCAGCCGGCCTGTGATTGTTTCTCTGCTAGAAACAAGCAGACACCATCATATAATTTTTAGCACTAATATGAATTAATATGATCGGGCTTAAATTGAAATATAAATTCCCAAAATATATGATCATTATGTGTGCATGCATAGGTGTACTTATATTTGGAGGCCCAACTCACTTCCGAAAGACATATTTCACCAGGTATATTTGGACACACACAAAATAAATAACTAAATACATATAAGAAGCAAAGAAATTTACCCATGGCATCAATTTAGCTGGCTCATGATTCCATCCTTGGTATGCCCCCTCATACTTCTCCACTTTCTCCTGTAAGAACTGAATGTACTCAATAACCTGCAAAAAGATTGAGAACCCCCATATCCAACTGTTAGGACATTGCAAGGTGAAGGAAAGAAATCAAAGAACAAATTACTACAAAAGAAGAGTAAAAGAATGGATTACTTCAAGAGATTGGTTTACCTCAAATAAAAAGGATGCCTTATCTCTCTTTTGGTCGCTAAGAGGAATGAGTTCTCGCAGCATCTGAAATCTGCATTGTTACCATAAATAATATAAGACGTCAGCAACAACCCCATTGGTCGGTAAATCAACTAATTGCCTCCAATAACAAGGTTCGTGTCAATAAACTATGCTCCAAAAAAACCTTTGTATTTTTTGTTTAACTTGAGCGAATGATGTGATTATTTATGGATGAAACAAGAAGTTTCTTTGAAAACACAAATAGAAAACAAGGAAATCAGATCTGTCCAAGTATGCAAAAAAGGATTTGTGAAATTTAGCTTAAATGAAAATATCAGATAGTAATAGCTATGGATGTTTTTACTATGTTTCTAAGGAAGTCTGGAAGTTGAGCAAGGCAAGTAGATACAATCATGCCTTTGTTTCTTTCATATCACTGAAATGTTCTTTTCTGAGATTCTGTTCAAAATATCACAACGAATTAAAGCTTTTTCTTTGGTAGCCCTGTTTATGCATTCAATACAATAAAAGAATGTGTATAAATGATTTGTGTGTCTGCTTCCTCTATGTGGTGTACTTATAGTACATACGTGTGTTAAATGATGAGTGAAAGAGAGGAAAAGAAGCAAAGGAACCAAAAGGGGAAGAAAGCGAAGGAAACTGATATGATGTGTAGAAACACATGGAGAAAATACTTTATTCATTGATGTACCATCATATATATACACTAATACAATTGACAATTATACCCTCACAGGTTACACTAATTACAACCATGCCCTCTAACATGATGTATGAATGAATGTCAACGGATTTTAATGTTTTCCTTGGCTTTTGACTGTTGAGGAGTAATGGTACCAGAGGATGATGGGCAGATGGCAAGCTATCTTCTATGGTCCGCCAAGAATGGCTCACTCGAGTGCACCTAGTTTATCGAGTGATGTCCATCTCCTTGACTAGGTTCCACCTGCGGCCGCAAGTATGAAATCATAATCTTTGAGACCGCCAACCCTTACACACAGTGCGTAAATGTGTGTTGGCCACCCAGAGATTAGAGGAAAATGATTTATAATGTGTGAATGCTATTAAACTACATATATGTTCCTTCAAAAGTGAAAACTTAGTTATAATCTTTGAGTATTCGACTCATTTTGTTTTTATGTTTTAAACATCTCAGGTATCGGGGAGATTGAAGATGGGTCAGCAAGCCAGAGTGTTATCTTATTATTAGAGAGCTTTATTTATGATGGCTTTTATGAAATTGAGAAACTTTATCTACTTTTCAGCTCATGGGTTTTGTTATACTTGCTATTGTTTAAGTTTTATTAATGAGATTTTCAGTTATATTTGAGTTCTTTATGGATCTCTTATAACTTGGCTTATGGATTGGAAATGAAAGTAGCATATCTGACCCGGAAGGGGGTCTTGCACACTATCAATCCACCCCCAAGTACAATGAACCAAAAGAAAGTTCATGAAGCAGATAATTCAAACTCCCAGGCATTCTATTCATTGTGAAACACGGTACTGTGTTTATTGGAAAAGTGAAAAAAAAAAAAAAATACGTTGATTACACCTTTGATGCAGGAATTGGTTGAACTGATCTTTGTATAGCGATACATCACAAATAATATGCACGAAGATGAGGAAAAGTATAAGAAAAATACAAGTGAAAGAACATTAAACAAGCAGGGATCAGCAATGCTTAATCACTATACAAGTTTAAAATAAATTCAAAATGCAAACTCTCAGAAACATGCAACAAATACAAAGATAAAGCTACAAACGGGAAAGAGGCTTCCAATGTGAGGGAGGAAAACATGCCTGTCATTGATTTTGCTCCTTCTACGCTGTTCCGTGGCAGAATGCTTCGACCGTGGCGTGTTAGCCTTCTGATCAGAGATTTTCCCGTCCACCTTTACCTTTAATTCCCCTGTATAAACTCACACTTCTTCAAATCAAATGAAAAGGAGGGAACCAAGAAGCAATCTTTTTTCGTGGGAAAAAAGAGCAGCAATCTTTTGTATGGCATGTTACACTGGCTATGATTCCTGAAGTAGTAGTACGCGAACAAGTTTAAGAATTGATGGAACCCGAGCAGGTTTATTTGACAATACCTTTGTGGGTAGTAGCGACTATAGCAGAGGGCTCTTTCTTTGGGACAAACGTCTCTTCTTCATCGTCCAAATCATCTTCCAGGGTAATACCCTTGGCGGATTTTATCACGTCTACGAAGCTCTTGTTGCTCTGCTCCATTGCCCTGTTTACATTCCCATAGAAGTATGTCACCCCTTAGTTCGTTAAACCAAAAAGCAGCGAATAAAATGAAGAGATAAAGCAGGAGAAAATGACTGACTCGGAGGAAGAGAGAGAGCTGAAGCTGTTGCAGTGGTGGTTGTTCGTAGACGACTGTGACGGCCCCTCCACCTTTGTCCGTTGCCGCAACTTCGGCCCTGCCTCTGTCAATGCCGAAGTGTGACGACGTGACAGACAATCAGTCAAACTTTATCATTATTATACGAAAAATACCATAGCTATAAAGAATTACGTAAAAATAATCCATAGACCGACGTGGATTAACGTTCTTCATCAGATTTTTTTTAATTTGGACTGGCAAGACCGGTTACCGGAGGAGAAATGATAATTACTATTCTATAATAACTTTTTTACAACTAGCGTAATACAGTAATATTATTTTAATATACTAAATTACCTCGTGATTTTATCCTTTCAATCATATCGCTATGTATTTTTTTTATTTAATAATTAAAAAAAAGATTATTAATGAAATTATATATTTTTTTAATAGGTCAAAATGTTAAAAAAATATTTAAAACAAAAAACTTTACACTAACGGTATGATAAATGCTGGGGCGGCCGACTAGCATAATCCTATAATATATGTATTATTACATTTATTTTTTTTTAAAAGGTGGATCCCACCGGAAAAGTATGAAAACCAAAAAAAAAATTTATTTTTTATTAATAGAATCTACTTTATAAAAGACCTACACAAAATTTGTCTAATTTGAAACTTTTACCTACCCCCTTCCCATTACACAGCTCAGTATGATGCTACGCATATAGAGAGGGCGAAAAAATGAGAAAAAAATCATGATTACTACTACTAGAAGGACCTGGTTTCTCAAAGTTAAAAGCTACAAGCCTATAACCTTTATTAGAGTTCTAACTTTAGCATTTCATATGAATGCGGGTCTGTAAGAATTTATTCTCCCCCCGGATGATCTATGCATCTTTCAGGATTCATAAGAGGCACCAATTAATATTCTGTCCACCTGAAGGTATTGCACACTATCAGCCATGCCTCACACCTAATTAATGTCTTTACCATCGCATTCTAAGGTACACGGATTAAACAAATCATTGCTCTTCATGGAATGGTTGTAGAGACATGCAGGGGAACAAGGAAGCAAAACCAAATGATGAGAGATGAATTTGCAACGCTGGGTGGCTCACAAGGTGCACCGGGTGATGACCATCTCAATGGACTAGGTTCTATCTGTTAATACCAGGTGAAACCGTGGTATTAAGGACTACTAATCCTAACACACAAAGCATGATAGTGGGTACTGGCCAAATAAAAAAGAGAATAATAAAGTGTACATATAAATGAATGTTACAGAATTAAACTCTCTTTTATAAAAAGATGATTTGTTCAGTAAAGAAAGCGAGTGAATATTAATGAGAATGAAAATGTCTGATTGAAAATCTATATTCATATGATCATTATAGTACGAAAGTATTACTTTATTTTAATATGTGAATGCTCCCCAAGTTTAAAGTAAAAACGAAGTAGTATATGTAGATCGCGACTCATAGCTAGCATTAGTAGTAGTGATTGTGACAAAAATTATAATAATATATATATAGCAGCCAAAGAATTTTGAGGTTAGACCAAAGATTTTTCCATGTGAGAAACATTTTTAATCCGTTCTTTTCATTTTTCTCCGTGGTGCATGCATGGTTGCATGTCCATACAAAGCCAGCTAAAATTATGGGGTGAGTGGATAGCTAGCCACAAGCTGGAAAAGAAGAGCGGAAATTCGAACAAGTGAAGAGTGGCAAATTGACTGTTTTTTTATACGAATTGCATGCATGAATGTCTAACGTGAAAACAAAACCGTGAATAACCACGACCATACCTCTTACAGCGGGCTTTTCTCCCATGTTCTCCTTCCTTGTCTTTCCCTTTTTCAACGCATGAGATTCTTCCCACAACGTGAAACCACCGGCTGTATAAGAAGTACTGCAGTTGGAATTCTCATCATTCCTATCCGAACTCCCTGCTCGTGCCACCGTAAATATTGACCCATCTGGCTTAGGAACCAACGTTTGATTAAAACCAGAAATGTGACTTATACTGTAAGTCCCAATTCCTCCTGGGAGAATATGCTCGTCCAAAGGACGCGGAGCTGGCGGTGGCGGCCTTTCCACAGCTGATATCTCAACCACGGATTCTTCCTTCGCACCGGTCGACTTTCCTATCCGCTCTAGTGGTTGTAGAAAATCATGAGTTTTGAGGTACCCTCCTGTTCATGAATGAATAAACAAAAAGCTCCTATTTAGATTCAGGTGACACTAAAATCTAAAGGCTGTAAATAACATGTTTTTGGCCACAAGAAGGTCATCAGGGACTTCACTGACATGTAATGGCGTGATTTGTAGATGGTGAATAATATATGAAATTATATTTTGCGCACAGAATCGATCATTAAAAACTATATGAACTTAGCTGCCCAAAAAACTATAAATCAAATATAATTTTAGATAGAAGTAATTCTCATGTTAAATTATGATGATATCTGCATGGGGAAACATAAGAGATCATGAACAAGAAAGTAAATTTTTTTTGTGAAGGTGAAATAATGAGTTGAGTTGATATGAGATGATAGTGAGTTGAGTTGAAATGAAGGTTAAAAATTGAACAAAAATTGTTAGAATATTATTTTTTAATATTATTTTTATTTTAAGATTTGAAAAAGTTAAATTATTTATTATATTTCATTTGAAAGTTTAGAAAAATTATAATGATTAAATGAAATGAGTTGAGTTGAGATGATTTTTTAATCCAAACAATGCCTTATGCCCGTTATAGTTGATGGATTGGCTTGAAAACAAGACTGCTAATCCAAGAAAAAGGTACTCGTCTTCGAAAATAAAAATCCAAGAAAAAGAATAGAGAATAATCAGTGGAAGAAATCAACTATATATACATATATTAATTCAGAAATTTTGTCCCCAAAAAACCTACAAAATTTATGGGATATAATAAAAAAAAAAAAAAAAAAAAGCCTCATTAAATACTCAATTTAGCTTTTGCACGCCATCTACATTGTTAGACTGAAACTACTGAGAGAGATCCTGGAACCATAAAAATAAGAAAAACTAGATTGAATACTCAATTTAGCTTTTTCATGAATGATCATTATCAGTGGCGTGATCAGTCGGCCTGGTTTGGATAGAAAAATACTTTCGTCTCATCTTATTTTCTTTCATCTCATCTTAATTCCAAACGCCACAAACACTTTTTAATTTGAAATTTGAAATTTTTTATCTAATTATTACTTAATCATTACAATTTTCTTAAACTTTTAAATAAAATATAAAAAATAATTTAATTTTTTTAAATATCAAAACAAAAATTATATTATAATTTTATAATATTTTATTCAACTTTTTTTTCTCCTTTTCCAAAATTCTATAAGCATAAACTTAAATCATTTCACTATTATTTACTAAATATTTAATTACTATTCATTTATTATCTTATCTCACTATCGACAGTTAACCCCTCTAGCAAACATGCACCTGAAGTCCGGATGCATGATATGACCCAATTGAATATAATAAATCATATCGTCTAAAAATCCACATGGGTCCCATTACAACCCCCACCCGACCCAACACAACCCATTATCAAATTTCATAAAGGTGCACAATTTTTTTTAATCTTTTACCAACCATATTTTAAATAAAAAATATTTTAATAAATTAATTTATAAAATAATATCATTTTATAAAAACATTTTAATTTGAAAATATAGTTATACATAATAGTTATTTTTTACTTTTTATTTTTTTATTAAATATGTAATGTAGAGATCAGCAGAAGAAATTGATGAAAAGAATTTGATTAGTTTAGCATAAATAAAAAATAAATAAAAACAGATAAGTGTGTGCCGTAGCAAGAGGTGAGAGAGTACCTTGGGAAGGTGGGCTTGGATCTTGTTGGACATCAGAACGACTGTAAAGTGACAGAAAGTCTTGTGTTGGTTTTCGTCCTGTACCCCATATTTTTTTATTTTTTTACAAAAAGGAAGAACAGAAAACATTTTCCGTGTTACTTTTCCGAAATGTTATCCAGTTATATCGACGAAACAAAAATTGGAAAACGAAAACTTCTGTTCCGAAAATACCCTCGGTTTTACTGGGACGTGGTTGAGGATGCTCCATCCACGGCGCAAAAGGATTTTCCCGATGTGATTCTTTTTCCGGTAATTCGACCGAATTAAGAAAACATATGTCCTTCCGAAATGAAATTCTCACGGTGATTGAGTGAATTCTCCGTCAAATGATAGATGAATCCTTTCAAAATTTCGGAACTCAAAAGCCATATCCTTATCGGCTCTTCTCAGATCCTTGTAGTTTAGAACAACAGAATCTTCTCGGACAATTTACGCCTCCGCTACGAGATCAGAGAGGCGCATTCATTTCCTGGAAGTAATCGGATTATGATTTGGAAGATGAAAAGGATGTAATTGCTCTGAAGCAAAGCCGGGAAACGGAAAATCGAATCACAGAATTCAGTGAATCTGCAATCGGAATAACCGTTTAAATCACATTAAAATCCTCAAAAATGAATTTCAGAAAGAAGAAAAAGAAAACTAGTAAGAAATACGAGAAATTCAAAGTGGAAAAGCTATGGAAAGAAAGATCCATAAGATAAAAGGAAAATGATTGCTTACTTTTTTATCTGAATCATAAGAATTGAAGTGCATTTTCAGCCTCCAAGCGCTCAGCAAAACGAACTGGATTTGAATCCTTTTACTTAACTCTCTCTCTCTCTCTCTCTCTCTCTCTCTCTCTCTAAAACGAGCAGTGCGGCGAAAGGCTGGGCCTCGGGTCTGGACTCTCTCTCTCTGTCTGTTTGTCTCCATCTTTTATACAGTTTCTTCCTTTCTGCGTTTTCGCTCTTTTAAAAAACAAATTAATAAAATTAAATAAAATCAGTTGGCTTGTGCAGCTGTGCTCCGTTAGGTTACAATGCCGTCAGATTAACGTCGTTTTCGTGGGGAGACGGTGCTAGCTTTTTTATCACGGTCTATAACGAGCGTTGCTAACTCCGCTCAATTTGACCGTTAGGCTAATTTAGTATTTTTATTTTTGTTTAATTTTTTTATTTATATTTTTTTATCATTTTAAAAAATATAAAAAAATATCAATACACTAATAATCATTTTTTTAACTATTAAATAAAGAAAAAAATTAAAATATATTAAGTGTCAAAATGAATGAACAAATTGAGTAGGCACGTAGCATTTCTTATAACATATCCTTAAAAAAAAATCTTACCATAAATTTTTTTTTTTTTCGTGAGGTTGATATTTTATAAAAAGTTTACACGAAACTTATGTATTTTAGATTTATATTTAACATTATTCATATTATTAATAAAAGAAAATTATTTTTTATAATCTTAGAGTATGTTGTATCAGCACAATCTCTTTTGAAAAAAATTAGGACACAACCAAGACTTACATGAAAAAACATGGTAAGCTCCATTTTTTATCAAATAGATTGTACGGGATTTAGACATTTTAAAATTGTAACTAACATTATTTTTTATTTATCTTATGTAATATATTTTTAAATAATTTTTTATTAAATACTTTATAGAATAAGTTATTTACTACATCACATTAATTAGTATGATTAGAAATAATAACTATAAAATGAACCACTTTAGCGTACGATCTAAGAAGAATAGCGTTTGATGAGCAGCTGAACTAATAAAAAAGAAATATTTAGATCTCGTTTGCTTACATAAATAAAATGAGATAAAAAATATGTGAATAATAATGATATAATTTATGTATATTATTAAAATTATTTGAGTTAAGATTTTATGGGCTTTTAGAAAATAAAAGAGAAACAATTGAATAAAAAAATTATAAAATTAAAAGAGGGTTAGGAAGTTTTTTAAGATTTGAAAATGTTGAATTATTTTTTTATTTTATTTAGAAGTTTGAAAAAGTTGTAATGATTAGATAATTATTGGATGAAAAGTCAAAATTTTGAAATTAAATTTTTTATTTATTTAAATGTTGTTTGGATATTCAGATGAGATGAGATAGGATGTGATGAAATGGTTTTAAAGGTTTGTGAAACCAAACTGTCTCATCTATGGTCCCGTCTAGATAGTGAGTTGAGATGAGATGGTTTTAAATGAGTTGAATAAAATATTATTAGAATATTATTTTTTAATATTATTATTGTTTTGAGATTTGAAAATGTTGAATTGTCTATTATATTTTATGTGAAAATTGAAGAAAGTTGTAATGATGAGATAAGATAAGATAAATTTATATCACTTCTAAATCCAAACTTGGCCTATAAGTCTTATAAAAAAATTTGAATTGATTTCATTTGATACATAATCTTAGATTATAAACTTTATAATATAAAGTAAATTTCATGTATCACGTTGAATCAATTTAATTTATAGATTTAATTTTATAAAATATATTTATATAAATAAAGGAAAATAATTCACGTAATAAAGTGTGGTCCAATGTTTGTACAAAAACAGAAACATTATGGGATCACGGAACTCAATGATGTTCGATGTTTTCTACGTGGTTGATACTTGATTGGTTCTCAATGTTTGTTCGGCAATCCCGATTATTTATTTATTTATTTAATGTTTCAGCGGTCCCATGACAAAATCCTCTCTGCCGACTTTGTCATTAGTGGATAACGAAACCACGAGAGTAAAGATTCTGAACAGCAGATATCTAGTCACGTGAATTTGGAGTGAAACATAGTTAGTTTTATGGGGGTTAGAGTAATAATATTTTTTTTATTTTAAATTTATCACTTTTAATTAATTAATGAGATTTCAATAAAGAATAAATAATAATAATAATAATAATAAAATATTATATTATATAGTGACATATACCATCCTTATATAATATCAAATAACTTAAAAATCATAAACATTCAACTATTAATAATCTTTACACAATTATATAATAAGATCTATATTTTTTTAAATTAGTTGCTTATCTATCACTTCTCTAAATAATTTTTTTTTGTAATTTGTTTCGGGATGATGTGAGAATGATATTCTGAAGCCTCTACACCATCTATATGGCATAATTTGATTCGTAGTATTCAATTTATAATATGAATGATGTGTAATGTAGAAATCTTAAAATAGAGTTATTCATAAAATAAAAATAATTTCCAAAAAATGAGAGGCAAGAGAAAGAAGGGATTTGAGTCTTTGACATATGGGACAGTAAGGGTTGACTTCATCCTTCTGGTCCAAAAGAAAAGAAATATAAGATGAATTAGTAGTAGGCTTACAACTAAAATCGCACTTTATTTATAATTCTTAATAAAATAAAATTTTTAAATATTTAAAAACAACATATCAAAAAAAAGAGAAATGATATTTACAGTCGTGGAGTGGGTAAGAGTTGCACAATTTTTTTAAAAAAAATGAATAAATACGGTCCTTGCATACTTCACTATTTTTTAAAAAGACTGCATAGTCTTTGCATACTCTACGACTGTATATAGTATTAATTTAAGATAATAGTCAAACTAAAATTTAAAAAAACATATTATTTTTAGATGAAAAATCTATCACACAACACTTTTTTTCTTATCAAATATGTAGTATATGAATGTTGAGTAGAAAAATTCAATTAATTTAAGAAGAATAAAATTAAAAAAAATTTTAAAAAATATGATGTATGATATATAAAGATGATAAATAGTAAAGTTCATTTAAGATTGACAACACAAGAGATGAGAGATGGTGAGCATAGAAAAGGGCCTTGGAGATTTACGTTAGGGCACATATCCCTACCAAAATGGTGGCCGTTACAGTTGGTTTGGAGGATGATGGGATCCTGAAAGACACAGAGGAGTCACGTGCTGTGGCGCTTCTATCTTTTGCAGATTGTGCCGCAAAAACCGGAGTCCTCATTTCGATCTTTCATCTATCATTATCTATCTTGCAGCATCGAGGCCTTCTCCATGTGCCCCTCCAGAGTCCAATCTCTCTCTCTCTCTCTCTCTGTGTAAAGTTTTTGTTGTTAATGTTGTATCCGGTCTTGGGATATGCATGTCGGGCCACTTCCATTAAAAAAGTAATGTTATATATAATTTTAAAATAGATAAATTTGTATTTTTTTTTAAAAAAAAAAGTATGATTCATCATTAAAAAATAATTTTTTCATATAAATTTTAGATTTATTCAATTTTTTCAAATGGAATATATGAGA
Source organism: Juglans microcarpa x Juglans regia (assembly GCF_004785595.1). Classification (NCBI taxonomy): domain Eukaryota; kingdom Viridiplantae; phylum Streptophyta; class Magnoliopsida; order Fagales; family Juglandaceae; genus Juglans; species Juglans microcarpa x Juglans regia. Next base: position 13,310,594 of record NC_054609.1, read on the forward strand.
CTTGCACGCATACTTTAAGACTGTAAATATTATTTCTTTTTTAAAAAAATTGAGGTCCACCATGAAAATTTTAGTTTTTTTTACATGAATCCTATATTTTCTTTACTTTTTTTCAATAGAATGTATGAAACTTACAAATTCTAAAACTATATAAATCTGAATTAACTTTTTTTATGCTAAATTTCTAATTAGAACAAATATTTATTTTAGTTTTATATATGAAAATAGCAGGCGTTGGGGCTTTTTTCTTTTCAAAATACAATATTGAGTAAAATCTCGAATATGTAAGTAGGTCTTAGAGGAAGTACTTCATGAGATAATTTCAAGGCAGCTCATCATATATATTATTATATAGTAAGGTGCGGTAAGATAAAAAAAAATAACAAAATCAAAACCATGATTTGGTGTACATTTAGTGATGAGAAGATGACAAGCATTCACGTATATAGCGGTGTCATATATAAACTCCATACATAGATAAAATTTGGAGAACATGGCACTCAATTCAAAATTAAGTTGTATCGTCGTCGTCGTCATAATACTTTCAATCTCTTAAAGAAAAAATCTACTCATCATCTGATATTTTATCATTATCCTCTCATCATTTCATAATGTGATATTAAATAATAAGTTCGCAAGTGAAATATAATAAATACTCTCTGATCATCTAATATCACATACGTCGCTAAAACATAGGAAGTTTCTCGATAATTTGTTTCTCTTTTAAAAATGCCATGAGCTAGCTAGCTCTATTTATAGTGACCCAAAGTACAAGATTTTAGCTTCATTTATTTCCTATATCTACTCTCATCTTATTAATTGGTATGAAATGATCTTATAAGATAAAATATTCAAATTTTTAAGTCATAACAAAAAATGAAATAATATAATTAAAACGAAAGACCCTACGAATTGACTATTAGAGAATTATTCCTTAAGGTAGTTCCACATATTTCTTAAATCTAATGCCATCTCACTTGACTAGGTGTAATCTATATCAAGTAGCTATTATGTGTGCAAGTCACGTGTACTCTAATTAAAAAAAAAAAATCCACCATTAAAAAAATAAATTTATCATGTCAATCACAGACTTATCTACTTTTTCAAATGAAATACATGAGACTTACACACCCTAAAGATGAAAATATCATTTCTCATTATGTGCTTTTTTTTTTTTTTTCTTGTGAACTTCACTTCCTTGTTATTGTGTTTGTTAGAAGGTTCTTCCTCATAACCCTCAAATAATTGTAATATATCAATAACTCCTTAATTTACAATGGTATTTAGAACTTACAATGTGGTTTATATGTCAAAAGAAAATATCGAATGCGGCCGAGCAAAGGAATCATTTATGATTTATGTGATTTAATGTTCGTATTAGGTTCATAATTCGCCTCCACCGTTGGAAATGAGTGAGGCCCCTCTCCCAATCGGGTAGCCACCCGTGAAGGGAGAGGAACCTCAACTCCCACGTACACTAGATGGTCACGCGCCACCCTGCCACTATTAACTTGGGTTTCTCCAACCCTCTTGTTTTATCAAAAATATATATATTGTTAGTTTTATTAGAAAAAAAATATTTTAGTTTTAAACTCCATTGTCTGCAGTTTATTGTTATTATTTGATGTGGCACTATACATTACATTTCAAACACGTGTACAAATAGAATTGGTTGTGACGTGGCAGAAATGTCACATGTCTTATAATCCCATTAGAGATCTAATAAAGTTGATAGAAGGATCCATTTGTTAAACAAAAATGTTACCTATCATTCCCGCACACATTAACATGTGATTTTTTAGTTTTATCTTTTTATTTAAACATATATATTTACACATTAATATGTATTTAAATAGAATGATAAAAATGATAAATTACAAATTAAAATATACTGATATAGAGAATGATAAGTACATTTTTTCTCTGAGAAACAAAATGGCGACACTAATTTATCGCAAGAGCAAACAAGTATTTCGTTAGATTTCTTCTACGCATCATTTTTATACTACATACTTGATTTTATTTTTTATGAGTGGGGCTACTATGCCACCCCACCTTTATCGTTGGGCGTATCGTCCATGTGTTTTTTTTTTTTTCCTTTTGTTCACATTTTTTTAATACATTTAAATATTTTTAAAAAATAAAAAAATACATTAATACACTTAAAATTACTTCTCCAATTAAAAAATATGACTAGCGGTCAAATAAAACGGTCAAACCAAGTGGGCAAAACAGTATTTTCTATTTTTTATTATTTTAAGCATGTGCGTGGTATAGTAACTATGAGTAGAATTTTTCATTTTGTTAATGCAGAAGTCATATTCTCAGACACAAATAGATAGGGTTTCCGCCGATTGATGGGGTTTTGGTCGATTTTGATGGGTTTTCCGATCACAAATAGGGATTGATGGGATTTGATCGATTTTGATTTAACATATTTAATTAAAAGGATAAGATTTCTTAAAATATAATCTATTAACTACGTACCGGATTTATAAATTTGAATCTTGTGAATCATTTAATCGAGTCTAGTACATTGAACATAGTCTTTAATATTAATTAACTAAGTTTGTATTGCGTTTCGTATCAGAATTTCCAGCTTGTGTAATAAATAAAAGAAAATGTTTGGATGCCCTTTTAAATATGTTTTCAAAAGTGCCTCTTTAGTGTATTTTATTTTTTTTAAATGTTTACAAATTTAGCACTAGTGAATTTGTGTATGTATTTTTTCTTAATATTAAAGAATTAAAAAAATAAAAAAAACACTAAAAGGCACTTTTAGGAACATATTTAGAGAGCATCATTTTCCATAAATAAATAAGAGTAATGTTAGGTACAAGTTTCAAATATACAAGCTTCATACAGACCATTTGTAAAAAAGTAGATCTCACTAATAAATAATAGTTTTTTTTTTTTTTTTACATTTTTTTTAAGTGGTGTCCACTTTTTTACAAGAGCTTGTACGTGGCTTATCTATTTAAAGTTTATACATATCATTTCTCAATGAGTTCTATTACATACAATCATTTTTGTGTACTCTTTATGAACTCTACTGATGTGATTGACTAAAACAGTTATTTTATATTAAAAAAATGATGCAGTCAATCACATCAGTGGAGTGCATAAAAAGAGTGCAAAAATGAGTATTACATAAATTTTTTTTGTTTCTGAATAAATAAATCTCAAAGTAGGCAGGGGAAGAGAAGTAAGGACTTGTTAGACCCCCACGTCGAATTGTCAATAGAGATGCTGCACATGCCCTAGTCATGGTGGGGACAAACACCTTGGCTAGCCCACAACCATGCCTTAGCTCGTGGGGTGATGCGCACGGGGCGCCCAGCATGCATGCATGCCTTGGCCAGTGCGCTAGCAAATACGGGGCGTCCAGCATGCGGGCTAGCAAGGCTAGTGAGGGCCTGCCTGCAAGCGCAGCCATGAGCCACGCGCGGCAACATGCACAGCCATGCGCTGCGCGCCCATGCGCGCAGCAAGGCGTGCAGGCATGCACCGCACGCTCATGCGTGCAACTCTGGAGTCATTGTGCGCAGGCCCATGTGCTCCTTGATGGGCCGCGTGGCCCTTGCGCGCGCCCATGCGGCCTTGTGCGGCACTGCAGTCCACCCAGCACGCGCTCGCACCTGTCCAACCCTGCCGCACTCCAGCGAGGTTAGTGGCATGCCTCATGGCATGCCATCCAGCGCACGGCTCCAGCTTGTGCCTTGCAGAGCAGGCTAGTGGCATGCCCACCAGGCATGCCATCCAGCCCATGCCCTGCAGACTCAGCGCCAAGGCCACCAGCCTGGGCCATGCCGTGCACTACCTTGGCTCACCATCAGCAAGCCATACCGCACCACCTGACCATGGACCAACCTGAAGACCACTATGCACCAACTTAGCCCATCATGGGCCATGCATGCCACGGCTAGCCTTGATCCATGACCATTATCTTGTTATTTATTTTATTTAATTAATTTGATTCAATTATTTATTTTCAAGGAACCTATTGAGAGTTTCCAATTTGTATTGCTTATAAATAGGACATCTTTCATTTGCTTTAGAATCTTTTGGTAAACTCCTAGAGGGAAGATTATTGTTTGAGAGATCACAAACCGGTGCCATTGCACTTGGGCTTTTTGAGTAAAATTCGTGAATCCCAAAAAGAGAATCACACTATGCAATTCTTTGAATAAGTGTGATTCATTTATCTTGTTATTTGCAACTTGGTGCAATTCGTGAATCCAAATTGAGTTTATCAATATATGAGGTTTATTCAATTCTTGTGCAATTCGTGAATCAAGTCTTGAATTATTATTGTTTATGCTTTTGTTCATTTAAGTTCATAAGTATTTGCTTGTGTTCTTGAGTGTTCTTCATTTTGATTTTGGTGTTCTTCATAAGTTGCTCTTCCAAATCCATTCAATCTATTAAAGTCGAACAACACATTGGTTGTCAACTTTCCATAATTGATTTCCCTCATCAAACCCTAGCCTAGCCGAAATACGCTTTTCCCCTTGGTGCAAAGTCCTACTCGGTTACTACTTACCTTATTGGAACTTGATCTAGCCGCCCATTCTACTTACCAAACTAGGTTCCTATAATTTAGGAACCCTAGTTGATCCAAACACTTCACCATACTTGGCCAACCACTTTCCCTAGCCTTGTTCGGCCAATCCTAGCCGACCACATACCTTCCCATCTTCCAAACAATAAACCTAAACCCTAGCCATTAATCACACACCTTCCAAACCCTAAACCCTATCTTTCAAGTGGCGCCAACCCTAGCCACTCTAGTGCCGTGCGCCCACCATCCATTGTACCCCATACTATTCATTGACTCTTACCACCACTCCATACACCCATCTTAGCCTAAATACCTAACCTCACCCTACCCAAGTGGTTATCTTGACTACTATTGCTCGAGAACCAAGCAAGAGAGGAACAAAGGTTCGGTCATCATAAGACCACCATTGGCGTGAAGGACTTAGTGTTTAGGGACTTGACCAAAGTCCATAACAGGACTGCCCTACTTGACGTTGCACACAATCACGAGACCTAAAATTGGAATGGCCAGGGCGCTTAAGAGTACTCTCATTGGAATAGCTAAAGATAAATAAAATCCTTCAAATAGAAATTACAGATGAAAAATCGGCTGCATTGAATTAGGCGCAGTGATCTAAACCAAGTTTTAGCTACAGTATATCCAAAATTAAAGTCAAATTTGCTTGTGAATATAGATGGAGCAAATCTTTGGTTTATCATTTTTCTGGAATACTCTCTCTCTTGATATTTTCTCATAAAACTATCTCAATAGCTTTCCCTCTAATTATAAATGGGTTTAATTAGACTTTTGTGGTTATTAGCATTAAATAACTATTGAAAATATGATTTTTTAACTAATAATTTAATTAGAATATGATTATTAATTAATATATAATTGTAGAATAGTAAAATATGATAAAATTAAATAATTTAAAGTTTTTAAAAAAATTATTATTATTTTATTATTATATAATAAATTATTAATTAATTAATATGAAAATTTGACATGATTAGAATAGACAAACGCAAGTTAACGTGATATTAGCTCAAATTTGGTTTGGCATTGGCTCTTCGTTGAGAGTGCTCTAAAGCTACTGCTTGAGATTACGTTTGGATGTTGGAGTGAGTTGAGTTGAGATGATAAAATATTATTAGAATATTATTTTTTAATATTATTATTATTTTAAAATTTAAAAAAGTTAAATTATTTTTTATTTTTATATTAAAATTTAAAAAAATTATAATAATAAATTAAGATGAATTATAATTTCAAACGAAATTCGGAAGGATTTTTCCGGATTTTGTACAATGAAGAGGTGTGTACTCTGTCTTTGTGGAAGAGAGAGAGAAAGAGGGACTTGTAAAGACTGAAACTGTACATTCATTTTCATGCTTGTCTCGTCACGTCGGCACAGGGTGGCCCACGTGACCTGAAACAACGCCTAACTCACGTGCAAACCAAATTCTACGTCATTGTCACCATAAGAATCAAGATGGCCCAATTCCACCCACTCCGGTGAAAGGTGGATTATATCGATGGGGCGTCGTTTGTTTTTACGAGGAGATGATATAAAATTAAAGTTAAAAAACTATGAGAAATGCAATTCGGAACCCAAAAATAATTCCGAGTGACTGTTTTTTTTTTTTTAGTTGGTGATTAAGAAATTATTTTTTAATGATATTGTGAATTTTTTATTTTTTAAAAAAATATTTATGATGATTAAAAATATACATGAAAAAAAAAAGAAAAATAAAAAAGTAAAATACATTATTCGATAGATTAATTCAAGATACTTTTTCAGTTGGTCTAGCATAACTCAAAAATTATTATTAAAATATATTTTTTTATTTTAAGATTTAAAAAAATTAAATTTTTTATTTTATTTTGTGTAGAAATTTGATAAAATTGTAATTATTAGATTGGTATGTTTGATTACCAAACCTATCTCAACTCATCATTACAATTTTTTTAAATTTCAATACAAAATATAATAACCAATTCAATTTTTTCAACTTTCAAATTTTAAAATAATAATAATATTAAAAAATAATATTCTAATAATATTTTATCATCTCAACTCAGTTGAACCGAGTTAAGAGGAGTTGTGAAAACAAATTATTAGAATAAGTTTGGCATTTTTTTTTAAAAGAACATAAATAAATTTGGAATCTACGTAAAAAAATTATTTTTTTAATAGTCGATCTCTTTTTTTAAAGGGAGTTTTCGGTAATTGCACATTCCATAATTTATCTAGCATTACTCGATGAAAAGTGAGAGCATAAATTTAAGAAAATTTTATTTGATATCATTTTTATTATCATCTTCTCAATATTTTGACTTAAATGATTTGTTTACATGTAAAATATAAAAAATAATTTCTAATCATTTAATAACACATTGTAAAACGGTACAAAGATGATGGTAAAATGCACAGTGAGTAACATTACAATTAAAAAGCTGGTTAAATTTATTTGTAAGTCTCTTTATTAACAAACGAGACATACAATTTATGTACAAATATGACACATCGACTTGTGTAAAAAAGTATTGATATTTTAATTCTTTTTATTAATATAATGAGTCACACATTACGCAAATAACATAACTCCATTCAACTTCCATGCCATGTGTACCGTAGATCTAGATTTCCAATATCCACTTTGTGTCATAATTCTCGTCTTATAATAATCTTTCAAGTCTTAGTTTGATCCAATAATTTAATTTCTTTTTACATTTTAGGTTTTTTATACTTTTTTCGTTTAAAAAATTATATATATTTTAATGTTTTTAATGTTTTGAACAGTTTTTTAAAAAATGTTCATATTTTTAATATTTTTTATCTTCTAATCAAAAGAATTATAATGTCCTAATATTGTATAGGCTAGGGCTGAGCAAAAATCAGAAAATCCGACTTCGCTCTGGCTCCGCTCTGACTGCGACTTGTTGGAATTAGAGTTGGAGTTCTTTTCCCCTAGGAAGTCGGAGTCATAGGTGTTGGTGGACCAACTTTGACTCCGTTCCGATCCGATTCTGACTCCGACTTTGTCTTCCAACTCCAACTCCGATATTTTACATATTTGATAAAAATATGTGTTTTCTATATATTAATCATATAAATTTTATATAACTATATCTTATATAGTAAATTAAACTCAATAATATACTAGCATAAGCTAATTATTATAAAATAATATATATATATTTAGACTAAATTGACAAATAATAGTTTAGTATATGTAAATATCATACTATTACAATATTACTACCATATAACAACACTAAATTACTAATGTATAAATATAATAAGATGTAATACTAATGTATAAACACTAAAATGCATAATAACATGTAATACTAATAGATAAACACTAATCTATAAATTTATAGTAACATATAATACTAATGTATAATAACTAAAATATTATCATATAAATTTTATATAACAATATCTTATATAGTTAGTTAAATTCAATAATATACTAGCATGCGCTAATTATTATAAAATAATATATTTATACTATAATATATATAGACTAAATTGACTAATAATAGTTGAGTATATTTAAATATCATACTATTACAATATTGCTATCATGTAACACTAAATTACTAATGTATAAATATAATAACATGTAATACCAATAGATAAACATTAATTTATAAATTTATAATAACATACAATACTAATTTATAATAACTAAAGTATTAATCATATAAATTTTATATAACAATATCTTATATAGTTAGACTGTTAGTTAAATTCAATAATATACTAGCATATGCTAATTATTATAAAATAATATAAGTATACTATAATATATAGAGACTAAATTAACTCATAATAGTTTAGTATATGTAAATATCATACTATTACAATATTACTACCATGTAACACTGAATTATTAATGTATAAATATAATAACATATAATACTAATCGAGAAACACTAATATATAAATTTATAATAACATGTAATACTAATATATAATAACTAGTGTATAATAACATGTAGACTAACGTATAATCACTAATATAATAACATTAAACATAGAATACTAGGTCTAGTATATAATTAAGTTAGAAACTAATATAATAATATGTAATACTTTAGTAGAATAACATACAATTAAATACTATAGTGTAAGTCTATAATACTAATAGCCTATTAATGACTATAGGAATAACTTATAAGTTAGAAATTAGTATAAAATATTATATTGAGTTTGAAAAAGCTGTGGTTCTATTCCAACACAATTAATTATATTGAATTTGAAAAAATATTTTACAATTATTATATTTATGACGTTGATAGTTACTACTTACTAACTTAGATTTTACTCTTTAGTATGCATAATTATTAATTGCTGGTGGAGATTGGAGATTGATTTTGGAGCTGGTTTTGGGCATAATGGACTATAGTCCATTATTGAAGTGGGTGGGAGGCGGGGCAAATTGGGAGTCCGCCCCTACCCCCGGTTTAGGGGCAAGGTACCCCGCTCTCGAGACGCGGGGGCGGTGGGTGGGGAGGGGGCTATCCCACACCGTATGATGCGGGTAACACTCCTAATTTTAAGAGTTTTATCATATATAATGATAGAGTGGACAAATGCCAAAAATTCTGTATTGGATTGTTTACGTCTTTCTAACAAATAAGATACAAAATCTTTTTCTTTTTCAAATAAACAAGGTTAGTGTGGAGTTGTAATTTACAAATCACTACCGATTGCGTAGCTTTATTTTTTACAAGAAGAAATTAATCTTATAGAATATATGCACGCTTTGTGATTTAGAATTTGGCATCAGATCGAGATCTCTCAAAGTCATGATCATGTACGATCTATAATATAAGGAAAATGATGCATCTCCATCTCGATAAAAGTCACCGATATTTTTTTTTATTTAATTGTTAAATAAGTATTTTAAATGAATTTATAATTTTTTTAAATGTTTAAAGTGATTTAAAAAAATGCTTACGAAAAAAAATTCAATAAATAAATACACAAAATACACTTCTCAAGACTCTCGGAGTCGGGACCACCTCTCAGTGGCCTTAGCACTACCCAATAATATAATGATCTAAAATGAGAAAGCAGTAGAAATTATATAAAATGAGCCATAAATATTTCCTTCAAGCATATAGCATTATCGAGAAACTCACACACAATAATAAATACTTAAATAACCTAATTTATGTAGGAAAATGTTAGTTTGTCCTCTCACTTTATCCACTCATTTTGACTGTTGTATATTCAAATTTTTTTAATTTTTTAACTTAATGATTAAAAAAAATAATTTTTAATATATGGATGTATTTTTTAAAAATATTTAAATATGTTAAAAAAAAGGAAAAGAAAAGACCAAAATGGCCTAGCGGTCAAATAAAACGGTGCTACTCAGGCAGTAGAATAGCACCACTCATTTATGTATCTGTCTCTATTTTATTCTAAATTTTAGTATTCCAATAATAATTCAAAATCCTTCGTCACCTAGATTTGGGTTCAATTAGATTTGGATTCAATTAAATCTTACAATATGACACAACCAAACGGTCAGTTCAAGAGGATTGACTAAAGTGGTAAAAATCTTGCAAGAAACTCCTTGTCGAAAGCCTATATTTGCATCTCAAAATTAGTTAAGGTTACATTTAGATGACGAGGTGATCTTAGATGATTTGAATTGATATGTGAATAATAATATTTTATAAATTTTATTAAAATATATTTAAATATAAATAGATCAAGATATACGTTTGTCTGTATAAAATATATTGAGGTGCATTTAAATTTTTTATTGAAATTTGAAAAAATAATAAATTCCGTAAATATTTGGTTTGAGATGTATTGAAGTTATCTTAAGAACCAAACATATTTCCGGGACACTAGGTGAGACTTTGTTTTGGACACCGATTACCAATAAAAAAATGACACATCCAAACAGAAGTTTGTTATTATCCATGAAGAAAGTCAAAATCCATGTCTCTATTTTTCACAATTTCACTTATTTTCCAAAGAGCAAATTATACTTTGATCTGACCGATATCATTCCTAAATTATCAAAGTTGTTGCTTATTCTCTAACTTAAATATAAATTAAAATATTTTCCATTAAGATTGGTCGTTTATATATATTTTTTCTATATTAATGATAATATCTAAACATGGAATGAGAAAGTTGTAATTTAATTTTCAAGGGTGCTGCTACACCCACCGAGGGGAGCTACCTAAAGTCCATTTTTTATAATTGGTTTGCTAGGCAAACAGAATATTATAATTTCCAAAAAACAAAAAGGAAAACGAAGAACTTAGAGCATGTTCTAATCCCATGGATGTGTTTGGCAATACAATTTTTATTTTTATTTTTTTAAGTATTTTCAGATTTTTTTTTATATTTTTTTTAAACATCACTTACATATAAAATATTTTTTAATTTTAAATCTTTAACTTTTTCATCTAATTATTACATAATCATTACAACTTTTTCAAACTTTTAAACAAAACACAAAAAAAAAAAAAAAAAAAAAAAAATTCTACTCAGCAACACACCTGCTTAAAGAAAAAATAAAAATAAAAACAAGTATGTGGTGTAGTATTACTTATAGCACTCCCATTGAATTAGCTAAAAACTAAATTCAATGAGTATTTAGCTATTAGAAAACAAAATATGCTCGTAATGGATTATCCAAATTCTAAATATTTAGAATTTAACTACAGTGACTTTCAAAAATTTTTCCAAATTTGAAAGTTACTGTATATATATCAAATACATATTTTATTAATTATTTCTCTCTCCCTTTCTTTCTATCACATATTTTATCACAATTGGTATATTAATTTGAGTTAGTGATATATTAATTTAATAAGAATATGATTATTAATTAATATATAATAGGTAGAATAGTAAAATATGATAAAATAAAATAAATTAATAATTAAAAAATTAAATATTTTAAAATTATTAGTTATTCATTACTATATAATAAATAAATATATAATCCAATGTAGAGATTTGATGTGAATAACCAAAACTAAATTCATTTTATATTATTTTATTATTATATAATGAAAAAATAGCTATTCCAATGTAGAGATTTATGTGAATAGAATAGTAAAAAATCAAATTTCTCTTACATTCATAAAAAATGCCCATTAACTTTGGCTAATCCAATGAGAGTGCTCTTAGTGGAATAGCTCAAAAAATAATACTACTTTTTTCTAATTTCAAAGAAATTATATTAATATTTATATTCAAACAATTTTTAATTTTATTCAACTTTTTCTCTTTCATTTCCTAAAATCCAATAGAATATCTTAACTCAACTCATTTCACTACTATTCGTAGATATACTGAGATTCTAAATATCCAAACGGACCCTTAATTACAAAAATATAATAATTAGTTAATAGAGTAATACTAAATACAATTTTAAGATGTGCAAGTTTCGTATATTTTATCTTAAAAAAATGAGATATACTATTAAAAAATATTTTTTCACTTGAATTATAAATTTATCTAATTTTTTCAAATGAAGTGGTAAGACTTTTGCACTTTAAAATTACAAATATTATTTGTCTAATTAATAATATATATTCAATTAAGACTTTTATTGAATAATTTAAAACTCACGTAATTGATCCCAAAGCAGATTCATAGGGAAGACAGAAGAGAATGTCCAAACAACTCCACTCATGCATGATTGTAAACGTGCCAATCTCTCCGCATAATGCGCACCGCATCACGTGATAGGAAAAAATGTCTGGCTACCACGTGATTTTGTCATCCTCACCTCACGAATCACGTGGCCAACTCACTAGGCGATCTTTGTGTCCCCCACCATATAAATAATAAAAATTAGAAAATGTACCTAAAAATCTTAAAAATTTTAAAAAATTAACTAGAACATAATAAAGTCTAGGGGGAAGTTTGCTAAGATTTAAGATTAATTCTGTAAATATTAAAAAGTTAAACTAGCAAATTACAAAAGATTAATTGATTTATGATACATGATATATCATTCCTAAAATGGTTGAAAGAAATTGTCAGCTAATTAAAAACTGATACATACCAAAAGGTTATTCTTTTGTTAGTATTCTAGTAAGATATTGAAATAGATGTTTTACTGCGAGTATTTTAGAATGAATAATGTTAGATACAGTCTTAAGATGTATTGGATCTGTGCATTGCCTTTGAAAAAACATGTATAAAGTTTATTAAAATTCAATGTCTTACACGCCCATATCTCTATGAGTTTATACTAATTTAAATTATATCACTTAGTGAATAAGTTATAGTGAGACACAAAAGAAAACCTTCCCATCGGTCGGTCTGATCTCTCTCAGATAACAATCTTCCAATAAATATTTGTCAAGTAAGGCTCCCACTTCTCAACTTATATATCTGCATAACAGTTGATCACACACTTAAAAAAACAAAATTTCCCTCAGCCCTCCATCTCTACACCCTTCCCCTTGAAGCCCCCCTACCCTCTCCCTCTCCCTCTTCCGTTGACCCTCACCCCTCTCCCATGCAAGCCCATCTCCACTGTCCTCAAGTCCTCTCTCTCTCTCTCTCTAAACTATAAGCTTCTTGGCAAATAAGTTTGTCAACTGTTTGGAAATCAATGACACAATTTGTATGTCGATTTTCATTTTTTTACTTTTTTTTTTTTTTTATATAGAGAAAATCATTAATGGAGGTTGTGGAGTATTTTGGACAGCTTCTTGATGGGTTCGATTCTTCGTGTTTTCTGCAAATCTGCCCAATAATTTTCTACAAGTCCAAGGTTAAGAAAAAAATGTAAATCAACATTGTAAGCTTTTATTAACATCATCAAGAGAAGCAGTTTGCTGAGAATGAAGAGAGAGAGATTTTATTGAGAATGAGGAGAGAGAGAGAGCTTGTAGAGAGAGAGTGTTTGCTGAGAATGAGGGGAGAGAGAACTTGCAAAAAGAGACTACACTAGCGTGGTTTTACCAGATGGTTTTATCATATGAGATCAAATTTATTACATTAGTATAGAATTTCATACATGGCTTGTTTTTATTGAGGACGGTTAAACGCCCAAAAACAGTTGAACCGTTCTAAAGAGGAACTCGAGACTCAAATACTTATAGATTTCATGACGATCAAAAGTCTATTTAAGCACAAAGAGAATTAAGGATTCTTAGCTACAATATAATTGTACATCTAGTTAGTGGGAGACACTCAAAAATAAAGTTGTTAACGTGATCATTCTCTCATAGTCAGATCAGATTCTCTATCGAACTGCAATAAAAAGAGAGAAGTTTTCTAATTGTAATTATTTAATGTCGTAGATTATAGAAAATAAAAAATCTAAATATTTATTGTTTCATGTGAAAATATTTAATAGAATACACTATTAAAAAATATTTTTTTTATGTAATTTTAAAATTTATATATTTTTTTAAAAAATAATGTAGTCTTGTACTATAATTCATTTCCCTTTTAGAATTCATGTATCAATATTACCATCTAAAAAAAAAAAAAGAGAATTCATGTATCAATATCATAAAAATTAAAAATTATGGTATCAATTAATAAACACGTTAAAATCTCAATACAAAAATAATTAGGAAAAAGCGAGTTCGTGAGAAATGAGAAGAAGCACGCATGTGATAACTGATGTGACAATACCCCACTTCCCATGAATGCATACTCAGAGAGAGAAGTGGGGGATTAGGTCCGTCCGTTCGTTTTGCCTTTTTGTTAGTACGTAGCGCACGTGAGCGGCAGCCAGTGTTCAGGTGCGCCCATTCCCTACCGTTCATCTACCCCTCACTGGGCCCTAATTGCCTACCGGCTCACGTGCGGTGTGGACACCCCCATCCCCACGCTTTCCGCTTCTTTCCTCTTTACACTTTCCAATCTTCTTCCGTTTCTATGTTAACGTCGTCTCCGTCTATTTTAACGGCTTTTGTCTGATGCATCCCCTCTCTAAAATAGACGTGTTGCAGGCTGCATGCAGCTGTAAAAAAATTATATAAAATAAATATAAATTTATATGACTTTATATGATACGTTAAATTTATTTTATAATAAAATAATTTTATAATTTAATGTGCTATATCAAATTACGTAAATTTGTAAAATTATTTTTATAAAATATTTTACAGCTAAAATAATTTTTACTATATAAATTTTAGACAATATATTTCAATTAAAAGATTGATTTGTTGTCAACATTCACATGCTATGATGCTAGTTATAATATCCTAATCTTAATATATTGATATGGACGACATATATTGATAGTTATTATTTGATATTTAATTTTGGCTAATGCTTTGCTGAATTGTTGGGAAGGGCGGAACAACTAAGAAGCTCGAGACTTGGCCTTCAAAAATTGAATAAAAATTGGCCTTTAAGAAGTTTTTAAAAGGAAGAAGTTTTCAAGAGGGTAGATTATATAAAATTTAATTTTGGCCCCCCTAATTATTTTTTGGTAAATTCGTCCCCAAAACTATATTTCAAGTTCGCCATTGTTAGTGTATAATAAGTACACACTAATATACCTTTTGTTGAGCTCGTTAATTTTCTCGGTTTTTATTTTCTCTCTCCATGCGATTTTACTCTCAACCAAAAATCCAAACATCTCATCTTCTCCGACTAGAGGGGGTGGAGCTTCGGCTCCTCCCTCCCTCCTCCCCATCTGGTTTGCCCAGAAATTGTCCAGTCCATTTTTTATTGTTATTTTGTTTTCCATCCATAGCAAGGAGAAGCACCAATCTACTACTTGTCGGCTCTCACGACCGTCACACGCTCCACCGCAAGACTCCATAGCTGCCGATCCTATAGATGACAGAAGCAACATGTTGAACGGAGCAGAGCGTGAGTCACAAACGCAGCTCAAACCGCGCATGAGATTTACGCACCGTTGCACCTAAGAGTGCTTGTTGCTACCATGTGCGACATTTTCGGGGCTAGTGACCTCGGATCCTTTAGTTTCGACCAACCTCCACTCTCCTAAAGTGGCACGTGGCCTCCACCCGCCGGCACAGTCCCTGACAGTTGTCTGCCGACAATTCGACGCATTTTCTATTTGTTACTTTCCTATGTTTTCGCTTTTCCTAATCAAGGATCGTGGGAAAGAGGTAGTGAAAGTCTCATGTAGCCAATTTAGACTAGCAAAATGCAGCACAAATCACTTCCCTGCGACTTCTAGTCGTAGTATTACAATTTGTTTATCGGACTGTATCAAAACCGATTTAAGCGGATACCCCTTGTGGGAATGGGTGGCGGTCAAGTCATTGGCCCCATATTTTTTATTTTTTTTTATTTTTTATTTCTTGTGTTGTATCAATGTTGGGGCCTTCCACCCTGTTAACTATTGTATCCTGTAACTGTTAGATATATCTATAATATACTTGCTCGAAAAAAAAAATACAATTTTTTGAGCATTTAGAACTGTAGATTTGGGGATATTTGGAAACAATTTCTATCTCATCTCATTTCCTTTCCAAACATCATTCAAATATAAACACTTTCAAACTAATCATTACAACTTTTTCAAACTTTCAAACAAAAAATAAAAAATAATTCAAAATCTTTAAATGCTAAAACAAAAATAATATTAAAAAAATAATATTTTAACATTATAATATTTTTTACTCAACTTTTTTTCTCACATTTTCCAAAATTAGATAAATACTTAACTCAAACTATATTCCTACGGTTTACAAACCATCTTATTACTATTCACAAAATTCTCATATCAATTCATTCCCCAAGCATCCCCTAAAATTTATCTCTCCAATTCTCAACTCTGAAATTCTAAATCTAATTTGCATATGATGGGCTTTGGAGGTAGATTATAAAAATTCTTTATACATGAATTTATGTAGTTTATAAAACCAAATCACGTATTTAATATGATTATTATCAAAATGATGAGATTTGGTCTAGAGGTATATCTTATTAAAAAAATTGATTTTCATAACAATTAAAGAGATTTTTATCTCATCTGATGTTTATATAATTTTCCGAGACCTATACAATTCATTAAGAATAAAAAAAAATGTAATCCCAGAGTCTCACTCCTACTTTTTCATGTATAGCTTTTGGCCAACGTCAAGTTCAATCACGTTCCAAAGTGACTAACTTCATACTTCTTTGCATCCTTCTGTCAAACACTTTACATGCAGCCACCCACATTACAACGCCAAACATAGAAATCAATCACCACGATATGCCTTTCCACCACCTTGATGAGCCCCATCAACCTAATCCCATTGAATTAGACAATAACCCATCATCACCATCCACAGCACAACATTCCTTTCATCATTTTGTCAAAATCACCTCCAAAACCATACCCCTCTTGGTCATATCCCTAACCATCACCTAAACTTTGTGTGTCGGCGTAGTTTGGGTATTGAGGTATTTTCATAATACCACACTAATATTTATTATTTTATTATTACTTTTCACATACTTTTTACTATTATTCAATATTCTATCATTACTTTTTCATACTTTTTCAGTATTATTCACAAAATATTTAAAAATATCTCACTATCCAAACGCAACCAGTTGCTTGGTTGACGCAGATGCAGAAATCCGTCGAAGAGATAGATTTGGGCGAGGTCAAAATGGAGTTGGAGGTCTAGTAAAAGCCAAATTAATAGGGAGATGTAGGAGCATGGAATGAAATTTACGTTTTAGAGGTGCTTAAAACTTATTCTAACTCATCCATTCAAGACTTATTGGATATAATCTAGGCTTGTTGCATCATTTTGGGTTTATTTGGAATGGTTCCTATTTTCGAGTAATGATATACACACAACACATTTTCACAATACATTTCATAACAATGTTGTAAGATGAGGGTATTTTTGTAAAATGATGTTACATTTATAAGATATTTTATAAAAATATCTTTCATTTAAAATATAATTATGTAAAGTATTATAAAAAATATTATATGTAAATCATTTTCCTTTTCAAAAGCCATTCACTTGGAAGATCTTCCTTTCTTGAAATTTGGAAGTGGAAAATAACATTCAGTACTCAACAAGCGGGACTGCATGCTTTCCGTCTTGGGCCTATTGTTTTCAAAGGCTTAGTTCTGGCCCATAGTTGGCACATTACAACCCAAGTTGTTCTAATTTTAGCCCTATTGTTTTTGAAAGGCCCATTATCTGGTCTATTTCCAGACCTCTTTGCTTCGGTCCATTGTTCAAAAGTAATATTAGAAACAAACTCCAAATGCACAAATTTTGTGCAAATATTTTATAAAAAAGTGAATCTCACAAAAAAAAAAGTTAATATTTACATTTTTTTTTATAATGGAGTCAACTCCTTTTTATTTTTTATTTATTTTTTTTTATATAAAATATCTACACAGACTTTGTACATTTGGAATTTGTATATATCATTATTCTTATTTTAGGCCTATAGTTGGCTGCCGAAAAAAAGAAGAAGAAGAAGAAGAAGAAGAAGAAAAAAAAAAAAAAAAAAAGGAGAAAAAGTTCAAATTCAAAATTCAAACTCAAGGTTGTAGGATTTTCACGGGAGATCATGTTTAGAGATGAAGCCAAATAAAACACTTGACTTGATTATTGTCTTAATCAAGAGGAGGTTTTATTTTTATCTCTTAACAGTTTAGAATCTAAAAATAAATCAGGAAATCTTAAATTTATAATTTTATTTATGTTTATCTTAGGTTTATATTTTACTATCAAGGTTTTAAAGAAAAGAAGAAAGGATTTCCATCTATATTTCTCTTATCTTCGCTTTAACTAAAAAAAAAAAGTTATTCAGTGACCAAATCACATAATTAAGTCTTTTTTTGAGACAAATGATGCATTTCATCTTAATATAATCCTATAGTTTTAAAGTTAATTGTAATAACATGTAGAATATAATGTTGATGATCCCACGAAGATCCTATAAATCTTTGTTTTGTTCATTTGAAAGTGCAAGTGAATAGGAACAAGGGTAGGTGAGCAACTAGGCTGTAAATGAATCAGTTTGTTCAATAGTCTGCTTGGTAGTCTATATATAAATACATATATATATATATAAATTATAAATAGTCTAGTCTGAATTGAGGGTTAAAAAATAAGTTTGTAGTTTGAAAAAACGAAAAAAAAATACAGGTTGAAATTGAGACCAATATGACCGGTACGGGCCGGTATTTTGATCGATACGAAACATATATAGTACCTGTACCGGCCGGACGACCGGTATAAAAAATTTCAGCCATACCGGCCGGTACAATACACAACTTAAAACACTGGCTGAAACTCCTTAGCCAAGTTCTGTTTGATTTTCTTGTAGAAGCGGAGGCATGGAATGGTGGTGTTGGCATCATGAAATTGTATAAAAAACATAGAAATGAAGTGATAGAGGCTAAACTATCTACTCCCTAAGCTTCTTCCAAGCTATGGTCACTTGGTAATAAAACTTTGGCAAGAGAAAATAGAAATTAAATACTAAAATAATAAGAGACAACTAAATTGGTTATACAGATGAGATGAAAAATCTTTGAATAGTAGTGAGATAGTTTGTAAATAGTAATAAAATTATTTAAGTTAAGATATTTTATGGGTTTTGAGAAATAAGAGAAAAAAAGTTAAATATAAATATTATAAAGTTAAAATATTATTATAATATAATTTTTTAATATAATTGTTGTTTTGAGATTTTAAAAAGTTGAATTATTTTTTGTATTTTAATTGGAAGTTTGGAGAAATTGTTATGATTAGGTAATAATTAGATGAAAAAATTAAAAATTAGAAATTAAAAAGTGTTTATATTTGAATGATGTTTGGATGTTGAGATTAGATGAGATAGATTGAGACCATCTATAAAACCAAATGGTGCTTAAGTTTGTCTTTTAGTGGATAAAATATAACTTTTAACTATTTGAAAAGTATGGATGTAATTGAGTAAGCTAGTTTTTGGATTGCTGTGTTTGAATTTAAAGTTTTTATTTAATCTTTGTTTGAGCTGGATTCGGTAAGCTACGTTTTCAATTCGAACTCGAACTTGATCCAAAAAGGAGTTCAAGTCGAGTCGAGCCGAGCCGAAGTTATTTATTTATTTTAAATAAAAGTAATTAATAATTAAGAAATTAGATAAATAAAAAATATAAATTCAATGAAATTTTTACAACTAACAAATAGACCCTTTATTGAATTAGAAAATTACAAAAATTTATAAATAATTAATATGTAATTAGTTGATATTTATCCATAATAACCATATATTATATATGCATACATAAATTACCAATATATATAGATAATATGATAGTATATATCAACATTTAATACAAAGTTCATATATACTAGTATATGAAATTACGACTAACTATTGTACAAATTATGAAATAGTTATAAAGTATATTCAATATATATGCATGAGTAATTAGGTTACATACTATATATTTAATTATAAAATGTGCTATCCTTATATTATTAACATATATATATATATACACACAAATTTATTAATATATGAATGAGTTTTAATATAGTCGAGCTAACGAGTCGACTCGAGCATAAACGAGCAGGTCTTAACGAGCCTTAATCGATTTGAGTTAAGTTTAAACGTCGGGTATGTGTCATTTACTAATCGAGCGGGTATTTGCTATCACTAGTGAGCTTTTTTTTTTTTTTTTTTTTCTCGAGTCAAGTTTAATTCAAATTTAATCGAGCGAGTATTGAGCGGGCTATCGAACAAACTAGTTCATTTACAGTCCTATTGAAAAGTTTTAGGATTACAAATAAAATTAAAAAAAACAAAGCTTTCTATTCTTTGGACTATCTTCGCCCGCCTAAACAACAAAGTGTAATATTTTGCTTAAGAGAAAACATTTGATTGCACGCATAATGAGTCAAAACACAAGATGAAACTATGAAAGAAATATAGAGGAGACTTGTTTTTTTAGAAAACACATATTGTTTGTTACGATGATGACAATAATAATAATAAGCAGATGGCTGACTTCGTAGAGTCAGCATAATAGATGCAAGAAAAATGCTTAATGCAGTCGACCTACGTAACCGCGGGGGAATCAGTGCCCCTGTGAAAAATGAAACATTGCGTTTCATTTTAGTGATGAAATGAATCGTTTCAGCTTTGACCTCCTTCCCTTCATCTTCCCCACAAAATCCTCCTCACTTTGAAGACTATGAATTCTACCTTCCTTAGTCTTCCGAGCCACGAAGCTCTGCCTCTTCCTTTTCTTCCCACCTTCGTCTTCCTATCAGTTGTTCTGCCTTCCCACATTCGTCTTCCCCACAAAATCCTCCTCACTTCGAAGAGAATGAACTCTACATGAGGTATAGAATTAGGGCCTTAGAAACCCAGAGAATTGGCAAGATTGCCAGCTCAACATCACTGCCATCATTGGTTTCTAACCCTTTGCAGCTTACAGGCTAGTGTTAGAAGCAGGACTGGAGACAAATCTTCTTTCAAAGTATAGCAAATACATACATGAAGGGAAATCAGTTCACATCTTCTTGCAGAATGGAGCAAATACACATGAAGAATCACTTGACGAACCCACACAGAATGAAGCAAATTGAAATCAAGTCACTTCACATACAAAAATACCCAACTTTTTTGTCAAAGTTTCCTCTCAACTCCTCTCTCTCTGTTTTTTCTGTGACGTCCCGACTTCCACGTATAAAAACAAGGGAATCATGACGTCAGGATGATGACAACACGGTCACGCATCCCAACGAAATGTGCTCAAGTGTGTGTGCAACCTGCAAAGGTGCACAATAAAAATCGTAGCGGATAATATAAATAAGTCAACTAAGTACTAGAAATTTAAATACAGGTCCAAAATAATTTATCTTTAAAAAGTTATATAGTCATCCCAAATATAATACAAAAGGTAAATACATAAAAGACTAGGATAATAAATATCGATGCACGAGAGCAATCCCAGATCGCTCTCCCAACGAAGCCAAAGCC
Organism: Juglans microcarpa x Juglans regia; assembly: GCF_004785595.1. NCBI lineage: Eukaryota > Viridiplantae > Streptophyta > Magnoliopsida > Fagales > Juglandaceae > Juglans > Juglans microcarpa x Juglans regia. The sequence continues at coordinate 13,332,076 of NC_054609.1, forward strand.
TAAGACTCATCATCCTCATCTGCATCAAAATCTGCGATACCATAAAACGGTACCGCAGGTAAGTATAACCCAAATAACCACGTAATATAAATGTATTAAATGCGACCAACATGCATGCATAAAAAGAATATACATTTCTCTCAAAACATCATTTTTCCCGAAAACGATTAATTTCAACACACGCCAAAATCCAATTTTGGCCCAAAATATCCGTAAAATACTTTTCCAGAAAATGGTTTACGCAGAACCCAACCATTTATCGGACACTGTAGGCGGGACTCACAGGCGAGACTCTACCACCATCCCTGTTTACCACCATCCCTACCGCGTGCACCGTAGGCGGGAATCACAGGCGGGACACAACCACCATCCCTGCTTACCACCATCCCTACCGCGTGCACCGTAGGTGGGAATCACAGGCGGGACTCTACCACCGTCCCTGCTTACCACCATCCCTACAGTTCCTTTCCCTTTTTTCTCAAATCAGTCAATCCAAACAAATCCAATTTCTCACACATGAAATCATAACTTTTCCAAATCACACATGCACATGAATGCAATACACGAAAACTCAGTTTTCTTTACAAACATGATCATGCACCAACACTGATCCATAACAATCAACAACTAATAACCAATTCAATCAAGCAACCAAACAACTCCAATCACAATTCCATCCGACCCCCGAACTCCTCGGACTCAGTCCGACATGTCAAACAATAAAGTGTAATATGTTAGTGCAAAAATACATTTCAATTACGAAAGTTCGTTGGAGAAATACTTACAGTGCAATATAACAATTTCCGAAGGATCACGAAGTTGAAAAAAGCGACGTTTGAGCAACACCACAGTGTAAAATACACTGTGGCCGTGGGTCACAAATAGCAACTTTCAAATGGAGGCAAACGAAGACCCAAGATTGATAGGGTAGGGCCTAGGGAGGTCGGTGAAGCCAATGGTGGTGGTAGTTTGCAGTGGGTGGCGGCGGAATGGGCGGTAGAAGACCAAAATACCCAAATCAGAAATGTAGATGGTGGAGCTTCACCGGTGGCGGATTGGAGCTGGGGTTGGGTCCAATGGGTTGCCAAGAGGTTGGGGATGAAGTGGTGTGAAGATGGTGGCCGGAGGTGGCGCGACGGCGGCGCTGGAGCGAAAGTGATGCCGCGGCTTGAAGGGCTGGTGGTGGTTAACGGCGGCGCGGATGGAGATGAGGTTGGTGGGGTAAGGTCGCCGGCGGCAGGGGAACACAATGGGGTGGGCGGTGAAGGCCACCGCTGGCTCACGGCGGCGCTAGCGTTGAAGCCGACGGACGCACGGGAGAGAGGGAGAGGTTGGGTCGTGCGCGGGAGAGAAGGAAAATAAGGAAGAAAAAAGAAAAGAAAGAAAAGAAAAGGAGAGGAAAGAAAAATGGAGGGAAAAGAAATGAGGTCCAATCCTCATAACTTGGGTCACAAAAATGATCCAACGGAGATGATTTTAAAACCATAAGTTCAATAAAATAATTCAAACGCAATGGTAAAGTCAAATTAAAATAATTAAATCCCACAGTAATTAATTTAAATATTAAAAGCAATTTAAATGCATAACAATAAATAAATATTTGGAAAGCACATAAAAATAATTTTCACCAAATTAAAATCATAGAAATAAACTTACTAAAAATCCAACCAATTTTAAAATAAGAGGATAAATTTTTGAACAATAAAAAATAATTATTCAGTAAAAATACACTAAAATACGGGGTGTTACATTTTCCCTTACGGGTTGGGTTCTAATTTCCATCTCCCCTTAGTCAATCAAACAACTTTACCATACTACCATGGTATGGATTGGTATATGACTCAAAATAAATGTAGAAACAAAGAGCCTAGCAGTTTTTCTTTTCCCCATCCTTTGCTTTTGTTTTTTTTTTCTTTTTTTTTTTTCACTCGTCTGATCTCTTTGTAGGGCTATCTCAGCCTGCAAAGTAGTGGCATTGAATTCCACCTGTTGTTGTTGCTATTGTGTGAAACCAACCTCCCACCTTGGCTTGGACATGACTCCATCATGCACAAGCACGAAGAAGACCTAGACGAGCTACCTTTTTCATATACAAGAAGATCCAGATGAGACGAACTCTAAGAGATTTGAGAGACCTAAACTTGCCTTCATTGTACACACTTTCTCACCTCCCAAACACCATAGATTGCTTGCATCTCAAGCCCTTAGGAACATTGAGTAGGAACTTGGAGGAAGGAAATTAAGGAGCATCTCCATTCTGAATATTTCGGTCAACCATTCTAGTTTTACATTTCATGTGAATTTGATGCTGAAATGAGTAATGTTATGTACAAACTCTAAATAGACAAGTCCTATACAAGTCATTTGTAAAAAAGTAGGTCTCACTAATATAGAATAGTTTTTTTTTTTTTTTTTTTTTTTTTTTTTTTTTTTTTTTTACATTTTTTTAAGGTAGTGTCCACTTTTTTACAAATACATACACACGATTTGTCTATTTGAAGTTTGTATAAATTATTTCTCTTTTTCAAAATCTTACATGCACATATGCATATATTAATACTTCCTGAGCATGATTTTTAAACATATCATCCTAAAGTTAAAGTTTTTGAACAAAATGCGAGAGGTTATGGCTCTTTAGATTTTGGTCACCTCTTGCAAAAAGGAAAAGTAACATCAAAATTTACAAACGTGGATGAAGGAGAACCCAACAACAATCCAAGAAAATATATATTTTTTTGAAGTTTTCTTTGTCAAAAGTTGCAAACTCACCTGGCAAGGGTAGTCAACCAGTCAAAATGAATTGAATAAAAATGTTCAACACATAAGTTGTACAATTATTTTGTTAGGCTTATTTCCTCTATTGATAGTCATCCCATACCCATTTATTTAATCTACATAGTTTTGTCTTGATAAGAAAAGAATCTCACTAATAATTAATTTAGCACCAATGATTTGCTTGATTGTTATTTTATTTATTGCACATCTTTCTCCTTTGCTATTGGGCATTGCATATTCACAAATACAATAGAAATTTATTATGCATCAGTTACTATTTATTTTCACATCCCACACCTATAGCATTTAGAAAGGAAAAAAAAAAAAGTAAAAAGAAAAATAAGAGAGGGAATGTGAAAAAAATAAATTAAGAAAAAATAGAGGAAAAATCATTGATAATAACCATCATAATCATCATTATCATCGCAATAATTAGAGACACAAGGTAGTGCACCAGAGATCATCACCCGAAAAGTCAACGTCATCCAACAGTGGTGGGAAGTTGAGATTGAACGGCGGGGGATGCTTCCGGCATAAAGACTCTCTATGACCTGAGGAAGGAAGGAAGGATTTTTCTCTCTTCAGAAAGGAGACCGAAAATGAAACACTGTCTTTTATTATTAATGAAACACTGCATTTCATTTAGGCCTATATGGACTGCAATAAGAATTACTCTTTTCGTAGGATATGAGGTGTGAAATGGTGAATAGTGACTGATAAGAAGGCTTCGTTTGGAAGTTAAACCTATCTCAACTCATCATTATAACTTTTTCAAATCTCAATATAAAATATAATAAATAATTTAACTTTTCCAAATCTCAAAATAATAATAATATTTTATCATCTCAACTCAACTCAACTCAACTCAACATTCAAATGCAGCTTATTGTTGTTTGTCTAAGCTTTTTCTGAAAGCATTAATACCCAACTAATTTTGTGAAAAATTCATGCAATCTAACTCGCTTTCATTATATACTTTATGATTCAAACAGTAATTCTATTCGCTTTCGGATGCTCTATCGAAAGTTTAGAAACGGTCCATCAAAGTGCAATATTATCCATTTTACAAGTCTCAATTTTAGTATTGCAAACCCTTTGTGGTCTTATGTAAAAAGCTATCTTTTGGTGGTCATTTCTTCGATTAAATTGAGAAACATAGATCAAGACTTATGTTTTTAGCTCCATTAACTGTTTATTTGCTTTTAATTATAAGCGCGATATTAATTTTCTTCTATTCCCTCTCGAGAGCTCCTGCGATCGTGGAGGTTTTCCTCCCTGTCTCAAGTACAGGCCCAAAACTCTACCCTCATGGAAGAGTCTTTAGAAGATTTATGTAGACGAATGTCTCTGTCGGAACAAGAAAAGGAGGAGCTTATAGTGGATGAGGAGCTGCTCGAAGAAACGAACCAAAGAGGGGAGCACTGAGCACTGTCTCCTAGTGTCTTTACTTATGGAGAAACATTACAACCTCGAAGCTTTTAAACAAACTTTGCGGAAGCTATGGAGACCAGTAAAGAGAATTTGGTTCAATGAGCTGGGCTCTAAACTACTTCTGGTGGAGTTCGAAGACCAGAAGGAAAAGGCTAGGGTGCAGCGTGAAGGCCCTTGGTCTTTTGATAGGCATCTAGTTTTGATGGAACACTTCGCAGGGGGCTTACAGGCAAATAGAATAAAGATAGTCTTGTATTCCTTCTGGATAAGACTATATGATCTACCACTCGGAGCCATGAATGAGGGGTGGTGAGGAAGATTGGTGACAATATAGGTTCGGTAGAGGAGATCAATATGGAGAAAAATGAAGTTGCATGGGGCGAGTTCATCAGAATCAGAGTCAGAGTGGATGTTACAAAACCACTGCTACGAGGTAAATGCATTATCATACCTTCTAAAGGGGTGTGCTGGGTTCGTTTTACATATGAAAGATTACCCACGTTTTGTTATATTTGTGGGATATTGAGTCATAGTCATAAAGATTGTGATGAGAAGATGAAAACTAGTAAAATACAGAAGGAAGAAAATTATCCATATGGGCCATGGCTGAGAGCAGGGGTCACTTCTGTAAACTACCGAAACTACCATGCCGAGCAAGGCAATGAGGTTCCTGTTCCGTCACCTGGTACAAGCTTGAAAGGAAACAAACAAATCTGGAAGAAACAGAAGAAATCTCGGGAAGTGCAGGTGGGAGTGTGAATCACAGCACTGGAGCACACAAAGTCAACTCTACCAAGGCTATTAGTACAGACCCCCATGCTGGATTAATGAGGGGAAAAGAGGCCTTACCTCATACGGAAACTGGACTAGATGGGGAAATGGGAAACCTGCAGGAAGAACAGTCAAGAAGAGAGGAGGTAATCATGGGTGTACAAACAACGACTCTGACTGATATTGACTTGAACAACAATTTGAAAGGTGAGGCCCTAAAAAATTCAACTATGGTCCAGACTGAAGGGTCCCTTTATCAGTCTGGTGGTGAGCCAAAACTAATAGATGAATTGGGCCTTGAGAATCCAATTTTCAGGCCCAAACGAGGGAGACCAGGGAGGAAATGGACTCGTAAAAGTCCATCTTCAATTGGGAGTCCAACAATAGCTCCTTTGCCACAAGACACTAAAGGAAAGAGGAAGGCCTTAGTACTGATCTCGTCTGAAACAAAGCGCCTGAAGATTGAGAGAACACAAGGACATAAGGTGGAGTCAGATGAAAGAAGAATGGTGGAGGCTACAAAGCAGCCCCACCAAAAACAATGGAACTCGTAAGTTGGAACTCCTGTGGGCTTGGGAACCCACGAGGAGTTCGAGCTCTTCATGACCTTATCATGAAGGAAGCTCCTACGGTTGTGTTTCTGTTGGAAACAAAATTGGATACTAAGGCTATGGAAAGAATTCGAATAAGGGTGGGTTTCGAAGACTGTTTTGTTGTACCGAATGAAGGGAGAAGTGGAGGTTTGGCTCTTATGTGGAAGAATGAGATTAGCTTGTGCATCAAAAGCTACTCTTTCTTCCATATTGATGCAAAGCTAGAGGATCCGAGTAAGAGAATTCAGTGGAAGTTTACAGGTTGTGTTTATGTTGGAAACAAAATTGGATACTAAGGCTATGGAAAGAATTCGAATAAGGGTGGGTTTCTACGGCTGTTTTGTTGTACCGAGTGAAGGGAGAGGTGGAGGTCTGGCTCTTATGTGGAAGAATGAGATTAGCTTGTGCATCAAAAGCTACTCTTTCTTCCATATTGATGCAAAGCTAGAGGATCCGAGTAAGAGAATTCAGTAGAAGTTTACAGGATTATATGGACATTCAGAAACAGAAAGAAGAGGAGAGTCGTGGGATTTAATTCGACGGTTAAGGGAAGATCAAGATATACCATGGTTGGTATGTGGCGATTTTAATGAGGTGTTGAGTAATAATGAAAAGCTAGGTGGAAGACCAAGGCAATAGAGGTTGATGCAAGCTTTTAGAGGTGCTCTTGATGACTGCCATCTGCAAGACTTGGGGTTTCAAGGTACTAAATATACGTGGTCTAGTAGGAGACAAAACCAACAGGTGATAAGTGAAAGACTAGATCGTTTTGTGGCTACTTGAAATGGCAGGAATGTTTTCCACAAGCTCGAGTATTCCACTGTTCTGCTGCATATTCTGATCATCTGCCGATATCACTTTCTCTAAGTGAGGGATTGGCTAGAAGCAGAACTAAGCTATTTAGATTTGAAACAATGTGGGTAGAAGATGATGAGTGTGAAGAAGTTGTTGCACGACATTGGAAAGAAGCTACTGGCGGTAATGGTTTAATGGCAATAACCAAAAAGATCCAGATTTGTAGTAGAGGTCTAGAAGTCTGGAATGAGAAGAAGTTTGGCAAAGTGCACAAGAATTTGAGGAAAGCACGAGATACTCTTCACAAATTGCAAATGTCAGATCCAAAACGAGTCACAAAAGAGGAACTGGTAACAACAAGAAATAATGTGCAAATTTGGCTAGAGAGGGAGGAAATCCTATGGCACCAAAGAGCTAAAGTTCTATGGCTTAAGGGTGGTGATATGAACTCAAAATTTTTCCACCATAAGGCTTCACAAAGGAAGAAAAAAAACTTTATTAATGGACTAAAGGATGAGCAGGGTAGTTGGCACTTTGAGGAGGAGAGAGACCAGTTGATTGTTACCTTTTTCCAGAATTTGTTCAAGTCTGATATTAGAAATAATGATTGGGAGTTTTTGGAGGGCTTAAGTGGTCGGGTGACTGAAGAAATGAATGCTGAGTTACTGAAAGATTTTCATCGAGATGAGGTCAAGCTAGCTCTGGTTCAAATGGCACCAACGAAATCTCCAGGACCTGATGGAATGGCACCTGTGTTCTTTCAACAATATTGGCATATTGTGGGTGATGAGGTAACAAATGGGGTGTTGTCCTCTCTCAGAACTGGTACTATTCCTTCCTTTCTTAATCATATATTCATAGCTCTGATTCCAAAGCAAAACAAGCCTGAGAAAATTTTTGAGTTTAGGCCCATTAGTTTATGTAATGTTTTGTATAAATTAGTGGCTAAAGTTCTTGCTAATAGGCTTAAGAGTGTTCTTGATGTAATTATCTCAAAAACTCAAAGTGCTTTTCTACCGGGTAGGATCATTACTGATAATATTTTAGTGGCATATGGGATGATGCATTTTTTGAGAAATAAGAGACAAGGAAAGGATGAATCTATGTCCATTAAGTTGGATATTAGCAAAACTTATGACTGTGTTGAATGGCCATATTTACAAGGGGTTATGAAAGTAATGGGTTTTAATGCTCGATGGATCCATCTCATTATGATGTGGGTCAAAACTTTTTTTTTTTTCAGTTTTAGTTAATGGCGTGCCAAAAGGTCCATTTATCCCATCTAGAGGCTTGAGACAATGTGACCCTCTTTCCCCTTACCTATTCTTATTATGTACTGAAGGTTTAGTCTCTTTGATCAAATATGCTGAGAGAAGAGGGGATTTGTCAGCTGTGAAGATTTGTAGGGGTGCTCCAAGGATTTCTCATTTACTTTTTGCAGATGATAGCCTCTTATTTTGTAAGTCAAATATGCAAGAAAATCAGAGAATTCAATCACTTCTCAACTTTTATGAAGCATCTTCTGGTCAAGTGATCAACAGAAACAAAACGGGTCTTGTGTTCAGTTCAAATGTGCAACAATCTACTAAGGAAGCAGTTTTGGACTTTTGGGGAGTGGAACAAAGCCAGGAGTATGAAAAATATTTGGGACTCCCATCTTTTGTGGGGAGGTCAAAGACTAGAGCATTTTCCGAGGTAAAGCATCGAGTGTGGAGGAAGTTGCAAGGATGGAAAGAAAATGTACTCTCGGCTGGAGGAAAGGAAGTGTTGATCAAAGCTGTTGCACAAGCTATTCCTACCTTTCCATGAGTTGCTTTAAGTTACCATCATCCTTGTGTAATGAGCTTGAACAAATGATGGCTAAATTCTGGTGGGGGCAGAAAAATGAAGAGAAGAAAATTCATTGGATTAGTTGGAAGAAGATGAGTGAAACAAAAAAGGAGGGTGCAATGGGATTCAAGGACTTGAGGATTTTTAATGATGCCCTTTTGGCCAAGCAAGGATGGCGCATAATGACAAATACAGACTCGTCGTTACATAGGGTGTTTAAGGCAAAATATTTTCCAAAAAACCACTTTCTAGATGCTAGTTTGGGAAGCAATCCTTCATTTGCTTGGAGAGGAATTTGGGGAACAATTTCACAGCTGAGGGAGGGTGCAGATGGAGAATAGGTTCGGAGAATACAGTGAAAATATGGAAAGATGTGTGGGTGCCAGGTTTTAAAAGGATTGCTGAAATGAACTCAGTGTCGGTTATAGGTGCAGAGGAAGCCACGGTGAATACTTTATTCCTCCCTGGACAGACATCTTGGGATGTCAACAAAATTACCTCCATGTTCCCCTTGTAGTGGCTCTACAGATCATGAAGATAGTGCTGAGTCAAGGCAACTCAGACGAGACTTGCTGGACGAATGAAGCTCATGGGAGATACACAGTTAAGAGTGGATATAGATTCTTTAGATCAGAAACAAGGGAGACACTAAGAGGGGAAGCATCAAATACAAGTCTTATCAGGAAATTGTGGAAGGCTATCTGGAACATGAAACTCCCTCCAAAGATAAGAGTTTTTGCATGGAAAGCTGTAAAAGGAATTTTACCTACTAAGCATAATCTTCGGCAAAAATATGTAAATATTGCAGAAAATTGTGTTTTCTGTAATGATAGTAGAGAAGATATTTTGCATGTACTACTCTCCTGCCCATCCACAAGAGAACTCTGGATTCGAAACTTCCCAAAGCAGATGCAGGTGGATGACTTTAGCTCCTTTATTGATGCTGCTCTAAAACTACAACTCTACACCTATGCTGAGCTGCTGGAGTGTTTCTTTTTAATATGCTGGAGCTGTTGGAATAGAAGAAACTGGAAGATATTTGAAGGAAAAGAAGTTCATGCTGAAGATTTATTGGGAAGTGCCTTAGCTATGCAAAAATGATTCCGTGAATTGAGAAATAAACCACTGGCTATAATTAGGAAGCACTGCAGATGGGAAGCTCCACCACCTGGCACTTTCAAATTGAATGTAGATGGAGCTTTCTCTCAAGATGGATTTGTGGCAGGTATAGGGGCTGTGTTGCGAGATTCAAAGGGCGAGGTGTTAATGGCGACAACTATAAGAGAAAGGGCAAGTTTGAATGTTTATGAGCTTGAAGGTCTAGCAGTTCTCAGGGGGTTACAATTGTGTCTTCAGCTTGGCATCTCTCATTTGTCTATTGAATCAGATTCTCTTCTAGTTGTAGATGAGTTCGAACGGGATGGACAATCAATGGCCACGATGGGGAACGTGATTAGAGAAGTCAGGAAGTTAATGCATCGTTTTCAAACATGTGTTCTAAAACATGTAAATAGAAGCTGCAATACAGTAGCCATACTCTTGCCAAGCTCGGTTTGAGTGTCCTGGAAATTGGTTTATGGTGGGGTTCTTACCCGGATGTAATTGCTAATTTTCTTTGGCATGATTCTTCTGTGTAATTCTGCTTATTTTGAATGAAGAATTGGTTTTTCTTATAAAAAAAAAAATTATAAGCGTGGAAATTAAATGTAATAAATAATTCTATTAAAAAATCTTTACATCACATACCAGCCACGAGTTATAATTTGATTTGGAAGATAAATTTTAAAATTTAAATTTTATTAATTAAATTATACCATGTAGATGGTATGTTTAGTTGTTAAAATTAACTCAACTAATTTCAATCCAATTATTGATGGGATTCACTACCTTTTCAAATATATATAAAAAAATTAAAGTTATCTCAACTTATTTCATACATTCAAACATATATATTAATTTATTTACATTCAAACACATATCAATGAGACCTACAAACATTATTATTTATAGATTAATTCAAATCATCTTAACATCCAAATACAATTTTAGTAAGGGCAATATATGGTTAGCTGGGCTAACGTATTCATTAAAAATATATATATATATATATATATATTTATATAAGACTAAGCTCCGGTTTGAATTGAAAATTTACTTCAACTCATCTCATTTCATCTCACATCTCACTATTACAATTTTTTTAAATTTTTACATAAAATATAATAAATAATTTAACTTTTTCAAATCTTAAAATAATAATAATATTAAAAATAATATTCTATTAATATTTTATTCAACTCATTTAAATTTATTTTAATTTATTTCAACTTATTTATGAATCCAAACAGGAAAAGCAATGGCTCGCTTGTAAATTTCTAATAATATGTCGTTCTGCTTTAATTAATTCAAAAATCTAGGTATGAATTCTCTCCCGCCAAATCAATTTACCCGCCAAATCTACAGCCCCTCAAAAGTCAAAACCCTGTACCGAAGAAAATGAAACCACAAAATTCCACCAACCCAAGCCAAACATATCCCCAGAGCCGCCATGAAAGTTCGGTCAGTGAAGCTCAGGGAGGGCCACAAGGTGACCGCAAACAATGGCCGCGGCTCATTCTGCTCCGTCCTGTGGGACCAGCAAGCCCTTCACCTCGTCACGGCCTCCTCTTCCGATCCCTCCATCTCCATCCACGACCCTCTTCTTCCCTCAACTGCTCCCAAGATCCTCCGCCACCACCGTGATGGCGTCACCGCCCTCGCGATTAGCCCCAACTCCACCTGCCTCGCTTCTGGATCCGTGGATCACTCCGTCAAGCTGTACAAGTTTCCAGGTATCCGAGATGTTTTCTTTTTTTTTTGCCGGGGGGGGTGGTTCATTTTGGGACTTTGGACAGAAAACTTATATTTCTAAATATTGACTCTGTTTCTTAGAATTGGATGATTTGGAAACTAGGTTTGATTTTGGGTTTAGGGAAAAATTAGGTCTAATTCGAATTCTGTTCTTTATTCCTCTCTTTATTGTGTTACTTCTTTATTTAGATTCCGTAACTGGCTGGTTTTCAAAAATAGTTGATAAGATCAATTGTCAATTCTAGAAGTCTTTGGTAAGACACTAATATCAATTGTGAATTCCCACTATTTTTCAGTTTAACTCATTGAATTCTTGTTAGTTTAAATCTTGGAGGCCTCAGTCAAGTATAATAATCTTAAAGCTTCATTTAGCTTGTTTTATTTTAGTCTGATTGATTGCACGAGACCTTTGTTTTTTTCAGGTGGAGAGTTTGAGACTAATATCACTAGATTCACGCTGCCAATACGAGCCCTTGCATTTAATAGATCAGGGAGTATGTTGGCAGCCGCGGGAGATGATGAAGGGATTAAGCTAATCAACACAATTGACGGTTCAATCGCCAGGGTTCTTAAAGGACATAAAGGACCTGTAACTAGCTTAGCTTTTGACCCTATTAGTGAATACTTAGCATCGATTGATTCAACTGGGAGTGTCATTTATTGGGAGCTCCATTCTGGAAGAACATTGCACACTTTAAACGGCATAGCTCCTGACACTGGTTCAGACCTTTCTGTCATGAATGTAGTTAGCTGGAGTCCCGATGGGGAGACCTTGGCTGTCCCAGGTTTGAGAAATGATCTGGTGATGTACGATAGAGATACGGCTGAAAAGCTGTTTTCATTGAGAGGCGATCACATACAACCTATTTGTTTCTTTTCTTGGTCACCCAATGGTAAGTACTTGGCCACTTCTGGTCTAGATAGGCAGGTTCTGATTTGGGATGTGGCTCGGAAGCAGGATATTGACAGGCATAAATTTGATGATAATATATGTTGCATGGCATGGAAGCCCATTGGCAACGCACTGGCTATTATTGATGTTATGGGAAAGTATGGTGTATGGGAATCAGTTGTTCCTTCGTCAATGAAATCTCCTACTGACGATGTTCCGAATTTGCAATCAAAGAATAGTAACGGTCTCCTTTTGTTTGATGAAGATGAGCAAGATGTTAATGTATCTGGTAACCTAAGTGATCTTGGTGAAGATAGTCATGGTGAAATTGAAGCTCCTTGCAGGAAAAGGCTACGCAAGCAGTCTGCATATGAGGAAAATTTCAGTGAGGGTGGTAGCGAGGAATGGAGCTTGCCTCCTAAGGTTGATTCCCGTAAGAAAATGAATTGTAGAAACAAAGAAAGCTTGAATAGGAACGAGGGGCTAAGAAGCATAATGACATCTGCTAGGATGAAAATGCAGGAGGCATTTCAGCCAGGTGCTACTCCAGCGCAGCCTGGAAAAAGGCGCTTTTTGTGCTATAATATGGCTGGAAGTATAACCACTATTGAACATGATGGATACTCCCATATAGAGGTAATCCATGCCTTTGGTTAGTTAGTCTCAGTTTCTAGTCTTTCCATACTAGTTCTTTTTTCGCACTCACTTTTTATTCAGAGCTTGTATGTAGTTTGGAGTGACTGAGTTTTGGACTAATAGTTCAGTGATCTCGATACAGATAGACTTTCATGATACTGGTAAAGGCCCAAGAGTTCCGTCAATGACAGATCATTTTGGCTTTACAGTGGCTGCATTAAGTGAGAATGCAAGTGTTTTTGCGAACTCTTGCAAGGGTGAGAAGAACATGAGTACTCTTATGTATCGCCCGTTTAGTACCTGGGCAAATAACAGTGAGGTATGATCATTTACCTTTCGAGCATGTTCATGCTAAAATTTGTGTTAGTTAAGAAATGCACATGGCCTATGTTATTACTATCCGTCCAGACTCCACAATGAATGTGAAGTTTTCAGTGTTCTGACTTTGTATGTGTATTGCCAACCCAGTGGTCTATGCGATTAGAAGGGACGAAGTGAAGGTCGTTGCACTTGGTACTGCCTGGGTAGCTGCAATTACAAGTTCTAATTTTCTTCGCATCTTTACTGAGGGTGGTTTGCAGGTTTGTCAAATAAACATCATAAATATATTAATCGACCTTTTGTTTTGTTTGGTTCTTCCTAATGGGTTGAGTTGCCAGGTCTTCTCAATCATGATATAGGGATTTATGCTATCAATTTTTTGCTCTCATCCTTGGGTATTTTCCACAATGATAAAATGGTGTAATTTCCCAAGGACGGGGGATAGCATGTATAAGCAGCACCAAGTAGGAAGAGGGAGAAAAACTTATAAGCTGATGTAGTGACCTAACTTGAATGAGAGTAATGGAGATAGAGAAATATGTATTCTTTCGTTATTCATCTAATTTATCTTCTAGTGATACATTTGTAAAATGTAAAGTAGTTCTTCAGATATCTGTGGGTTTCTTTCTGTTAAAGAACTCTTATCATGCACGGAAAACTTCATGGATACATTTTTAGGTTTTGCAATTCTAGAAAGTAAAACAATAGCTGAACAGTTGCATTGTAAAAAGCAATGATAGAAAGATTGCCTGTAGGAAATAGGAGTGTTCCATTTCTGGTGGAAAATTCAAAATTATGCATTTTTGGCTTCATTCAGCTGAAAAACGAATGGGCATGTTCCCTTTCAATTAATGGGTTCTGTGGTTCCTGAAAATATGATTTCGCATAAGTTCTAATGTATCAGTCCTGTATTTAGACTTTTGTGAAATGACAATAATAACGAGCTCTTTCTGTGCACAAACGGTTTGATTCATTCGATTCATTGCAGAAACATGTTCTTTCACTTGATGGGCCAGTGGTAACTGCAGCAGGCTTCAAGGATGAACTTGCAGTTGTGACTCATGCTTCTGACTGTCTTCCCTCAAATGATCAGGTCTTGCTTCAATCTACCATACTCTGTTTTGAGGGTACTGATTAGTCCAAGGCTCAATCTTGACTCGTCTTCATACAACTTAGGACAAGAACATTTACAAAGGCCACAACGAATAGTCCTGAAGTCTAAGTTAATACTAGTGTAAATTTGTTGACAGAATGGTTAACTGTCTGCCTGGTGAAGACTGTGTCAGACAGTCGGCATTGTTGATCGGAACTTGTGATCACTTAATACATTATACTTGCTGAAAATTAAATGTAAGCCCTTCTGTAACATGCAGATGTTGGAGTTCAGAGTATTCAACATATCTAATGGAACCCAGCCTCTCAGGGACGTCTGCCACTAACTCCTGGTTCACGTCTAACATGGTTTGGGTTTAGTGAAGAAGGCCTTTTAAGCTCTAATGATTCTAAGGTGTAATCTCAATTCTTTTCTCATGTGACTTTTTGATGCTGAAGACTGCTTTTCTTAATTTTAGATCTTGATTTTAAAATCTGTAGGGCGTGTTGAGAGTTTTTACTAACCAATATGGTGGCAGTTGGCTCCCACTCTTCAGGTTAAAGATTCTCCTAAGAAAAAGAAATTATTCTGCGGGTTAAAAAATTTTCCGTAATTACCTCCTAGCCCTTTACTTTATTTAGTAATGATTTGCTATGCAGTGCTAGTAAAGAAAAGTCGGACGAAAACTATTGGGTGGTTGGGTTGAATGCAAACAAGCTATTTTGTATTGTTTGCAAATATCCAGACTTATTCCCCCAGGTATAATAGCTCATGACTTCTCATTCTGCTTCATCTTTTGTCAACTATTTCTTGACTTTCTCCCTCTCTTCAGGTGATGCCCAAGCCAGTTCTCACTCTACTAAATCTTTCATTTCCTCTTGCATCCTCGGACCTTGGAGCAGAAGCCCTTGAAAATGAGTTTATACTGAACAACATGCATCTCTTACAGGTTTGACCTTACTTCCCCTTATAATTCTCAGCTTATTTTCTTATTATTGTCTCACCCATCTGTTGTTTTTCTAGTTGTAATCCTCATTTTATGTTAATGTGTGGTTTTTGAGAAAGAACTACGTGCTTTATATTTTTACAACTGCTGTCCAGCTGCTGAAACTTTTAGATGTATATACCTTGCAGATTCAAAAGAGAATGGAAGAAATGGCTGGTGCTGGTTTGGACACTACTTCACTTGATGATGAGGCTTTTAGTATGGAAGTAGCTCAAGATAGATGCATCTTGAGGCTTATTGCATCCTGCTGCAATGGTGAGTATTTACGATTTGTGGTAACATAAAAAGAGGATTCATGTTTTTGACTCCTAGCCTCTTTTCCTTTTTCTATAATTTAGATTCTGACAAATAAAATCAAATATCATTGCCTTGCTTACTTGCGGTGGTTATATCAGGTGATAAGCTTGTGAGGGCTACTGAACTTGTGAAACTGTTAACAATGGAAAAATCTGTGAAGGGTGCAATCAAGCTTGTTACTGCACTGAAGCTTCCTAACTTGGCCGAACGGTTCAGTAGCGTATTGGAGGTAAGCCTTTTTCTGAAGGGTGCGCAGCTCTTTATTGGTCAAGAAGTTGAAAATTTTCATCTTCTCTGCGTATAACAGGAAAGGTTGCTTAATGAAGCCAAAGAGACGAAGCAAAAACCTCTCCCAAACTCAGTGGCTCACGTTGCAGTCAACAAGACCTCAACTTCTGCTGAAAAAATCAAAACAACGGAAAGTGCTATTCCCTTGTCATCACCAAAATTGACTGCTCCTCTGTTTACCAAGAAGGCCAAATCACAGGAGGTTGCTAGAGTTGGAATACAGAAAACGGAACAAAACCAAATTCCAGTGTTGGATGACATTGGAAAGGAAAAGGAGATAGAGGAGGTAAAAAGCCGTGGGGAGGTAAAGAAGTTTGGGGAAATGTCTGGAATACAAACAAATCGCTCATCTAAAACATTTGTAGAGTCATCAAACAAGGAGTCGAATAAATTAGTGGAAAATCCAGTACAATCTCATCGCCCATCTAATCCTTTTCTGAAGTCATCTATCAAGTGAAGCCCCTTCAGTTTGATCCTTCCAATTTTGTAATGTGAAGACTGCAGTCTCAAGAAAAGATAAAGATCAATCCATGTTATCCGGCGTAACCTGAGCTGAAATGGTCTATACACCTGCAGGTTTGTCTTCCATCCTGTTTCTGGTCTGGCTCACTATATAGAGGCACACTACAATATGTAGAACTATGGATGTCTTGTTCATGTGGTTATGTATTTGAGAGATAACAGGGGCTTCATTCTTGTCTTGTGCACTTGGTGCCCTCACAGTTCATGATTTCATTATATTGTAGAAAGCAATGAAATATATTGTATATCTACTTTGTTGTAAATGCCATTCTCTTTCCAATTGTTATTTCAGTAGCAACTGATCTTATCAAAACCCGGAAAATTGGTGCCAATTAAGTAGTTAGATGGGATGAAGATGCTTGTTTGTTTAGCCAATCCCTCTGACATGGGACTAAGGTCTGGTTTGTTTTTAGAAATCATCTGATCTCATCTAATCATTAGAATTTTTTTAAATTTTTAAACAAAATACAATAAACAACTCAATTTTTTTTAATTTTAAAACAAAAATAATATTAAAAAATTATATACTAACAATATTTTATTCAACTTTCAACTTTTATCTCATCTCATCTGTCTATCAAAACAAGGCATAAGTATGTGCTGATAAGTACTAACCTCCATATTTGGATGGAGTGAAAAGATTGGTGGTGAAGAACTCAATGGATCTTCTTTATCTTAAGCCTTGGTAGGAGCATTATCTTGTGGCAGCTTTCACTTGAATTCGATCACTCATGCTGCATTTGCAATTTAAGTCCATCTCAATTTCTCAATATCCTCCATGCAAATGATTAGTCTTAACAGATACATGTTTATATTAGAAATGGTGACACCTTTATTGATTACATGCTAGAAGATTAGAGAGATTGATAAGATTTCTCGATTAATAAGTGAGCAAAATTGCTAGCTGGGCCATCAATGCCTCATCCTTGCTTGCCCTTTTGGCTTGCAGTTTTCTTTAGCTTCCGAGTCTGCATATATATCCTGGTTGTTGCTAGTTGTATTTTGTACACTTTTGGTTTTTTATTTATTGAAGATTTGCTATTCTTAGGACAACAAATACATATGAAACAAACAACTTTACACTCTCTTTTATTCTTTTTCCATGAGATTTTTCCCTGAGAATTACAAACTCAAAACCCATTAAGAAAGCGAAGGGGTTAAACTTTACAACCTCGAGAGATTACGAATGTAACTCAGCCAGCCATTAAAATAAATTAGTAGATGAATAGTTAAGGATTCTCTATAATTTTATGACCCAAATATTTTTTACAATTTGGAAAGATATAAAAACTTGTGACACCTATGGTATTTAATGTTGTGCCCCACAACTTGTGTCTATGCTTAGGGGTGGGCCCTGACTACAATAAGAGTCGGAGTCTAAAAATAACTCCGATTCTGACTCCAAGGAGTTAACTTCTGTTCCGTTTCGCTTGATTGGTATCATAATGGAGTCAAAGTTCCCATTCGGAATAAGGTTTTTTTCCATTTTCTTGTTTACTCCGACTCACACTTTATTTCCCATTTTCTTACCCACTCGCATCTTCCCAGCATCCAAACAAAAATTAAAAAAAATTTACACTACCAAAAACAACAAGAGTCTCATAGATTCCAAATGCAACAATAGATCCAAGACAATAATTAAAATGCAGAAATGAAAATCTGGACGTTGTCACTTTCAACTAGCTTGTCTCTCAGTCTCTCCTTTGTTGTTTTGATCCTTTGAATCGAAGATCGATAATCTTTGCTTTTTATATCATCTGAATCTTTGATGAGAAGTTGAAATGGTTCGCATATGCATTCCATGCGTAGATAACAACAAGAGCACAAATCAAGGTGAGAAAGTCAAGAATGAGAGACTCAAAGAAGCTCATAGAGAGAACAAAGAAGTAGAGGCAGCCAAAAAGAGAGAGAAAGCAGAGCGGCAATAGCGAGGACGAATAAAAGAGATGTATGGTTAGTTGAATGAGATGAATAAATCTGATTAAAATCATATTAAAAACTATTACAATTAGTCACTTATGGGTCAATTGTAGATTTGGTAGATTGATGCACAATTAACTCATTTGTTAATCTAGTTATTTGAGCAAACCATTTTAACCTGAATCTAATAATACTAAACTAATCCAATTATTTAATTTTGTGCTGAATTTGCATGAGTATACAAGTGGCATCAAACACATTAGTTTATTTATTTCCAAGTCCTTCACATCCAAGTGCACTATAATTAAACTCAAATGTCTCAAAAGATTCCACATATCATGTCATGTCATGTCATGTCATAGTGGTTGCTATAGCAGCTCTCGACAATCCTCTAATTGGACTGTCAAGGTAACACGAACAAGCTTCTCATGAGAGACGAGCTCCTCCCTTCCTCTTGTCTCTCTAATCTCAGACCTTTGCCTTGCCTTCTTATTTGTCCATCTTCCATCTTCTCCTCATTTTTTTCTTCCAAGTTCCAACAAAAATCAGATTGCCTATTCCATCAAAATTCAAACATGGAAGTAATCAAACAATAGACAAAAACAGAGTGACAGAACCCAGTCTAGTTCGATTTATTATAAATTGTTTTGAACATACGACTCACTGAGAATCGGATGCAACTTCTCAAATCTAGTTCAATTAATAATTTAGGTTAATAAGATGCACTCTCTCAAATCAAGTTTGATTTATAGCCTATATAATCTATTCCGATTGAAAAATCCAACAACCCATGACTAGAACCCAGAAATGAGAAAACACAATGGTCCAATGGATACTGTGTTAGAAAACGCAAGACTGTTCCTTAGGGGTTGTGATGGTTGCGAAAAGGGGAGGGATAACGGGTGACATCTGCTAGGGTTTTGATTGAGAGGGAGTGAGAGAATGGGAGGGATTCGTGCCCCTGGGGGGGGGGGGGGTCTCATAGAAATCAGAGGGGGTGTGTTGAAATGGCGTTGTTTCAACATACGAGTTATTTAAAAAAAAAAAAAACCTGAGTTGCGTGAAACGACATTGTTTCAAGCAACTCAGTTTATATTTTCATTGCCACTGAATTGCGCCGTTTAGGTCCAATTTTACCCTAAACAAAGACATTTGTTTAATGAGTTAGAGCCCTTTTTTTTTATTCTTCTCTTTTTGGCACATAAATTAATAAAAAAATTATTTAAATTAGTAAAATTAAAATTAAGTAAACTATTTAATGTGGATTATATAATTAAATCATTAAAAAAATAATTAATTATAATTATCTTTATGATGTTAATTGCTCATTTGTTACTAACTTAGAGTATGTAAATGTATTATGATTGTTAATGCATAATGGGCTAAATTAAAATTTTAACATTTTGTATATGACTAATGAATAATTTTCATTGACCATATATACATGCTTTATACTTTCTTGCAAGTGAGGTATTTTACAAAAATTTTGTCTAATAACTTTAATTAGATGTAGTCTTGTAGATATTAGTAATTAGTTAATGGTGATGGGTTAGTTAATTGATATAATACATTAGTTAATTGATAGCATATTTAACATTTTATATTGTTAATGGTGATAGATTAGACGAAAATTACATAATTAATTATACAATTATTATATAAAATAATATATATATAATATTTTAAAATATGTATATTTATATTCGGTCGGTCCGGTCTAGTCCGGGGTGGAAAAACCCGACCTCGAGACCGGACTAAAAACCAAAAATTTTATAATGGAAAGACCGAAAAATTTGCAAGGCATTCCTCCACTCCCACCCAATATAAGTACTAAATCGAGTGCTAGTGATAGTGGTAATAGAATTAGGTCAATAGTTTGTGATCACTTCACAAAAATACTAAAAAGTGATCCAACTAAATCAGGGCTGCATGTAATTACTGTGGTGCTTCGTATGCATGTGATACGAAGACCAACGGTACAAAATCCATGAAGTATCACATTGGAAAATAATGTAAGAGATGTCAGTTTAATAAAAAGGATAAGTCCCAAACTACTTTAGGTTGGAAGGCCTAGGATGGAAGAAACAGTATTGGGAGACTTGTTCCAATAATATTTAGCGTTGAAGCTTGCAGACAAGTCTTAGCAGATATGCTTATTCTTAATAAATTGCCCTTTAGGTTTGTTGAAGGGGAGGGTCTTAATTATGCTTGTTGTTCAGCTTAAGTGGGTAGGGATCTCATCTTGTGTTATGGTTGCTAAGGATTGTTTTAGTGTGCTTATGAGGGAAAAAAATAAGTTGAGAAGTGCTCTCAAGGGCAATGGATTTCCCTTACCATGGATACATGGATATTCGTGCAAAACCTTAATTATATGTGTCTCGCTGCACACTTTATTGATGATGATTAGAATCTACACAAGATGATTCTTTCTTTTTCTTTAGTTGAAAATCACAAAGGTGATACACTTGGTAAGGCTATAAAGATGTGCTTGTTTAATTTGGGTGACTAAAAATATTTGCAATCACTCTTGATAATACAAGTTCTAATAACGAAGTAGTTTCTTTTTTAAAAAAGAAAACTAAGCATATGAGGGACTCTATTTTGGAACATGAATTCTTGCATGTTCGATGTTGTGCCCACATCTTAAAAACTAATTTTCCATGGAAGGTTAAAAAATATGATGAGTCTATTGTCAATGTGAGAGATGTTTTGAAATACGTTAAATCCTCCCCTCAGAGGTAGAGTGCATTTAAGTCGTGTATACAACTAGAAGAGATTACATGCAAAAGTTATGTTTGCCTATATGTACCAACTAGGCAGAGCTCCACCTGTCGTATGTTGGAGAGGGTTGGAAAATTTCGAAAAGTATTTGAACGTTTAGAGGAAGAAGATTCGAGGTTCCTTACTAGTATTGGAGGTGATGATGATGACGATAATGACAATGATGATGTGGTGAGGAGGCGAACCTCAAAGAAGTTAGGGCCTCCCAACAATGATGATTGAGAGAATGTAAGGTCGTTTGTGAGGTTTCTTTAAATATTTCAAGATGCAACTTTACGTTTCTTGAGAGGTGAATATGTAACTTGCAACTCTTTTTTTACAGAGTTAGTTACAATTTAATATGCAATTGACATTGAGTGTGAAGGAGGAAACCCTGTAATAGGATTAATGGCAACAAATATAATGAAGAAATTTGACAAATATTGGGGCAACTTTGATAATATGAATATGTTGTTATATGTTAGGCTTATTGTTGATCCTCGGTACAAGATGCGATATCTTGAGTTTTCATTGGAATCAATGTATGTCCATTATCTAACAAAAGCGGTTGATTTGAGTTTGAAGGTGAAAAATGCTTTAACCCACATGTATGATGCATATGCCGAAAATGAAGAAGGAAACAATTCTGATCAACAACAGCAGTGCACAAGTCCCTCACATGAAGGTGTAAATATTTCAATTAGTAGACTTAAGGATAGGAAGGGATAGAGGTTGGCCCTATTTAAGCAACGGTTACAGTCAAAAAACTCTTTAGAAAGCAAGTCAGATGTTGATAGATAGTTACTTGAAAGTTGTGAAGAACCTAGTGCGAATTTTGACATTCTACAGCAGTGGAAGGTTAATTCTGTTAGATATCGCATACTTTCAAAAGTTGCACACGATGTTCTTGCAATACCGGTATCTACAAAGGCCTTTGAATCTACATTTAGCAACGCGGGTCGTGTACTTGATCATTTTCAAAGTAATTTATCTCCAATGATGGTAGATGGCCTCATTTGTGCAAATAATTGGCTTTGTTTTTCTTCTACTCCAATTAGTCTTAGGACTTTAATGGATGAGATTGATGATTTTGAGAAGCAGCTGGATATGGGTATATAACAAATTTATTTCCTTTTATTATCTTTTAATGATTCATTGACTTATATGTTATGTAAATTTATATAATTTGTTTTATTTTATCTTTTATGTGTAGAACTTATTGGAGATGTTGAAAATTCTATAGAGGCGTTGAATACAATGTCTACACTCAATTAATATGAATGAGATAAGAAGAATATACTACTATACTAGTACTTTTCATTTGCATTAAAAAAAATTAAAACTAAGATATTTATTATTTGTTTGCTATGTTTTTGCAATAAAGTTGTGAAGACTTGGAGTTTGAGTTGTGGCATTTATTTATTTATTTTTTTTTAATTATTCAGTCAATTGTAATATTTGAAATATCACTTTATAAGTAGGTAGGTTATGACTAGATGCATGGATTGAAAATTGTAATAATTTTTATGTGTCATTTTCTTTACTTTTTTTGGTTTTTTAACTTTCTTTTTCTTTTATTTGGAGTTTGGATTATTAGGGATTTTTTTTTTAATTTCTTTTTCTCTATTTTAAGTTTTTAATTTTATTAGTATGATTGATAACTTTTTTGGATGGATATGGATAATTTTTGTTTTTTCCTTTTTTCTATGTTTTTCTTTTATTTAGAGTTTGGATGTTATTGACATATTGCATCTTTTTCAAAAATTTTTTTTTTCTATTTTTTGTATGTTAATAATAATTTAGGCAAAAAATGGGATAAAATGTTAGGACTTGAGCCGAAACCTGACTAGAAATGTCTATTGGGCCGAATGTCAAAAAATTAGCCCATTTGGTATTGGGTCGGATCAAATGGACCGATAGTTAACGATCTGATACGGTTCATAGGAGTATTCGGTCCAGTCCGGGGTGGAAAAATGGTGGACAAAACTGGTTCGGTCCAGTCCCAAAAATCCCCTATGGACCGACTGGACCGGACTGAATTCACCACTAGTTGAGAAGTTGAAGATGTAGGTGTTGAAGCTAAAATTGTGGAAAGATTATATTGGAAGTTAAGCCGGTATGTAGATCTTAATTTATAATTTGAGTTCAAATTAAACTATAAATTATGTCATGTAAGTACTTTACTAAATATGCTCTACACACCAATTTAACTTGAGAATATAAATTTTCATAAAATAATTGATTTTGAGATAAAAAAAAATATATACGATAGTTATTACAAATACAAGATTTATGAGTTGAGCTCTTCATGTTTATAGTTTACTTTAATGAAACAATTCGATATAATCTTTCCACAATTAAGTAAAAGTTATTGATATAAATTTATTGAAGTGTATAAAAATGAAATGTATGTACAAATATTAATTTTACTTACTTCTCTCTAGGTGGGGTTCGAAGCAGGTAGAAATGTTGTAGGTACCTTCCAAGCATCTTTTACAATTTTTTACTGTTTAAATAAATGTGTATATATATTAATTCAAAAGCTCTACTTGCAATCGGCGACTGGGATAACCCTGCGTAACCGGTTCCATAAAAAATATTATTTTTTTCCTAGTCTCTCATTTCGTTCCTCTCTCTCTCTCTCTCTCTCTCTCTCTCTCTCAATTATTTCGTTCACTCATTCTCCCCTTCTGATTTTTTTTTTCTTTTCCCCACTCTCTCATTTTCTCTTTCCCCCAGCCATCGACAGAGAGCCCTCTTCCTTCTCAATTCTTTCTAGTTTCACACACACACACACACACACACACACACACTCTCTCTCTCTCTCTCTCCCCTTCATTATTTTTTTTTCTTCTCCCCACTCTCTCATTTTTCTCTTTCCCCCAGCCACAGACCCACACGAACTTCCCTATGCTGTTTCTTCAGCGTCCTTCGAGCCTCCCTCCCAAATAGAGTCCTCATCTTCGCAGCTTCGTCTTCACATCTTCTTCTTCTAAATGTAGCCAGAAAATATCATCCATTAAATCTAGAATTAGCTAATTTTGTTCTGTAATTCGGGCCATGAACAAATGCCTCGTCATTTACGATGCCATTGCATAAATGTAGCAGGACACATAAAATGGTGATGAACCGAAACGATGGCATTCCAAGGAAATCCTAGCTAGATTTATTTTTACGACAAGCAACTCTTATGCAAAAATAAATGGGATGCACTCAAACAAAACAAAAACAAAAAAAATCAACTCCTCCAACCGATCTCTCTCTCTCCCTCTCCATTTCATTTCTCTCTCCTTATAAACAAACACCCACCAGAAAATCTGCTCCAATGTTGGAAATCACTTGCTAGGGTTGTAAAAAAATCTCTGCTACTCGCCCAAAATATCTGCTTTGTTTTTTTTTTTTTAATTATTGTAACCATAGCATTAAGAAGTACCAAAATCTCATTCAACAACGAAGTATTTCCAGAAGAAAAATCCTCCCAATTAAGCCCAACTCCAAGCCTCCGATTCCTCTGTTAAAATCTTCTCCCAGATTCCAAGTTCTCATGTTCAATAGGCCAAAATCAGAGTTAAATGCCAACATAAAAAACGGAGAAAACAAAGTCCAAAAGCTTTTCCATGGACACCCAAAAGCAGAAAAAGCAGGTGATATGGAGATGGAGAGGGATGGATTTAGGATACGATATGGAGAGGAAGAAGGAGAAGAAAACAAAATGGAGAGGGTGAGGGAGAGAGAGAGGTCCGACGGAGATGGAGGGAGGGAGGGGGCCAAATAGATGGAGATGGAGACGATGGGAGGACTTCTGAAAACATGGATCACTGAAATTCAAGATTGTTTTTGATCCACAGGATGGCAAGCCATATGAGTGCTTTTGAGATAGATGCTGATGTGTTAGCAGGTTGTATCTCGGTTCCGCATAGGGGTGTAAATTTAAACCGAAAAACTAGTCCGGACCGGACCGGTTGGTCTGGTTTTGAACTGGTCCGGTCTGGAACCGGTTCCTATATTATAAAACCCGGCTGGATCCGGTCCAGTTTCGGTTCCATAGTTTTCGGGACCGGATCGGACCGGTTGAAAAAAAAAAAAATATATATAAATTAATTTGATATATTATACAAAATATTTATATATATAAGTTTTATATATAATATATAATTATATATTAAATTTTTATATATAATATATATAATTATATATCATATATAAAATAATTTCATATTATAATTTATAAATTATAACACAAAATGTTAATCTTAAATATGAACATTTATAATTTATTTGATCATATGTTATTAATACAATTATATATAAGATAATGTTATTATAATTTATAAAATAAAAGTTTAATCTTAAAGATGAAAATTTAATTGATCATATGCTTTAAACATAATATATATATATTAAATTATTAATAACATTATATCATAAGAAGTAACATTTTATTATATGTTTTTTACATTTAAAAAAAACTGAAAAATTGGACCGGACCGGAAACCAGTAAAACCGGAAGTACTGGTTTAGGAGGGTAACTGGGGCGTAATCGGTTTTGAAAAATGCAAAACCGGTACATACCAGTTCAGTCCTAGATTTTGTCCAAAACCGGACCGGATTGGACCGGTTACACCCCTAGTTCCGCATGACCGGTTGTATTTAGCATAATTGTTAAGGGTTAGTTATACTTTGTCTCTTGAACTTTCATTCAATTCATAATGTGCCTCTGAAACTAATAATTGCATCAAAATGAACTCTCGAACTTTCAAAACTTCTCAATTCCCCCTTCTATCTACCAGTAACGTTAAATCTAACGAAAATTCACTGTACGTTCTGCTCAATGCATAACATTCACTGTAAAGATGTAATATTCATATAATTTATTATCATTGATCATATAAAATATAAAATAATATATGCTATCAATTAATAATAAATCATAAATCATTAAATAATTTTTTTATTAATTTATATATGGTTAATGAATATCAAATAATTTCATTGTGTACATAGATTATTCATACTTACTTGCAACCTAGGTATAAAATAATTTTATATATGATTAATGATTAATGATTTATTATTAATTGATAACATATATTATTTTATATTTTATATGGTCAATGATAATAAATTAGATTAAAATTATAACTTTGCAGAAAATTTTCATTAGATTTAACGCTGCTGGTAGACGGAATGGGGGATTAGGAAGTTTTGAAAGTTCGAGGATTCACTTTGATGCAATTATTAGTTTCGGATGCACATTGTGAATTGAGTAAAAGTTCGAAGGGGCAAAGCGTAATTAACTCTTAAATTAATTAAACTTAATGCAGCTTACTTTCTTTTCACCTTCATATTTCTAGACTATTTTTTCCAACCTAATAATCAAGAGTCATGCTACACAGAAATCTCACACTTTGCACACCACTTAAAAACATGTAATTTTTACTTTTTTATCCTTATGAAATATGATGATAAAATGATAAAATCACATATTTTTAAGTGGTGTGCAGGAGTGTGGGGCTTATGTTTATAATTTTTCAATAATCAAACAACCCCCTCCATGACACCAAAATCATACCAACCAAGATAAGATTTTATAAGAAGAAAGAGACGCAAGACAACTGAGAACCCATAAAGGTTAGAGGGAACTCAGGTAATCCTTCATCAGAGTGAAGATGGGATTCACATAAGAATATTCCTCCAATCTTTGAAACAGAATTCCATCCATCTGGGCTTGAACTCCTTCAGAAAATTTGAACTCTTCCAGTAGTTCTTTTTGTGTTCTGTCAACTCCAACTAGGGTATTCCCTATGCCACTTAAGATTTCTGGTAGTGTTGGGGAGGGTCTCGAAAGATCTACTACAGTAACGTAGCTCCATCAAACCAAATCCATTAGAAAACAATCTCTCAGGATAATGGAAAGCAAAACCATACAATATTTTTCATTTTTAATATGCACATAATCTACACAAGGTGATTGTGAATCCTAAGCCAATTACATGCCATAACAATATGTATGAGCAGGCTTGTGATTTTGACAGAATCAATAATCAGCAGTAGATTTCATTCCCTAAGCAAATTCATGACCAAAAACTGGTGAAATAGTAAACAACAAACCTGTCCGTCTTGTGGCATATTAGCCTTCATTTTTGCTATAGCAATAGCCCGAGAAAGCCCACCAATGGCATCTACCAATCCTATTGAAGCTGCATCTTTACCTGTCCAAACCCTTCCCTATGCAACCTCCTCCATCTTATCTACCTGGCAAAAACAATGATGGGACATTGGAAAGACTTTGGACTTTGAACATGAAAAAAGAATGAAGCAGCTAGAATTCTTGATGAACATCAAAATGATAAGCTTACTGGCATTGATCTGGAAAAGGTTGCCTTGTCCCAAAATTGCTTATATGCCTTCTCTGCAGCCTTTGCAAAGAGTTCAACTTTATCTGGCCTGTATAAAAAGTTGATAACTAGTTACTTGGATCATAGAGGTAAACTCCAAGCTAAAGCAACAGAATGAAGCAATTTCCTGCAAATAAGGAAACATTAAAGGTGGCCTCAAAGACATCAAGATTCAGGCAGTCATACCGCACAACAGCTACAACACAGTGAATGCAGAGTCCGGATAACTGATTAAAGTGAGTAACAATTTTTTTTTATTGTCACCGGGTGTCCAGAAATAGCATCCCGACAATTTATAGACCATCAACATACTTGTAACACCCCGTATTTTAGTGTATTTTTATTGAAAGATTATTTTTATTAATTCAAAAATTAATTCTCTTGTTTTAAAATTATCGGATATTTTTAAATGGTATATTTTTATGATCTATAAATTGTGAAAATTAATTTGTTATGTTTTCTTAATATTTATTATTGTGATGCATTTAAATTGTTCTTTATTTTAAATTAATTGATTGTTGGATTTAATTATTTTATTGTACTTGTTGTTTTGAAATCACTTCCGTTGGATCATTTTTGTGACCCAAGATGTGAGGACTGGACCTCATTTCTTTTCCTCCATTTCTCTTTCCTCTCTTTTTTCTTTTCCTTTCTTTTTTTCTTTCTTCCCCTGCTTCCCGTGCACGCACGTCCCTCTCCCTCTCTCTTCCGGTGCGTTTTTCCCAGCCCGCCGCCGTGAGCCGCCCGTGACCGACACCGCCCACTGCCACAAGTTCCCCTTCCACCGGCCATCATCCCCCACCAAGCTTGGCCCCTATCTCGCCGGCGTTCTCCTCCACGCACGGCTTGAAGCCGCGGCGTTCCTTGAGCCCGCGCGCCGCCGTCGCGTCACCTTCGGCCGCCATTTCTTTACCACTTCATCCTCGACCTCCTAGCAACCCAATGCACTCAACCCCAGCTTTGATCCGTCACCGGTGAAGCACAACCAACCCCATTTTTGATTTGGGTATTTTTGGTCATCAACCACCCTTTGCGCCGCCACCCACAGCCAACCACCACCACCATTAACTTCACCGACATCCCTAAGCCCTACCCTATCAATTTCGGATCTTAGTTTGTCCCCATTCAAAAATGGGTTTTTGAGACCCACGGCCACAGTGTATTTTACACTGTTACGTTGTTTTGTCGCCATCTTTTGCACCTCCGTGATCCTTCATAAATTATTATATAGCATTGTAAGTATTTTTCCAAAGAACTATCGTGATTTAAATATATTTTTACACTAACTCATATTATTGTGATCTAATTGGACATGCCGGACTGAGTCCGAGGAGTTCGGGGGTCGGATGGATTGTGGACGGAGTTATGTGTTTGGTTGGTATTGTGAAATGTTGGTTGTTGGTATGGTGTTGTTCATGTACATGGCATATTGCACGCATGATCATGTTTGTAAAGGAAACTGGATTTTCGTGTATATGCATTCATGTTCATGTGTTTCATGAACACTGGATTTTCATGTGTTAAACGATTTTGGGTGCGTGTGTATCACGACCCCAAGCCGAGATGGGGTATTATCTCTGTGGAGCTCCTCTGGTCACTCGGGAGCGGAATATACTGAGTGACGTCCCCTAGGTTGTCGCTGGGAGACAACCGGATCGGACGAGATGGTCTCGTGCCGACTCCGTGGCCCCTTTGCTGGCGGGAGCTAGAGGATGCTTAACCACGAACGCGCTGGGCGCGGAACTGGGCATCGCTCGTTGCGTAATGGGTGCTTGGCCACGAACGCGCTGGGCGCGGAACTGAGCATCGCTACGAAGTCAGGACGTGCGGATGATCTCTAGGGGAGATCATGTTGCATTGGTTAGTGGATTAATGGGCTATTTTCTAGGAAAATAGCGTGTGTTGAATAAAAAGATCTTATGTGATTCATTTTCTGGAAAAATGACGGATTACTATTTTTGGGCCAAAATGGGATTTTGGCGTGTGTTGGAAAAATATCCATTTTCGGGGAAAATGATATTTTGGATTTGATGCATATTTCATCATATGCATGCATGTTGGTTGCATCAATATGTTTTTATCTCATGGTTGTTTGGTTTATACTTACCTGCGGTATCGTTCTATGGTAACACAGATTTTGATACAGAGGAGGATGAGAGTGAGCCTGAGGATTCGGCTCCGCCCGAGGAGTGATCCAGGATCACTCGTTTTGGTTCGAGACTTGTATATATTTTATTTGGGATGACTGTATATCTTTTCAAAGATGCTTTGTTTTGAATATTTGTATTAAAATTCTGGTACTTAATTGACTTATTTATAATATCCTCTGCGACTTTTATTGTACTTTTTTGCATGTTGCACACACTTGAGCACATTTCGTTGGGATGCGTGACCGTGTTGTCATCATCCTGACGTCACGATTCCCGTATTTTTTGTACATGGGAGTCGGGGCGTCACAATACCTATTAGGCAGAAGACATTCAGCTTTTAACGTGAACATGAATGCTTTGTACAGCAGACTACTATCCTGCCATGTTTCACCAAGGATTTATAAAACTAGCAAGCCACAAGGCCTCATTACCTAAAAGGTCTATGTTCAGCTGCAAGTGATGTATGGGCAGTGATGATGAATCTAATACAGAAATGGAAAACTGCAAAAGATGAATTTCTCAGTATGTGGGAGAAACTAAGGGTAAAATTAACAAATGCAGAAATGGAAGAGACAACAACAACAATGAGGGATTTGTGGATGACAAGGAATGAGTTCATTTTTAACCAAAAGTTTAAAAGTCTCATTAGAGTGATTAGATCAGCAAAGGAAGGACCCCAAGAATATTAGTCAGCCAAACAGTTGATGAAGAGTTCCAAAAGTACAACAAACTCAAAGAGGAAGGATCAACAATGGGAAAAACCTATGGGGAACTTTATGAAAGCCAACTGTGAAGCAGCAGTTGATCAAAATAACAGGAAAATGAGAATTGGAATCGTTATCAGAGATGAGAAATGGGAAGTTTTGGCAACAACGTGTGATCAAAGAAGATATATATACCAACCAGCTATAGCAGAAAGTTTAACCTTATGGAGAACATCAGAATTATGTAGAGAGTAGAGTTTCACCAAAGTGATTTTAGAAGGTGATGCACATATTGTTATTATCAATGCAATGAACAATGAAAATGAAGACTATTCCTGCTATGGGAATATTACACAAGAAATAAAGAAATATCTTCATGACAAAACTGAGTGGAATGTGAGTTTTGTACATAGAGAGAAAAACACAGTTGCACACACCTTAGCAAAAGCAGCATTACAATTAGACTCTGAGAGAGTGTGGATAGAAGAAGCACCAGAATTTGTAAGTAGTTGTCTGGAGAAAAACAAACTTTGTAAGGAATGATCATTCAAATTGAATACAAGAGGTTTATTTCAAAAAAAAAAAAAAAAAAAGTGCCTCTTTGGTGTATTTTTTTTAAATGTTTAAAAAATTTACCACTGGTGAATTTGTGTATGTATTTTTTCTTAATATTAAAGTAAAAAATAATAAATAATAAAACAGTAAAAGGTACTTTTAGGAACATATTTGGAGAGCTTCATTTTTCACAAATAAATAAGAGTAATGCTACGTAAAAATCTCAAATAGACAAGTCTTATACAAGTCTTTTGTAAAAAAATGGATCCCACTAATAAAAATTATTTTTTTTACATTATTTTAATTCATGTTTGTATGTGGTTTATCTATTTGAAGTTTGTACATATCATTTTTTAATGAGTTATGTTTTATACAATCATTTTTACGTATTCTTTATGCACTTTACTAATGTGATTGGTTAAAATAATTATTTTATATTAAAAAAATGATGCAACCAATTGTATTAACAGAGTATATAAAGAGTATGTAAAAATGACTGAAAATAAAATTTTTATTTCTGAAAAAATAAATCTCAAAGTAGGTGGGGGAAGAGAAGTGAGAACTGCCTGCTTAACGTTGCACACAATCACCTGACCTGAAAAGTTGGAATGGCCGAGCACTTGAAAGGATTTTGGACAACGAAGAGGTGTCCTTTGTGTATTTGTGTTGGAAAGAAAAAGAGGTAGTTGTAAAGTGCAAAAACTGAAACGTACATTCATTTTCATGCTTGTCCCGTCCAGTTGGCACAGGGTGACCCTTCATCTTCAATCCAAACACTAATTATTTCCTTTTCAGAGATGTTTTAACATGGGTTCATTAACGATAAGAGTTTCGCTACGGGCAGGGAAGTTGGTGAAAGGATTGTGCACACCTGCCATGTCAACTGTAATTAAAAAAAAATAAAAATGGAAGATGAAAGTGAACAGATTGTCCGACTCAATTACGAGTTTCGCTACGGGCAGGGAAGTTCGTGAAGGGGTAATGAGTTTCGCTACGGGTAGGGAAATTGGTGAAGGGATTGCGCACACCTGCCACGTCAATTGTGATTAAAAATAAAATAAAAAATGGAAGATGAAAGTGAACAGACTGTCCGATTGAATTACGAGTTTCGCTACGGGCAGGGAAGTTCGTGAAGGGGTATGAGTTTCACTACGGGCAAGGAAGTTGGTGAAGGGATTGCGCACACCTGCCACGTCAACTGTATTAAAAAAATAAAAAATGGAAGAGGAAAGTGAACAGACTGTCTGACTGAATTACGAGTTTCGCTACGGGCAGGGAAGTTCGTGAAGGGGTAATGACTTTCGCTACAAGCAGGGAATTTCGTGAAAGGATTGCGCACACCTGCCACGTCAACTGTAATTAAAAATAAATAAAAAATGGAAGATGAAAGTGAACAGACTGTCCGACTGAATTATGAGTTTCGCTACGGGCAGGGAAGTTCGTGAAGGGATTGCGCACAACTGCCACGCCAACTGTAATTAAAAAAAAATGGAAGATGAAAATGAACAGATTGTCCAACTGAATTAAGACTGATCAACACGAACGAAAGGCTAAGTACAAAAGTTCAAAACACGACCACGACGAGAGGAGTTGGCAATGAGTTCACTGGGCAGGGGGAGTTTGGGTGAGGGAGGGAAAAAGACAAAGAAAAAAGTAAGGGTGGGTAGCGAGGCCCCACAACCCGCTGACCCGCCCTTTCGCCCAGCCTCCGCCCATGCGGGGCGGGGGTTTCGGCCTGCTCAAGCGGGGTGTGGGGGGCGAAGCCCCGCTCTACTTTTCTCCAGCCTCGCTTAATATATATATATATATATATATATATATATATATATATATAAAACCCATAGGTAAAGTAAAACGGCGCCGTTTTGTCAATTGAAACCCCTAAATAGATTTAGGGTTTCCATACTAGATGTCATATCAACAATAAGGTATGTAGTATGATCATTGATGGAGGGAGTTGTACTAATGTGGCTAGACCCGATGAGAACTCGTTTCAAAAACCTAGATTATATCAAAATCTAGACCTGTTGAAGAACCCGTTTCAAGAACCTAGATTACAAATGAGGAACGTCACAAAGGTTGTGATTTACCTTTAATAAGTTCAAGAGTTCAATCAAGATAAGAGGAGAAAACTCAACTCACAAATAAAATTCAATATTTTCTAACCTTCAAATGAGGCTACAAGGAGTATTTAAACTAAACCTAATTAAAACCCTAGCCAAAATAAAGCCCATTTTTACCCAAATTGCCCTGATGAACAGTGTCGCGCTACAGTACCCGTGGCTACTGTATGGCTACAGTAACGCTACAGTACCTCTTGAAACCCTAATTCCTAAAAAGTAACTTTCCAAATATGCCCTTGGCCAAAGTACAAGGCCTTCTCGAAAACCCTAGTTCATTAAAAATAAGACGTGTGGGCCAGGCATCTTCAAGCCCACTTATTCTCAACTAATAAAATCAATCATTTAACCAAATTGGAAGTCTCTAATAACAATAGGCCCTATCTCTAAGTTATGTCTTCCACAGCTTGAATCAAGTTGATCAAAGCTGGTTCTCCTTCTTTCAAGCCCATCCTGAGTGTTGGGCTCTTGCTGGCTTCATCCCAAGTGGATTGCATCAATCCGTGGATTGCTTCCTTGATCTTCTTGACCCTTGATCTTGTAATTGGCCCATCTGGAATTTGCAAATAATCTTTAAGAGTAAGCCCACCTTGGTTTCCATCATTCCCTCTCTCCTCAAAAGGATTTGACCTCGAATCTTCACCTACATCAAAATGAGAAAGATTAGAAACATGGAAAATAGCAGAAACATTATACTCACCTGAAAGATCCATTTTATATGCGTTGTCATTAATTTTCTCAAGAACTTAGAAAGGTCCATCTCCTCGAGGATGCAACTTTGTCATTCTTTGGGCTGGGAATCTTTCTTTGCGCATGTGAACCCAAACCCAATCTCCCAGTTCAAAGATGACACGCCTTCGCCCTTTATTGGCTTGGAAAGCAACCCTTTCATTCTTTTGGGCAATTTGAAATCGTACCCTCTCATGAAATGACTTCTCCGACTCCGCCTTCTTTTGTCCATCCAAGCTACTCCTGCCATCAACAGGTAAAGGCATCAAATCCAAAGGAGTAAGCGGAATAAATCCATAAACAATTTCAAAAGGAGAATATGAAGTAGTAGTATGCATGGTCCTATTATATGCAAACTCTATAAATGGCAAACAATCCTCCCAAGTTTTTAAATTCTTCTGAACAACAGTGTGTAAAAGCTGAGTAAAAGTCCTATTAACTACTTTAGTCTGACCATCAGTCTGTGGATGACAAGTAGTGGAAAATAAGAGCTTAGTACCCAATTTCTCCAACAACACCTTCCAAAAGTAGCTAAAGAATTTAACATCCCTAACAGAAACAATACTCCTAGGTACACCATGGAGTCGCACTATCTCTCTAAAAAACAAGTCAGTTATGTTTGTGGCATCATTTGTTTTATGGCATAGAATGAAATGTGCCATCTCACTAAATCTATCCACAATCACAAAAATAGAATCTCTACCCCTTTTTGTCCTAGGCAGCCCCAAAACAAAGTCCATAGATATGTCTACCTATGGCTCACTAGGAGCGGGTAAGGGTGTATACAACCCATGTGGCAAAACTTTAGATTTGGCCTTTCTACATGTAATGCACCTTCCACAAATACGATTAACATCTATCTTCATCTTAGGCTAAAAGAAATGTTCATGCAAAATGTCTAAAGTTTTCTTGACACCAAAGTGTTCCATTAATCCCCCACCATGTGCCTTACGCACCAATAACTCACGCATAGAACAACTTGGCATACAAAGTTTGCTTTCCTTAAATAAAGAACCATCATGTTTGTAAAACTTACCAAATGCCGCTTTATCACATGCCATATACACATCAGAAAAGTCAGCGTCATCGTCATACATTTCTTTCACATATTCAAACCCAAGCATTTTAGCACTCATAGAAATAAGAAGTACATACCTCCGGGATAGAGTATCAGCAATAATGTTCTCCTTACCTTGCTTGTAACAGATGACATAGGGAAAGGCCTTAATGTATTCCATCCATCTAGCATGCCTTTTATTCAACTTACCTTGACCCTTGAGATGCTTCAATGATTCATTATCGGTGTGGATCACAAATTCCCTTGGCCATAGGTAGTGCTGCCAAGTCTCTGATTCTATCTTTTTTTTTTCTTGCATATTTAATTCTAGGGTTTCATTGTTCTAGGATTGATTAACAAAAAAAAAATAGAGGTGGCTGCTGTATTTCTTCACTACTGTTAGGGTTTCCGAATCTCATTGTTCTAGGGTTTGTGTTGGTTAAAATCTCTTGTTCTAGGGGCTGTCGCATATCACTTGTCTAAGGGTTTTTGAGTTATTGTTAGGGTTTTCTCAATTGCTTATTCTTAATTGTGATCAAATCAGTTGGTGAAAAGAAAAGAATATAAAATAAAATAAAAGAAAGGAAAAAAAAAATCTGAATTTTTTTTTCTTGAGCCTTATCATCAAAGGGGCTACATACAATATTCTAGTTCGTATCTTGTCTTATAGTTACTGTTTTATTCGTATTTCCTTGATTCAGGTGCCATTTTTTTTATTCCTTCTGTGTTTTTCTTGTTCTTGTTTCTTAGACCTAATTACTAGTTGGGATAAAACAAGGTTGTTTTGTCTTGATTGAGTTCAATTATTTCTTAAAGAACTTGAGTGGAAAAACTCTTGAGGTAAAAGGCAAGAGAGTGCGAGGCTATTATCGAAAAAAAGTCAAATTAAGAGTGAAATACGAGTGGAGTGCCATTATTCAATTGTAAACACGTAAGGGAGTGTGTGAGGTTTTCTTTTTGCCACTAACATTCTTTTGTGCAGCACCTTATAATGTCTCAGCGGAGTAGCGCATCATCACCAAGGGGGAGAGCAGATAACTCATCCTATGTGTTACAAGCCATGCAACAACAGTTTAAGTGGTTGAACTTTGTGTTGGGTGAAGTGAGAGATAGGATTGATCATCAAGAAGTAGCGATTAGAAATTTGCAAGGTGGGAGAGATAGGAGGCGACGTGAGCATAGAGTTGAAAATGAGTATGAGAATGAGGGAGATGGTGAGGATGAGGAAGACTTAGCATCTGAAGTTGGGTCGGGTAGACATGGAAGAGTTAGGCGTGAAAGATGACTTGAGGGGAATCCCAGGGGTAGGGATGGTGTAGATAGAGACCTTGGGAGCATCAAAATGAAAATACCATCTTTCCAAGGTAGAGCTGACACTGAGGTTTATCTAGAGTGGAAGAAAAAAATAGAGTTGGTGTTTGATTGCCATAATTACTCTGAGGAGAAGAAAGTGAAGTTGACGGTAATTGAGTTTACTGATTATGCTATTATTTGGTGGGATCAATTAGTGACCAATAGGAGAAGGAATTATGAGAGGCCAGTAGAGACATGGGGAGAGTTGAAAGCTCTCATGAGGAGGAGATTTGTACCTAGCCATTACTATAGAGACCTTTACCAGAAATTACAAAATCTTACACAGGAGTCTAGGAGTGTGGAGGATTACCATAAGGAGATAGAGGTGGCGATGATTCGGGCTAATGTAGAGGAGGACCGGGAGGCCACCATGGCTAGATTTTTGAGTGGTTTGAATAGGAACATAGCCAATATAATTGAATTGCAGCATTATGTGGAGATAGAGGACATGGTGCACATGGCTATGAAGGTGGAGAGGCAGTTAAAGAGAAAAGGGACAGTAAGGTACACTTCGGTTTCTAGCACTACTTGGAAATCAAAGTGGGATAAGAATGATCAAGCTTAAGCAAAGAGAAAGACCGAACCACCTAAGGGAAAAGATGAGGGAACTAGCAACAGACCTAAGGTAGAATCCCAACCTTCACGGAATAGAGATATTAAATGTTTTAAGTGTTTGAGTTCAGGGTACATTGCTTCTCAATGTCCAAATAGGAGGGTGATGATTATGCGTGACAATGGGGAGGTGATGACTGAGAGTGAGGATGATAGTGATGAGGTGCCCGAGTTGGTTGATGCTAGTGATGATGATGGAGTGGTATACCCCGTGACAGGTGAGTCTCTTGTTGCCAGGCGTGCTCTCAATGCACACATTAAGGTGGATGATGCAGAGCAACAGAGAGAGAACATTTTCCATACTAGATGCCTGTCAACAATAAAGTATGTAGTATGATCATTGATGGGGGGAGTTGTACTAATGTGGCTAGCACTACTTTGGCCCAAAAAAAATAGTTATATATGAATAGATAAATTTGAAATTCACATTAAAAAAAATAGTTTTTAAAGGTCCATAAACTAATATGATTGTACCACTTCATTAAAAAGTATTTTCAATCTTACATAATTACTCTTTATTTTAAATAGAACTACAAAATAGTTGTAAACTAGTTGTAGGTTTATCTTTAATGGTCCAAAAAATGCATATTATAAAACAGTTATATATGAATATGGCTTGTTTACGTGAAGAAAGATAAGTCTATTAACTATTAAGTTTATTTAGAAACCAATGTTAATGGAAATAATAATGTGATTAAGTGCATGTTTGGAAGGCAGTGGAAAATATAACTTATAACTTTGAGGCTTATAACTTATTAAAAAATTATTTATTGTTTAGTAATTATATGTTTAAAACACTTTCAAATATGGTCAATTGATTTCACCTTTAAAAAACATGTTACATTTGTTCTATTAAAAGTTTTTTAAGATTATGGGTAACGCTCGTCCTTGTGGTGAGTCTTTTTATAAAATATTTTGAGAAAGGACGGCGGGAATTACCGTCCGATTTAAAACGTTTTGCTTCTTCCCAGGGTGCAAGACTCTACGTTTATAAAATAAAAATGTGATTTTACAATAAAAGAGGTTTACAGCGGAAAACATCAATTTTAATAATAAAAAGGTCTCTCTTACATTTAAGCCTCGTGCCTAGACTTCCGTGCTCTTCCCCATGGGCCGTGTCCTTCCCGACGCGTACTTCATTTCCTTCCCTGTGGGAGGAGGGACATACATAAAAACTAAAATGAGTCGAAAACTCGTAAGCATTACTTCATGCAGTTAAAATATAATAACGTAGGTTTTCATTCATGCATTCATCATTCGTACATACTATACTTACATGCATGCGTGCATACGTGCGTTCATTTGAAAACGTAACTGGACGGAGTTTTCCTTTCTTTTCGTAAAATGTGTCACCTGTCAGTGCCTTCATTTCTTAAAGTGTTTTCGTGCATTCATGCGTCCATACGTACATACATACATTCTTTCTTTTCACTTTCATTGGCCGGTACACACTGTTACGCCCCGTGTGTTAGGGTTAGCGGCCCTATGGCCATTGGATTCACCCGTGGTCACGGGTTGGAATCCCATTCCGTTAGGGTGTAGCACTGGGTGCACTACCAGTACTACTGCCCGGCATTGCAATCTGCCCATTCATTCATTGGGTACCCCTTTCCATTCATTCATGTGGTCGTTACGTATTTTCATACATTTCATGCTTTCATTCATTCTTTCATTTCATTCATTCATGTCAGCTCTAAAGAGCTGGAGTTTTCATTCAGTTCTTTATTTCATTTAACATGAGAAAACATTTCTTTTCGTGAGAAAACATCATTTCGTGAGCATGGGCTTGAACATCCTCTTTCATGACATCCACGAGCATCACCTCGCGGCATTCATAAAAGTGTCAGTTCGTACCGTCCATAAAACATAAAGCACGGGCTCAAACTTCGCCTTTCACGGCATCTGTAAGCATCACCTTGAACGTCGGCCTTCGCGGCGTCCACGAGCATCATCTTGCGGCGCTCACGACAGCGTCGGTCCATCGGATCCGTGAAGGCGTCAGCTCAAGCTCGTCTTTTGTGCATTTTCATCAGTTCGTTTCTATGAAAATACATACAATAGATACATCTTATAGTCATCCATTCGCATGCGTACAATTAATAACTTTGGGTGCGTAAAAAGGGGCTTTCATGGAGGGGTCGTACGTACTCATACGTTTGAAAGTATGGCATCTTCTTTCGTAAACATTTTCTTAACGAGAAGAGCTTTTCATTTTCATTTCGTAATTTCTAGAAAACTCTAGAAGGGCATGAACGTAATACTAACCTGGACTCCATGCTACTTTCATACCATACAGTCCATTCATGCGCATGTCAGTTGGCAACCTACATGCATACATAACCTTAACGTCATTCTCTATCTAGTGCATAAGCAACTTAACTATAAGTAGGACTACACTATACTTAGAACACTCTCATCCTATCACGTGCACTTACGTGCCTTTTACTACGTTAAAACCTTCGGGGACCCATTGCGGTCACTGCATCTTCCAACTCAGGTCTTGCCTCAAGTGCTCATTCACTAAAGTGAACCCATGATTCACCTTAGGATTAAGACACTAAGACATTCGTCTTATTCTCCTTATTAACGACGTTCTGACGCATGACTCAGACCAACTAAGTCACGCATCCCTTCCTTAGACAGTACACTCATCACTATCTTCATGCATCTTAGCCCATACTAATCCTCATTCCCATCCATACAAGCCACACGGTTCTAAGCCAACTCTGAGGCTTAAGCACCGCACAACTCTATTGGGGATAGATTACCCATTACATATGGTGAATCCATCTGGTACACGTGTCTCACCAGACTACATATGTACCTTACCCCTTTATCACCTAAGATCAACAGATAACATGTTGATCACCTGCTCGTAGGGATGAGGGCCATATTTCGATACCAACATTCTCTTAACTCGGCTAGCATGACTCTTTACGCTATCCGTCCCTTCTTACAGTTCATCCCAATACTTAACGCGACAAGACTCCGTTCACAACTATGCCTTGCGTCACGTCACATAGCTCGAGACTACTCTCAAGCTACACCGTGACCTTGTCACGTCACCTGACATCCTGTTACGTCACTTCTACGCCAACTTCTTACTCATCACGTGTACGGTTCCTCACGTACTCCCGTCACATCGTGACATCTCGTCACATTCTCGTTACGCCATTCCAAAGCTAACTCCTTATCCATCATAAGCATGACTGTCAATAACCACGTCACTTCGTGACGTTACCCAATCATGCTTCCGTTGCGTACTCTTACACTTATTCTGCTACTTCATGCATACTTCCAGCCGTAAGTCAATCACGGTGACACTTGTCACCTCAGACTACAGGCTGCACCATAACTACTTTGGGACATTGTTCCACAATTCTCGACACTATTCACCACGTTCTACGCCCATCAACTGCACAACTATCCTTATCTCTGCGACACGCCACACGGAGTGTTGCTGCTTCATGGAGTACACTCCACGTATACTCTCTTCACATATGCCACATCACCACTATGGCATACCTGCTCACTCTACCACATGGAGTACAACTCCCTTCACATACTCCATTTACATGCACTACGCCACATCACCACTATGGCATACCTGCCTTATGGTGCATCACTCTACCACATGGAGTACAACTCCCTTCACATCCTCCATTTACATGCACTACACCACATCACCCTTATGACATACTCGCCATATGGTGCATCAATCCACCATATTGAGTACATTCCACAAGTACTCCCTTCATACCCATCACGCCACATCACCATTATGGCATATCTGCCACATGGTGCATTACTCCACCATATGGAGTACATTCCACATGTACTCCCTTCATACACACCACGCCACATCACCATTATGGCATATCCGCCATATGGTGCATCACTCCACCATATAGAGTACATTCCACATGTACTCCCTTCATACACACCACGCCACGCCACATCACCATTATGGCGTACAAGCTATATGGTACATCACTCCAACACATAGAGTACACTCCACATGTACTCTATTTACACACATTACGCCACATCACCATTATGACATACTCGCCATATGGTACATTACTCCACCATATGGAGTACATTTCACATGTACTCCCTTCATACCCATCACGCCACATCACCATTATGGCATACTCGCCACATGGTGCATTACTCCATCATATGGAGTACATTCCACATGTACTCCCTTCATACACACCACGCCACATCACCATTATGGTATATCCGCCATATGGTGCGTCATTCCACCACATGGAGTACACTTTACATGTACTCCATTCACACACCACGCCATACAGAGTACACTTTACATGTACTCTTCCCAATCCACAATATGCCAGGAGAGTATATTTCTACATACACTCTCTTTATGTCACACTACGCCACACACAAAGTACACTCAGCGTGTACTGTTCCCATTCCACAATACCACGACACCAATACAGCACATGCCCCACAACTACACTGCACAACACAACCACGCCATCATTACAACACAAACTCCACAACTACATTACACAGCACAGTCCACAACATTTCACAATTAAGCCCAACACTTCATAGCGCACTACACAAGATGCCCAACACTTCACATACATGGCACATCACATCACCACATTACACAGATATGCCCAACACTTCACAGCGCACTACACAACGCATCTCAATACTACACAGTCATTCCCCTAATACTAACAGCACAGTCCACAACCTAGTCCACTAATTAACATCTAACATATAAATAAGGGATAAAGAGTTATACCATCGACGGGATAACCCGTGCGTTGCTTGCTGATCGTCACAGTCGATGACGTCGGAGAGGTCGTACGTGGCGGCTAACTCACGTATGTTGACTGTTTAGGCGTTTGGATAGCTAAGTGTAGTCTTGGAAGGGCTCGTGAAGGCCTTGTGTTGGTGGCTATGAAGGGCGGTACACAGCGTACCTTACCGTGTACAGTAGCGGTCAGTCACACGCAGTGACTGTCCATCACGTGCAGTGGTTACCCACCACATAAAGTGGTGGTTTGGGACCTTGAACTTGGCTAAGGGAAATGCAGTGGAACTCGTGGTGGCGTCGATGTGGCGCCACGGTGGCTCACGGCGGCGGTTCAAGGCCATGAAGTGGAGGAGAAGCCGTGGGAGAGTGGGAGAGAGTGTGCGTGCATGGGTGACAGATCGGGGCCGTGGGTGGTTGACTTGGCTTGGTGGTGGCCTGAGGAGGCTGAAGGTGGGGTTACATGCCGTGGGTGGCGATGCACGGTGTGAAACCCGCACACCGTGCGTGAGAGAAAGGGAAGCTCGTGCGGTGGAGGAGGGCTACTGGCCTCGGGTCACATGGAGGAGGAAGGGGGAGGTAAGAGGAGGTCCATGGTGGTGTTGGGTGGCTGTGGGTGGCTTCGGTGGAGGATGATGGCCGGTGGAAGGGGAGGTCGCCGTGGGAGCGATGGAGCCATTGGGCGGCACACGGCGACGCTACGTGCATCAAGCCCATTCGGGCTTTGCACTTCCAAGGGAGAGGAAGAGAGCAGGGAGAGATACCGGGATGGGGGAGCTCGCCGGAGTGAGAGGAGTGCAACGGTGCCGGCGGTGAGAGCTGTCGAAGCACGGCGGCGCCGGGCTGAGTGATGGAAGCTTCGGCGTGGGAGGAGCTACGTGTTGCGTACGCCGAAAGGGAGAGGGAGGAGAGAGAGAAGGGAGGGAAAAGTGAGGGAAAGAGAGAGGGGGGTCCGGGTATTTAACCCAGTCCCTTCGTCTGAGGATCCTCAAAACGATCTAACGTTGAGATATTAAAATAATGATTTGAAAATGCGTAAACGTTAACTTAATTAAAAATACTTAGATGAATTAAGGTAAATATTATTTTAAACTAACTTTAGTTTATAAAATAATATTTCTTCATCATTAATAAAATAATGAAGTCTTATTTAATATATTTAAAAGAATAAAACCATTAAATTAATTAAAGCTTTCAACATAATTTAAATCCCATAATATTTTAAATAACTCGAATCATTTTAATAATTAATATTAAAATGATCTCCGACAATTATAATATTTTGGAGCTCTTCAAAATATTATAATTGTCTCAATTAAAAACAAGTTTAACTCAACGATATTGGAAATACCTCATATAAATATTTTCAGTACATTTAAAACACTGGGCGTACCTTAGAAGTCACCTAATATCTCGAGAGGCACGTCATCATGGTTCAGTACACATGACGATGCTCGCAATCGCCAGAAAGAATGGCAGACTGTTGCATAATTTCGTCATCGGAATTTGCTTACGTCAGAAAGGAAGAGCCTTATGTAAGAAAGAGAGAAACTTACGTAAGAAAAAAGGAGCGGGGGTTACATTATGTAACTATTTTTTAAGAGTCATAACACAACTCCAAACAAGCCCTAAATATGCTCAATTGATTTCATTCCATTTAATTAGTGCACACCACGTGTTCCTGGGTTCCCAACCTATGACACATGGTGTTTAATAACAATGATGCTACTCATCATCCCATAGTACGATACCATACACTTTATGTTCCACTTTGCTTTGTGTGGTGTATTATTATGATTTTCTTATGTCGTGTGTTGATTGATTTTATAATTTTTTATTGTGTTGTGGAATCAAGAATGTCTTCTCAAAGGGATTTCACTGATAGCTCTCCTACCCCTACCAGTACCCCTGCCCCAGAACCTAACCCTACTCCAACCCCTGGGAGTGGGAATACACCTTGCCCCGCCCCCAAGCCCACACAAAACAAGAAAATTGTTTCCGTAGTTTGGTCTCATTTTACCAAACTAGAGGGTGGTGACCCCAATAACCCCAAGCTAAATGTAATTATTGTGGAAAAATA
This sequence comes from Juglans microcarpa x Juglans regia, assembly GCF_004785595.1. Classification (NCBI taxonomy): domain Eukaryota; kingdom Viridiplantae; phylum Streptophyta; class Magnoliopsida; order Fagales; family Juglandaceae; genus Juglans; species Juglans microcarpa x Juglans regia. The sequence goes on from NC_054609.1 coordinate 13,375,409, forward strand.
TATGGATGTCACTATAGGAAACATGGTATATCCAGTTAAAGGTCCATTTAGAGGAACAATGCAAGAAGAGTCCAATATTAAGATCCTTACTGAAGAAGAGTCAATCAAGACTAGAAATTTGACTAAAAAAATGACGGATGGGAGTAGTGGGGGTCTAACGTTGAAGGGGTTTACAAAGTATAATGCTGATGAGTGTATAAGGAAGTTAGCTCGTATGGTTATCATAGACGAGTTACCTTTTCAGTTTGTGGATGGGAGAGGGTTCCAAGAATTTGTCCAAGAATTGGAACCTAGATTTATGCTTCCTTCTTGCCACACTATGGCAAAGGATATTAAAAAGATGTATTGGAAAGATAAAGATGTTTTGAGGGGCCAATTAGCGGATTTGGTAGTTTGCCTCACTACCGATACTTGGACTTCTATCCAAAATTATAATTATATGTCTTTGACTGTCCATTTCATTGATTCTGATTGGATTCTTCATAAAAATATTAAGTTTTGTCAAATAACTTATCACAAGGGTGAAACGATTGGGAAGGCCTTAGAGGCCTCAATAAAGGAGTGGGGGTTGACACGGGTTTTGACAGTTTCGGTTGACAATGCCTCGTCTAATGATGTCGCATTGGGATATTTGAAAACTTATCTTAGAGAGGCAAATAAGATATTCTTGGATGGTGAATATTTGCAAGTTAGATGTTCTGCACGTATTTTGAATCTAATTGTGACTGAGGGGTTAAAAGATGTTGATAACTCGGTTGCACGAGTTAGACTGGTTGTGAAATTTGTGAGGTCTTCTCCTTCTAGATTGGAGAAATTCAAGTTTGCTTCGAAGACTGTGGGCATAACATCAAATAAGGGTCTTTGTACTGATGTTCCTACCAGATGGAACTCAACCTTCTTGATGTTGGAGGAGGCCCAAGAATATAAAAAAGCCTTTCAATTATTGGGTGATGAAGACATTCAATATGTGAAATACTTTGATGAGCACGGGGGTTTAGGATTGCCTAATGATGATGGTTGGGAGGTAGTTGCTACATTTGTTGATTTTCTCGAGTTTTTTTACAATGTCACGTTGAAGTTATATGTTTCTTTGCACCCTACATCCCATAAATTTTGTCAACAAATATGTAGGGTGAAAGAATAATTAGACGACATGTGTAGGGGTTCCAATTTAAGGATGATGGGGATGACATTGACCATGAGGGTCAAATATGACAAGTATTGGGGAGATTTGACTAGACTAAATATTTTGTTATATGTGGCTACTATTCTTGATCCCCGTCTAAAAATTTCAGGCATGTTATATGGTTTGAGACTTGCGTATGATCAGGCATGGACTGATCTTATTGGTGAGATGGCCCGAGATACCCTTTATAGATTTTATGATGAGTTTAATGCAATTAAGGGTGGTACTGCATCTACTACACCTACACCTACACCTACCCCAACACCTCCTTCAGACACCGGGGCAACAAAAAAGCGTAGATTGGCATGGACTAAGACCCTCGCATATAATCCCACACTAGTCCATCAATCTACGGAGGTGGTTTCAGAGTTAGACAACTATTTGTCAACGGATCTTATTTAAGATGATGATTTTGACATATTAGGATGGTGGAAGGCAGCATCAAAGAAATATCTCATCCTTTCTGAGATTGCCCGTTGTATGTTGGCCATTCCTATTAGCACCGTTACCTCGGAGTCTGCCTTTAGTATCGGAGGGCGCATATTAGATCATTTCCATAGTTCATTGTCTCCCACAACTGTGGAGGCATTGATATGCACACAGAGTTGGACGATGGGAAATGATATTTATGTTCCGGATGTTTTAGATTTTAAAGAGACCGACGAAGAGGGTGGTGATCAGTCTGGATCTGGACCATCTGGTAATTATTGTTTTTATTTTATTATTTTGATTGATTTATATTCATTTCAATTTCATCAGTATTAATTTTAGTATTGATTGTTGTAAAAACACATGAGACGACTCATACGATATCTACCTCCACTGTAATATGAATATGTGCTCAAGTCTCAAAAGAGTTAAAGGCTACCCATCCGGCCGCCCCAAATGTCACAGTCAAAGACCCAAACAGCTTGCCTCTTTTTTTAGATTATTAATTTCTTAGAATATTGAATTTTGAATCAGATGTATGTATTATGTATTTGATTTGTAATTTTGTAATGTTGATACAATGTCCCTTGAACACTTTTTTCTTTGTAATTGTTTAGACTTTCTATTTTATTTTTGTAATAGCTTAGTTATTATTATTATTTATTAGTTTATTAGGTAATAGACTTGTAGTCTATAGTAGTACTTCATTAGTCTTAATTATATAAATTGTGTATGTATATATTATTTTTATTCATGTAACTTTTTTTCTTTTCAACTCTTTTTTTTTTTTGAAAAAAAAAATTCTATTTTTATGGGCCCAAAATGGCCCAGAAGCTGCTTCTGAGCCATTTTGGGCTCATTTCAGCGGTTTCTAGGTTATTTTTTGCCTAGAAACCGCTTATGGGCCTCTGGCTTAATAGGGGTGCGGGGGGTGAGTAGAGGACCCCCTCCACCTGCACCCCGTTATCCGGGACGGGGTCGAAGAAAGAAAAAAAGAAGAAAAAGGCAAAAAAAAAAAAAAAAAAAAAAAGGACCGAAAGGCAACTTTTGAGTTCTGGCCTTTCCGCATTTTCCTTTCCTATATATAAACCCATAAGTACGCGCTCCATAGAAACATCGAGCATGGGTAAGCGAAAACCTAAAAGGAAGGTGGAGTTACTGGATCCACCATCGCGCGACGCCGACTGCGTCGTCTGTGGTAGGCACTTCAACTCGCCGAAGGCTTTGCATGGGCATCTGAGGTCCCATCCTGAGCGTCCATGGCGGGGGTTGCTTCCTCCCCCGACTGGAACTGGCACTAGCCGCATAGGCCCTCGGGCTCTGGGCGTGATGTGGAGAATGACTCCTGCAGTGATCGGTGCAGGTGGCGTGGATGGAACTAAGGGTGATGCGCCTGCGCCCTCGGCTGCTAAGGATTCCACTTCTTCTCCTGCGAGAGGCCTGGGAATCGATCTGAACCAGCACCAAGACAAAGGCCCAAAATCTCCGAGATTTGATCTGAATATGCCTCCTCCGGAGGACGATGATGAAGACACTGTTTCTTCTTAAGTCCTCTCTCTCTCTCTCTGATATTGACCAGTGTTGTGACTGTTGTCTATATCATTACTCTATAAAAAATGCTTGTGTTATGCTTGCCTTTATTTACGTTGATTTCCGTGCGTCGCCATGCATGGAATTACATTATGTCATGTAATGACGTCATGTACGGTTGGAAGATGTCATTTCCTTTTTTTCTTGTACTTAAAAGTTTAATAATGGGGTTGTTTGACTTTGGAGATTGTCTTTTGTCTTCCATATATTGAATCTGCTTATTATTATTTTATTTTTATAAGCGTATATATGTTGAATGATCTGCTTGACTCCAGATCATTTTGCCTCCCATCCCCTACCGTTCATCTATGATCTACCCCTCACTGGGCCCTACTTGCCTACCGGCTCACGGGCGGTGAGGACACCCCTATGCTCGCGCTTTTCGCTTCCTTCTTCTTTACACTTTCCAATCTTCTTCCGTTTCTATGTTAACGTCGTCTCCGTCTATTTTAACGGCTTTTGTCTAGTGCATCCTCTCTCTCTCTCTCTGAAATAGTAGTGCTGTATCTTTAAAGAGATTATATAAAGAGTAATATTAGATAAAAGTCATTGTAGTAGTATACACTTTATATTCACTATATAACTATTTTTAATTTTCTATTTTTTTTAAGACTTGAAAGATATATAATCTATATAATACTATATTATATATACAAAATAATTACTTTCAACAGTAATTGCTATCTATATTCATTCATCACATAAATTGTTACCGACATCTGTTTGAATGTATTTCCATATGACTTTTCTCCTTCCACTTTGTCCTGAAAGTATTAAAAAATACTATAAAAAATTACAATTGGTTCACAGTTTTGACTTTTGAGTCTATACCAAAGTCACTTTCTCGGCGGCCAATAAAAAAAAAAGAAAAAAAAGAATGTCACATCAACAATTACATCAAAATTTAGTGAACGAAGATAGGTGTATTTAATTAATATCTTGATAGATCATATCTTATCTTAATACACAACATATAAAATATTTAATTCAAATGAAATATTATATAGAATAGATCATTGTTTAATCTTCGGACTGATATATATTATGATATCATGATGATTATGTTAAATTTTAATAATACGAAGATCGATAAATTGAGTTGTGAAAACAATCAAGAGGTTAGAGTATATAAAGTTAAAACAAATTAATACATGTATCTTTGTATTTATTTTGTGATTAAAAAAGTGATTTTAAGTATATAAGAATATTTTTTTAAAATGTGTAAATATATTAAAAAAATATAAATAGGAACAATAAAAAAAAAACCAAAAATTAAAGTGGGCCAAGTTGAAGGCTTTGCGCGACTCTCGGAAAAATGACTTAGAGTGTGTTGGAGTTGAGTTGAGTTGAGATGATAAAATATTGTTAGAATATTATTTTTTAATATTATTATTATTTTAAAATTTAGAAAGTTGAATTATTTATTATATTTTATATTGAAATTTGAAAAAATTATAATGATGAGTTGAGATGAATTGAAAGTAGTTTAGTAACTAAACGTACCCTTAGTAATCAGTCGTAATGATATGACTCTTCTGCATATGATAACGGAGAAAAAGATAAACGTACACGTCGTAATCACATAACTGTTGGGAAAATATTATTTCCACGTAAAATTGTCACCCAAATCTTCTACCGAATTGCATTTTATTTGTTTTTAATTTTGTTTTACTTAATAAATTATTAAAGAAGTGTTTTTTAATGAATTTGTGGTTTTTTATATTTTTTAAAATTTTTTAAAGTGTTTAAAAAATGATTGAAGAAAAGCATAAAAAAAATTAAAACAAAAACATTTGCCATATGGTAGAAGATTTCGAGAGCATCAGTATTGGTCTATGCATATACATTATATGCAAAATCATATTTTTTACATATCCACTTTACTATTCAAGCAAAAATCTCAAATTGGTTTATGCATATTTAAAATAAAATAATAATAAAATATTATTAACTTTTTGCCTAAACACAATTTCATAGCATCTAGTACATGTATATTAATACAATTTCATGCATCGAAATTTACAATTCCATGTATAATAAAATAAAAAAATGAAAGAGGAGAGAGAAATAATGGATCTCCAAATTTACATAAATAACAAATAGGAAATGTGGGTGGAGAAATGAATAATAAATAAAAAATGTTAGCCAGTATTTCCCTATATATAGTAGTGCTCCAGAGAAACACGTACACGGTACATCTCTAGAACAAGAATATCGACTGTCGACTACCGTCGTCTCAGTCACAAGTACTACTTTCGTGATTTCCAGTCATTCATCATGGTCAAGCCAGGAGATTCCTTCTCCTCCTCCAATGATCAACAACAACTTGGGCGTGAGACGCCGCCTCAGATTAATGATTATGCTGTCGGAGAGGATGCCCCCATGCAAGGAACTGATCAGAAGATTTCCCCAACTAGGGCTCAACAGACTGGGGGTAATATTGGAGGAAACAACGTTAGGGCTGAGGGTGGTACTGATGCTGTTAATGTTGTTGGAGGCCCCCTGGAGGGTCCTAATTGGAAGCGGAGAGGCCGAAACGAGGATCCACCATCGGGCGTCACCGACTGCGTCGTCTGTGGCAGGCACTTCAACTCTATAAAAAATGTTTGTGTTATGCTTGCCTTTATTTACGTTGATTTCCGTGCGTCGCCATGCATGGAATTACATTATGTCACGTAATGACGTCATGTACGGTTGGAGGATGTCATTTCCTTTTTTCTTGTACTTAAAAGTTTAATAATGGAGTTGTTTGACTTTGGACATTTTCTTTTGTCTTCCATATATTGAATCTGCTTATTATTATTTTATTTTTATAAGCGTATATATGTTGAATGATCTGCTTGACTCCAGCCCTTGTCCCCGAACTTCAACGCCTCTTATTACGAGACTGGTCATTCTAATTATGAAAGAAACCAAAACATAAATATTTTTTTAGAGTATTGTCAATAAATAAATTACTTACGAAGAGATCTTTTCTTCTAGCATAGATTAAGACGTGTTTGGATAATAAGATGAGATTATAATTTTATAGTAATAGTAAAATAATTTGTGAATAATAATTAAATAATTTGAATTATCATGTTTTATTCAGTTTTGAGAAATAAAATAAAAAAATTTGAATAAAAAAATTATAAAATTAAAAAAATTATTTGAATACAATTTTTATCTTGAAATTTGAAACATTTGTATTTTTTTATTTTTATTTAAAAATTTAAAAAAATTATAATAATCAGATAAAAATATTAAATGTTTAAAATTAAGAAATATTTTTTATTTGATGGACGTTTAAAAATAAAATTATAAAAAATATTGAAATGACATGAAATAAGCCCTATTGATATCAAACAAATTACCCGCATGTGGAAGGCGGGGCGGGGCGGGGCGGGCCCCAGCCCCAGTACTGTCCTAGCAGGCGGGAAGAGAGCCAGACAATCATTGACCACGGTCCACGTACTTTTTCTACTTTCCAAGGGCTTATTATTACTTATTAATTCGAAAAGTGACTTAGGGTTATATACCCATCCCAGAATTGATTTGGACAAACTTTAAACAGATAAATTTTATACAAATTTTTATAAAAAAGTGATCAATTCTACCTTAAAAAAATGTAAAAAAATTATTTTTTATTAATAAAATTTATTATTTTATAAAAAATTTGTATAAAATTTGTATATTTATGATTTGTATATAATATTACTCTCATCCATCCAAAGAGGTTATATACACCAACGGCATATGTGGCGAAAGATTCGGCTTTGATGCTGAAGTAGTAGAAAAAGTAGTATAAAATTAAAAATTATTTGAATATATATTTTAATATAATTTATTTGAAATTAGAAAACGTAGTATTATTTTTTAAGTTCTTCCACTCAACAATCCTATACCACACATTTATTTTTATTTTTTAATTTTTTTCTTTAAGCATGTGTGTGGTATAAGGCTCTTGAGTAAAATTTTTCTTAATTGTTGTGTTTTGTTTAAGAGTTTAAAAAAATTGTAATGATTAGATAATAATTGAATAAAAAATAAAAAATAAAAAATTAAAGAATATTTTATATATATTTTATTTCACCTGCCTCTTCCCTCATACAACACACGAAAAGCGTGATATGACCTTTTTTTGGTTGAGTTAAACGTGCGTTTAGATAAAATACCCAAATCATCCATGGGTTTTGATTTATTTTCTTATGCCCTGTAATCTCACAGCTCACAGCCATTTCCGTTCAACCTCACAGCTCGCAGCCATTTCCCTTTTTATTATGACAAGTGCGTTGATCTGAGCCGGCTTCTCATAACAAAGAATATTGTTTTTGTGCTTTCAACGGCTACGATTCCCTTGGGATCAAGATGAGACAGTTTGTGCTTCATCTGGGGTGTTTGGTTTTGCGTTTGCTTGTGATTTTCATTGATCTGGTTAAGCTTCTCTTTGGTTTTTATTTGGTTTACCCATGAGAGAGGGATTTCTGGTGATAGGTTTCAGGGGGAGGGATTTATTCAGGGAGGGAGAGGCTTCAGGAGAGAGGGACTTGAGGTTTCAAATTTTCAGATTTATAGAGCTAGTTGGAAAGGACCTAAGTTGATTCGGTTTGCCATTTAAGATTCGTGTGGCGTGTGAAGAGTTAAACAAGACTATGAATAGATTTTCTCTTAATTAAATACTTTGGTACATCGCTCTTTCAACTACGGACAAAGGTACTACTCGACCTTGAAAAAATGAAAAAAAAATAAAATAAAGGCGTACATACATGCCGGTACAGCTAGTATTTGGACCGGTATGAAATAAATGCAATATCTGTAACGGACCAATGGCCGGTACGGCATATTTCAGTCATACTGGCCAGTACGGTCCGGTATTTAAAACAGTGCTAGAGCGTACTGAAGAGACTGTTGAGATTGAGAAAGAGAAGGATTGTTTGTTGATTTTTTATGCGTACTGATTATAGACAGATGAGACTGACTGTACCATCTCTCCTGCAACAGAAATGAGTTCTCACAGGAACTCGTCTCCCAGCCCACCTAACAACAATTTGGAGGCCAGGGGAAGCCGTTCCAGAGGCCACCAAAACCGCGACGAGGAGTCGTGTTATCTCAAATAGATTCTACCAGCACTAAGAATGCCCTAATTGAGCGTCTCTGCCGGTGGAGGGTACATTTTCGCATTTTAGTCCTCTATGTGTATTTTTCATTAATCTTCTCTGGTCTGCCTTTTCATCAAGATGTTTTGCCTATTGTTGTGTACCTTATCGGTTTATTATTGACATCTGATTGCTTTGCTGGGTTTCTATTTTCGATTTTTGTCAACCGATTCTTTTTGAAACCAGAATGCCCCGATCCCGTTTGGATGTTTAGATGGTCTCAGACAGGGGCGGAACTAGGATTTGGTGCGTGGGGGGGCTATTAGCAAAGTGTGTCGTATGTAGGGGTGAACAACAACCGGCATTTAGGGTAGCAAAGTGTGTCACCGACATTTAATATTAACCATTTAAGGTTGTTATTTAGGGATAAACTAAATTATTAAAGCCACCCATCTAAACCTCTCACTTGAGTTTCATCGGACTCAAGTGAAAGATAAAAATTAATATAGAAATAGCTATGTAAGATTTTTTGAAGCAAATGATAAAAATTAAGTAAACAAAGATAAATTTTTTTGTTGAATCTGAGATTGAATATTGTAAAGTCTCTATAATATAGATAGAAATAATTATGTGAGATTTGTTGCATTCACTCTTAATTATTAACTTGATGATAGTATATATGTACTTACTAGCAAAACTAATCCAAACAAGCTAGCTAGTAGAAGACTTAAAAGGAAAAGTGTAAATAAATAGGAAAAATGTGGTTGTAAATTTACCAAATAGCTTATAAAAAAAAGACCAAGATATTTTATTGCGTCTTATGAGATGTAAAAAAAAAAAAATTTGAGAATGTGAGATTTTATTAATGACAAAAAATAGGTGTAATTATGAAAAAATTATTAAAAAACTAAAAGAAACCTAGACAACTAAGTACTAAATGAGATTTTTGAAAATGTTTTGGGGGGGCAAATTATCTTTATATTAGGATATCTTTGATAAAACCATGTACTAAAACATATTTTTGAAAAATTTTGGGGGGGCTGTCTACTAACGTAGGTCCTCCCCTGGTCTCAGACTATCTCATCTTTAACATTAAGCTGTTACGTTTGGATGTTTAGATGAGTTGAGTTGAGTTGAGTTGTGAATAGTAATATTTTGTAGGTCTCATTGAGATAGATTTAATATTTTTAGATTGAGATGAGTTTAACTATTTAGATTAAAATGTATAAAGTAGGTTGAGATGAATTTAATTTTTCTATAAGAAATTAAAAAAGTAGTGGATCTTATAATCTCAACAGCATTATACTTGAGATGAGTGAAGTTTGATTCAACAATTAAACACAACCTCAGACACCACTCAAACACCAAATGATCCTGCAGGCTGCGGGCCTCCACCCCTATTTGTAGCTTGTAAGAATATTTGGTCAACTTTGTGTCCAGCCCTTGTCCCCAAACTTCAACACCTCTTGTTACGAGACTGGTCATTCTAATTATGAAAGAAACCAAAACATAAATATTTTTTTAGAGTATTGTCAATAAATAAATTACTTACGAAGAGATCTTTTCTTTTAGCATAGATTAACACATGTTTGAGTAACAAGATGGGATTAGAATTTTCTTAATAATAGTGAAATGATTTGTAAATAATAATTAAATGATTTGAATTAATATGTTTTATTGAGTTTTGGAGAATGAAATAAAAAAATTTAAATAAAAATATTATTATCATGTGAATTGCAATAAATAAAGAAAAGAAAGGGAACTAAAAAACGCATTGCCAACTAATTGATGAAGAAATATACATTATGCTTGGGACAACAAGATCAATTCACAACGAAAATTACAAAAAAAAAAAATAAAATAAAATAATGTCAAAATGAAACTTTCAGAAGATTAAATGAAGAATTCCTATATGGTAGAAATAGAGAGGGACCAAAATACTCCTGAGGGGAGAGAGAGGGATGGAGAGGATATATCTGAGTAGGGGTGATACCCGCATGGTGCGGGGCGGGTGATACCCTCCCTCGCACCCCGGCCCGCACCATGCGGGGGTTGGGGGTTTTTTCCCTGCCCCCAGCCTCGGTGCTGGGGGGCGGGGGAAAAAATCCCATCCGCCCTGCCCCCGCTTAGGCCACCCCATTATGTTTAAAAAAAAATATTGGTCTAAAAATAATTTTTTAGACCTAAATTATAATATAGTTTAAATAATAAATTAAAATTTATAAATATAAAAGAAAACTTAAACTCATTAGAGTTAGATTTTGGATTGGCCTTCTAGGCCAACCTTTATATAGAAGGTCAAGACAATACAATAGTCATTTTTAAGTAATGTGAGACTTACTATTAAGTATTACATTGCTTAAGAATGACTATTGTATTGCCTTAATCTCCTATATAAAAGTTGGCCTAGGAGGCCAAGGCAATCCAATTACTTGAATATAATTTTAAGTCTTTAATAAATTGTATACATCTATATACAATATATTTATTTATATATATATAAATAAAAAATATATATGTGTGGAAAGGGGCAGGGGGCGGGGCGGGGCGGGGCCCCGCTGCCCACCCTTATATCTTAGAGAAATTGTCGAGAATCAGTTCTATTTGTCTTTTATTAAAAAAATAGTTGCCATTAGGGATCAGTTGCGTGAGTTTTTAAATTATTCAATAAAAGACTTAATTGAATATATATTATTAGTTAGAGAAATAATATTTATAATGTTAGAATGCACAAGTCTTACATACTTAGTTTGAAAAAAGTAGATAAATTTATAATTTATTTGAAAAAATTATTTTTTAATAGTAGATCCCAATTTTTTTAAATGAAGTGCACGAAATTTGTATATCTTAAAATTGTATTTAGCATTACTCTATTAACTAATTGTTATGTTTTTGTAATTAAGGATCCGTTTGGATATTTAGAATATCTCAATATATCTATGAATAGTAGTGAAATGATTTGAGTTAAAATATTTTATTGAATTTTGGAAAATAAAAGAAAAAAAGTTGAATAAAAATATTATAAAATTAAAAAATTGTTTGAATATATATTGTAATATAATTTCTTTGAAATTAGAAAAAGTAGTATTATTTTTTGAGTTCTTCCACTCAGCAGTCCTACACCACATACTTGTTTTTATTTTTATTTTTTTATTTGAGCAAGTGTGTGGTGTAGGGTTGTTGAGTAGAATTTTTCTTATTTTTTGTATTTTGTTTAAGAGTTTGAAAAAAATGTAATGATTAGATAATAATTAGATAAAAAATTGAAAATTAAAAATTAAAAAATACTTTATATGTAAGTCATGTTTAGAAAAAAAAAATAACTGAAAATATCTGAAAATATTTAAAAAACAATTTTATTGATCCAAAATGTAAACGTGCCAATCTATCCGCATAATGCGCACCGCATCATGTGATAGAAAAAAATGTCTGGCTTCCTCGTTATTTTGACATCCTCACCTGAGTTGAGAGCATAAATTTTAGAAAAATTTTATTTAGTATCTTTTTTATTATCATCTTCTCAATATTTTGACCTAAATAATTTACCTACAAGTAGAATATAAAAAATAGTTTTTAGTCGTTTAATAGAACATTGTAGAATGGTACGAGGATGATGATAAAATGCAAGATGAGTAGCATAACAATTTAAAAGGTTAAATTTATTTGTAAGTCTCTTTATTCACATACCAAACATGCAATTTTATGTACAAATATGACACATCGACTTGTGTAAAAATGTATTGGTATTTTAATTCTTTTTATTATTTTTTGAAAAACGATTCATTTTTTTAAAAAAAATTGTATATATATTTTATGTTTTTAATGTTTTGAAATTTTTTTAAAAAAATGTTCATATTTATAATATTTTTTTATTTTCTTGTCAGAAGAATTCTAATGTCCTAGTATTGTACAGGCCCTTTTTGGGGATAGGTGCCGTTAAAATTGGTAGTCCAGTCTGGGTCTAAAAGAAAAGTCGCGATTTTGGATCTGTGATTTTGCTCCTATCCTGGAAGAAACTTGTTGTTTACTTTTGATGGACGGGTTGGTAGTGGTAAAGCAATGATCATTCTTGTCAAAATCATCCAGTTCTTTGCGAAAACTTTCAATGATTTTGAGGTTCATCCAAATGAAGGAGCGAGAACTATGAGGTTGGCAGTCGTGATTTTGAAATGAGAAAAAAGGGGAAGAAGGGGAAGACGAAGGATGGAAGAAACATGGTCGTTTTTATTTTTCCACATGGATGCGGTTTCCCTGGCTGGTTACAGATTGACTTTCTCAATGAGAAATCATATTTATATTTGTAGAACCATTTGAATAGTAAGATAAGATGAGATATTTTTAGATAAAAATTAGATAATATATTATTAGAATATTATTATTATTTTAAGATTTGAAAAAATGAAATTGTTTATTATATTTTGTGAGATGAGATAAAATCGTTTTTAGATCCAAACGGGACTTTAGTATGCGTAAATTTTATGTATTTGTTTTTAAGAAATGTGTAAAAAATGTAGGATCCGTATAAAAAAATTATTTTTTTAATAATAGACTCTATTTTTGTTCAATGAGAGTGTGCAGAACTTACAAACTTTAAGACTGTATCTAGCATTACTCTTATATAATTTCCTAGGCCTCGTTTATTTTCATAGATGAGATGAGATGAGTTAAAATAAAAGTTGAATAAAATATTGTTAGAATATATGTTTTTAATATTATTTTTATTTTGAGATTTGAAAAAGTTGAATTGTTTATTTTATTTTGTGTAAAAATTTTAAAAAATTTTAATGATTATATAAGATCAGATAAGTTGTGAAAACAATCGAGGGGTTAGAGTATATAAAGTTAAAACAAAGTCATACATGTATCATTGTTTTTATTGTTATGCACACGAGCCTATATATAACTTCTGTAATGCGCGGATTGTTGTGTATGTTGTGTATGAGAGAGAGAGATTTAGAGAGAGACCAAGGTTTTATAGTGGAGAAATTCGAAACGGTTTATAGAGCTGTTTATTTGACGAAACAATATAAAAGTTGAAATAGTGTCTTTGAGTGGAGACTTGAATCAGTTTATATCTTTATATGTAAGAAAAGAAATGAAACTTAAAAATTACAACAGCTCATGATTAAACATTACTTTTAAAAGGATTACTGCTCTATAAACATAACACTTCTAGTTTAATAGGTAGAATTCTTATTTTTATGGGTAGAATACCAAAACGGAGTCATATGACTCTGCTTGAAATACAAAATAATATAAATGTTGAATTAATACTTTTAGGTAAAGTCTTGAATCGGTTTATATCTTTATATGAAAGAAAAGAAATGAAATTTAAAAGTTACAATAGTTTATAATGAAATATTACTTTTAAAAGGTGTACCGCTTCATAAATATAACATTTCAAATTTAATGGGTAAAATGCCTACTTTTATAGATAAAATGACACGTCGTAATCATATGACTCTTTATATATGTTATATTTTTTACTTTTCAATCTGATTTTATTTTTGTATATGAAAGAAAAAAATCATCTCTAGATGAAAGAGAAAGGCTCCTTGCGTAATCATAGTGCCGATTTCATTAAATAAAAATTTGTTATAAAATCAAATTAAAGTTAAATAAAAATATTAATATTTTTTATTATTAACTCAAGGTTTTATAAAAATTTGATATAAAAATTTTGAGTTAATAATATTTTTTTATATAATTTGATTTTATAAAAATATTGTCATCTTATAATATTATTCTGAATTGTATTATACAAAAAATTGGGTTCGTAATTTTAAAAATTATTGTTACTTATTTATAAATAAAAAAAAAATTATTATAAATATTATATAATCATTTGTGGAATCCACATCTATATTCTCTCAAACAATCCATAAAAAAAAAAATAAAAAAAATTCTCTCAAACAACTTAAAACTATCTCAACTCAACTTAAAACAACTTAAAAGTCATATTTTAGAACAAGAAAGTCCTGATTCTGAAATGTTCGGTCTGTGATTCTGCGAAGAAAGTCAGATTTCGCCTATCGCTTTCAGAATTTGTGTTTAGATGTTGAAATGAGTTGAGTTGAGTTGAGATGATAAAATATTGTTAGAATATTATTTTTTACTAATATTATTATTTTAAAATTTAAAAAGTTGAATTGTTTATTATATTTTATATTAAAATTTAAAAAAATTATAATATTAAGTTGAGATGAATTGAGATAATTTTAAATTCGAAACAAAATATCGCGTCTGGTCTCGAAATAGTTTTCAATATCGAATCTTGTTTTTTCGCTGTCAAATAATGCCATCCACTCTCTCTCCCTCCCTCTCTCTCTACGTGTAGTCCGGTGCTTTAATAATCTAAAACTTTTTTCCATCACTCATGTTCTTGTAACTACTAAAACAATTTAATAATTTGAAATGTTGGGTTATACTATTCTTTACGCAAATCAAAAGAAGATCATGCTATAAAAATGATATTGACATCCATAACCCCGACTTCAGCAATTTGTTCAGAAAGTGAGTTTTTATGGTGGTGTTAATTAAATGAAAAATAATAAAGTAATTATATAAAAATAATCTGATAAATCGATGTGATTTGATATTATTTGTCAGATTATAAAATTATTTTTATTGTAAAATAAATTTAACAGATCAGATAAAATTACATATTAATTTATATAATTATTTTTATATAATTCTTTTATAGATGTAGGATTAATCTAATTAAATTGATGTATTCTGATTACAGAAAGAGAACCAAAAAAAGGATATATATAATTCTGGAGTAATGCTATATACAGTCGTAAAATGTGTAAATGTCGTGCAGTCGTTCTGAAAAAGAGTAGGATCTACTATTAAAAAATTAATTTCTTTACATATAAGTCTTATATTTATTTATTTTTTTTAAAAAGATTACACAATACTTATACATTCAACTGCAAGTATCGTTTCTCACAATTCTGTGGCTTCGTAAAGAGCCGCTAAAGGACCAAAGACCCTTCCAGTACGTAAAACAAAGCACTAACTAAAAAAGTTAAGGAGCAAGTTGATATCCATGTGCGCCATGCCACTTGCATCCCGAATCCCACGACTCTGCCGAAAAAGCATATTGACCCAATAAATTGTATTTGGTCGTCATGCAAATTGTATTATTATTTTATTATATAATTATAAATAAGTTGGTATATAGTATAGTAATTTTATCATTCTCAATTAATGTATTTGGGTCTGACCATTGATACCACAAAATCTCTATATAAATATCGTTTTTACACAACTTTATATTAAATTGGTGTATTCTGTTTATCAGAAAAAAAAAAAAAAATTGGTGTATTCTGAATCTTTTTATGAATGAGATAAGACTTTTTTCAAAAAAAAAAAAAAAAAACTTTATATTAAATTTTTATTACTTTTTAAATTTATATTCATTAAAATAAAATAAAATCAAAATAGTATCAAGCAAAATAATATTTTAATAGTAAGTTGTGGAAAAGTTGTATATAAATTCCGTGCATAATATTTTCCTGTGGGCATATTCTCAATATTTGAGTTGAGATGGGTTGTGAATAGTAGTGATATTTATGAGTTAAAATTATTAAATAGTAATGAGATGAATTGAGATTAATTGAGATAGATTGTGAATACAAACAAGACATTAAAATAGCAATTTGCTATCTGAAAAAAATACGCCAGTCAATTGTTTGAACGTTGTTGAAGAAAATATATATATCACGTACGTTTCGTTGTTTGAGATTCTCGATATAAGTTGGTAGCTTCAAATGACGGTTGCATGCCGTTTGGATATTGAGTTGAGATAATATGAGCTAAGATAAAAATTAAAAGTTTAATAAAATATTTTTGAAATATTTTTTTTAATAATATTATTATTTTTTTTTTAGATTTGAAAAAGTTGAATTATTTATTATATTTGTGTGTGAATTTGAAAAAACAATTCAATTATTTATAATAAACAATTTTTTTAAATTTCAACATAAAATATAATAAATAATTTAACTTTTTCAAATATCGAAATAATAATAATCTTAAAAAATAATATTCTAACAATATTTTATCATCTCAACTTAACTCAATTCAATTCAACAGCCAAACGCAGCCTTAAACTTTACTCCCAACTCAAATTCATCCCCTTTGATTTATACTTCACTCCCAACTATCTAATATTTGTCCCGAGTGATTGTCAAGAAAGAGTAGAAGGAAGAAAGAAAATAACGGAAATTGAATCTCAAAATTATTTTTGTTCCACACTAAGTTAACAAACACCTTTACTAATTAAAAGCATGGTTCCACCATCAAACTTCATTGCAACACAAAGAAAAATCTCAAGTATTATTTCTTTTCCTTTACTTGAGTTTTCTCAGCAATCAGATAGTTTGTGCAGATGAGAAAGGCACCAAACAGGTCTGATAGCATTAAAGTTAACACAAGGGGCCGAAAAGAACGCAACCAAAAATAAATAAAAGCATGGAAAAGGAAATTTTAGAATCCCAAAAAAAGAAAAGTGGAAGGAACTGAAGCTCGAAAAGTCTAAAAATGGAAACAAGAACCGTTAAGCACTGCAAAAAAAGAGTAGAAAATAAACGTATAAAAGCAGAGGATAAGTCTGAAATGTTGGGTCTGCGATTAAGAAAGTCAGATTTTAGAACTCCTATTCTCCGCTTTCAGAATAAGTATTGCATCTGAAAGAAAAGTTGCGATTTTGGGTCTGGAATTTTGCTCCTATCCTGAAAGAAACTTCTTGTTTACTTTTGATGGATAGGTTGGCAGTGGTAAAAAAATTATCATTCTTGTCCAAATCACCCAGTTCGTTGCAAAAACTTTCAATGATTTTGGGGTTTATCCAAATGAAGGAGTGAGAACTATGAGTTTGGCAGTCGTGATTCTGAAATGAGAAAAAAGGGGAAGACGAAGGATAGAAGAAACATCGTCATTTCTATTTTACCACGTGGACGCGGTTTTCCAACGGTTTCCTTGGCCGGTTACAAATACACTTTCTCAATGAGAAATCATATTTATAGTTTTAGAACCGTTTGGATAATAAGATGAAGTGAGATAGTTTTAGATAAAAATTGAATAAAATATTATTATAATATTATTATTATTTTGAGATTTGAAAAAATGTAATTGTTTATTATATTTTGTGAGATGAGATGAAACCATTTCTGTATCCAAACGGAACCTTAGTATGTGTAAATTTTATGTATTTGTTTTTAAGAAATGTGCAAAAATGTAGGATCCACATAAAAAAATCATTTTTTTTAATAATAGACTCTACTTTTTTTCAATGAGAGTGTGCAGAACTTACAAACTTTAAGACTGTATCTAACATTACTCTTATATAATTTCTTAGGCCTTGTTCGTTTTCACAGATGAGATGAGATGAGTTGAAATAAAAGTTAAAAGTTGAATAAAATATTGTTAAAATATATATATTTTTAATATTATTTTTATTTTAAGATTTGAAAAAGTTGAATTGTTTATTTTATTTTGTGTAAAAATTTTAAAAAAATTATAATGATTATATGAAATAAGATAAGTTGTGAAAACAATCTAGTGGTTAGAGTATATCAAGTTAAAACAAATTAAGACATGTATCCTTGTTTTTATTATTATGCACACGAGCCTATATATAACCCGCGCATGGATATCAAGTTAAAACAAATTTCCTCCTCCCACTTTGCCCACGTGTTAATGAGGGAAGCAATGGGTACCACGCGTGCGACGTCTTTACCAGAGGGGATCTACGAGTCAAATAACCTTAAAAAATACTATAAAAAAATGGAAAAATCTATTCTTCCGCCTCATATATACGCTCGCTGTGCAGTAAGACCGAGCGGACAACAGCGCTGTTCAAAAATGTTTGTGGGAGGAACTTCCTCCTAAAAGGAAGTTGGAGTTACTGGATCCAACATCGCGCGGCGCCGACTGTGATGCAACTTCAATCAAGAAAGGGTAAAGATCGAAGAAGAAAGAAGCAGAATACTTCTGATTTTATTCAATATATCACTGTAGATCAGGTTACCATCTATTTATATACAATGAGTTAACTAACTCATAGTAAAAAAGACTAAAACAAAAAGTACCTAAACTATAACAGAAAGTAACTAAACTATATAGGAGGACTAAACAGGAATTTCCAACTTAGACTAAAAATGAAATTTATCATTTACAATAGTCTCCCTCAAGATGAATGATATATATTATGAACATTCATCTTGGACAGCAAAGAATGAAAAACATTGGAACCAAGAGGTTTAGTTAACAAATCTGCAAGCTGATGAGAAGATGAAACATGCAATGTTCTGAGCAGTCCAGCTTGAATTTTTTCACTAATAAGGTGACAATCCATTTCAATATGCTTTGTTCTCTCATGAAAAAGGGGATTGGCTGCAATATGGAGTGCAGCTTGGTTGTCACAAAATAACAGAGATGGCTGAGAATGAGACTGATGAAAATCATTAAGCAAAGACTTTAACCATGTTAATTCACAAACTGCATAAGCCATGGATCGATATTCTGCTTCTGCAGAGGATCTTGATACAGTAGTTTGCTTCTTGGATTTCCAAGAAATCAGTGATTCACCAAGAAATACACAGTAGCCAGAAATAGACCTTCTTGTATCAGGACAACTTCCCCAATCTGAATCAGCAAAGGCTTTCAAGTGAACTTTAGATGATGCTGGAAAAAAAATACCTTGGCCTGGTGCCATCTTTATATATCTGAGTATTCTGAGAGCAGCTTGTATGTGAGGAACTCTAGGAGATTCTAAAAATTGACTCAAGTAATGAACTGAGTAAGTGATGTTTGGCCTAGTGTGAGTGAGATATAACAACCTGCCTATAAGTCTTCTGTAAGCAGTTGTGTCTTCAAGTAATTTTTCATCAGACTTGGAAAGTTTGCAGTGTGAATCCATGGGGAAATTTACTGGCTTAGAAGCCAATAAACCAGCATCAGATATCAATTCCAGTGCATATTTTCTTTGACAAATGGAAATGCCCTTTTTGGATCGAGCTATTTCCATCCCTAGGAAATATTTGACAGGACCTAAATCCTTTAGTTTAAAGTGTGCACTTAAAGACTCTTTGATAGTCTGAACAACAGAAATGTTACTACTGGCCAATAGTATGTCATCTACATACACCAAAAGAGCCACAAAACAATCATCTGTTTGCTTAGTAAACAACGAATAATCTGATTTGGATTGTACAAATCCCAAATCAACCAAGGCTGCAGTGAACTTTGAGTTCCACTGCCTAGACGCTTGTTTCAATCCATACAAGGATTTCTGCAGCTTGCAAACTCGAGTATCCCCCTTTTTAAGATACCCAGGTGGTGGTTTCATATAGACTGTTTCATCTAAATCACCATAGAGAAATGCATTGTTTACATCCAAATGCACTAGATGCCAGTTATGAATTGCTGCCAAAGATAGAAAACACCTCACTGTCACCATTTTTGCAACTGGGGAAAAAGTTTCTAAGTAATCGAGCCCTTCCCTTTGAGTATAACCTTTGGCAACTAATCTTGCCTTATACCTCTCAATCGAGCCATCAGCATTAAACTTAGTTTTATAGACCCACTTACAACCAATGGAATTTTTATCTGGTGGAAGGTCAGTGATAGTCCAGGTATTATTTGATTCTAAGGCAGCTAACTCAATGGACATGGCATCTCTCCAATGAGGATGCTTAACAGCTTGATGATAAAAATCAGGTTCTTTTTGAGATGAGATAGAGATGCTAAAAGCTCTATGAGAAGGAGATAAATGCTTATATGATAAAAATTCAGAAATGCTGTATTTGTTACCTGAAGTTATATCAATTGAGCCAGGAGATGATGTGGTAGAGGTAGAAGCTACTGAAGATGCTAAATTGTAGTGATAATTTTGCAAATAAGCAGGAGTTTTGTGCTGTCTGGTGGATTTTCTAAGAGGAGGGAATTGGATCATATCTTGTAGTGAAAGAATGTGTGGATTTTGACTTGAATCACTTAAGGATTCTGATATAGAAACAGAATCTGAATTAATATTGGAATCATTTGACAAGCAATTATTATTTGGAATGTTGGAAGAATGTGATATATGATCTGTAACTGGATGAGGCAATACTAACTCAGATGGTAAGCAAGTCTGTTGTGAATAAACTTTGGTCTGAAATGGAAATATATGCTCATGGAAAACAACATCTCAAGAAACAAAAAAACTGTGAGAGTCTAGATCATATAATTTGTATCCTTTTGTTCCAAAAGGATAGCCAACAAATATACATTTTCTAGCTCTAGGAGAAAATTTGGATCTGTTATTGCTTAAAGTAGAAGCATAGCATAGACAACCAAAAACTTTAAAATGATTGTAAGAAGGAATATCACCATAAAGAACCTATTGTGGTGATTTGTTGTTGAGAATATGAGATGGAATGTGATTAATGATGTGAGTTGCTGTTAAAACGCATTCTCCCCAAAAATTTAATGGAACATTTGATTGAAATTTTAAAGCTCTTGCAACATTCAAAAGATGTTGATGTTTTCTCTCAACAATTGAATTTTGTTGAGGAGTCTCAACACAAGAAGTTTGATGTATAATCCCTTTTGAATTGAAAAAATCTCTCATAAAAAATTCTAAACCATTATCTGTTCTTATACACTTTATTTTCTGCTGAAACTGTGTATAAACCAGATTGTAAAAAATTGGAAGAATGTGTTTAACCTCACATTTAGATTTCATTAAGTACACCCAAGTTGATCTAGAATGATCATCAACAATTGTTAGGAAATACTTGAAACCATCATGGGTAGGTATTGAGAAAGGACCCCATATATCACAGTGAATTAAACGAAAGGATGAACTAGGTTTGTAAGAATGAACTGGAAATGACAATCGTTTCTGTTTTGCCAAAGGGCAGATTGTACAATGATGCTCATGTACAAGTTTATTTGAAGGAAAATTTGGAATTGACCTTGAAAGAACTAACAATCTCGAAGATGATGGATGACCTAGTCTACTATGCCACAGATGGTAAGTAGAATCTGAAATGGAATTTACATTAGATGAAAGTATGGAATTAACAGTTATATTGTCTGATGATTGTTGTAAGAAGTAGAGACCAGCTGCTTTTCTACCCTTCCCAATCATCTTCCATGGGGTAAGGCCCTGTATATAGCAAATCTCAGGCATAAAAATAAAGCAACAATTCTGATCAGATGTAAGCTTAGTTACTGAAAGAAGATTATATGCAAAACTAGAAACACATAAAACATCTTTCAATACTAAGCCTTCTGATAAATGGACAGTACCAAGATGTGTTACTGTAACATTTTCTCCATTTGGCAATTTAACAAAAGTATTAAGAACTTGTGTGATTGTGGTAAAAAGATTAATAGAATGGATAATGTGGTCTGTAGCACCTGTATCTATGATCCAAGTGCTAGAAGCAGATGTTAAATTCTCATTTTTCATAGATGAGAAAGTTGAATGAGAAACTGTATTACCTGAAAAGGAAGACAAAGGATTTGATGTGGATAGGACATTAGCTGCCTGATGACTGGTTTTGGATGGTTCAGTTGATTGTGGTCGAATTAATGCCAATAGTTGCTGATACTCTTCTTGAGAGAAAGACATACAATGCTGATCAAAGGGTGTACTCGAGGGTTGAGTCATAACTTGGTTTGCTGATGAAATTTTTCCCTTTTGTTTGAAACTTGGAGGGTATCCATGTAATTTGTAACACTTGTCTACTGTGTGA
Source organism: Juglans microcarpa x Juglans regia (assembly GCF_004785595.1). Lineage (NCBI taxonomy): Eukaryota > Viridiplantae > Streptophyta > Magnoliopsida > Fagales > Juglandaceae > Juglans > Juglans microcarpa x Juglans regia. Next base: position 13,397,443 of record NC_054609.1, read on the forward strand.
TTGGTCATTCCACAGTGAGTACACAATACTTTTTCTCTTCTGTACTGTTGTTTTCCAGTGTTATTCTTTGGAGCTTCAACTCTTTTGTTCATGAAAGCTACATTAGGTTGAAAACCTACTCTTCCCATAGAACCAACCTCCCTTTGTTTCTCTTCTTGGATTACCAAAGAAAAAACTTTGGTAATTGATGGTAAGGGTTCTATCAACAAAATCTGACCCCTAACATGAGCAAATTCCTCATTCAACCCCATCAGAAACATGATTACATGTTGGCGTTGATGATATTCAAGAAATATACGAGCAGCACCACAACTACAATTTTTATATGCCCCACATGTACAACTAGGTATTTGATTATAATTCATAAGCTCATCCACAAACACTTAAATTTTCGATAATAGACACTCACCGAGATTTGATCTTGAGTTAAAGAAGGCAGCTCTTTTTGCAACTGGAAAATCCGTGGTCCATTGCCTTGAGAGAACTGATGCTTCAACTCATCCCACATATCCTTAGCAGTTTTCGCATAGATAACGGTTTCTCCAATATCTCTTGACACTGAATTGAGAATCCATGATAAAACCATGCTGTTACACCGATCCCATTTAGGATATGAAGAATTTGCTTCAACTGGTTGGGGAATCGCACCATTGATGAAGCCTATCTTGTTCTTGGCCTTTAAAGCCATTTCCATTGATCTACACCAACTATTGTAGTTGTCTCCCGTAAGGAGATTCGAGACCAAAATCGAGCCAGGAGAATCTCCATTTTGGAGATGAAATGGGCTGGAAGAATCCTCTGAAACAGAGGAAGAACTAGAAGAGCTAGCCATTCTTGCAGCGGAAAAACGGATCTTGTAGTGAATCCGAAGCAAAATCCTAAGATTATTGCTCTGGTACCATGATGCAACTTCAATTAAGAAAGGGTAAAGATCGAAGAAGAAAGAAGCAGAATACTTCTGATTTTATTCAATATAACACTGTACATCAGATTACCATCTATTTATATACAATGAGTTAACTAACTCATAGTAAAAAAGACTAAAACAGAAAGTACCTAAACTATAACAGAAAGTAACTAAACTATATAGGAGGACTAAACAGGAATTTACAACTTAGACTAAAAATGAAATTTATCATTTACAATACTGCGTCGTCTGTGGGAGGCACTTCAATATCGCGCGACGTCGTCGTCGTCGTCTTCTTAAGTCCTCTCTCTCTCTCTCTCTCTGATATTGACGAGTCTATATCATTACTCTATAAAAAAATGCTTGTGTTATGCTTGCCTTTATTTACGTTAATTTCCGTGCGTCGCCATGCATGGAATTACATTATGTCATTATGTCATGTACGGTTGGAGGATGTCATTTCCTTTTTTCTTGTACTTAAAAGTTTAATAATGGAGTTGTTTGACTTTGGACATTCTCTTTTGTCTTCCATATATTGAATCTGCTTATTATTATTTTATTTTTATAAGCGTATATATGTTGAATGATCTGCTTGACTCCAGCCGTTGTCCCCGAACTTCAACGCCTCTTATTACGAGACTGGTCATTCTAATTATGAAAGAAACCAAAACATAAATATTTTTTTAGAGTATTTTCAATAAATAAATTACTTACGAAGAGATCTTTTCTTCCAGCATAGATTAAGACATGTTTGAATAATAAGATGAGATTATAATTTTGTAATAATAGTAAAATAATTTGTGAATAATAATTAAATAATTTGAATTAACATGTTTTATTGAGTTTTGAGAAATGAAATAAAAAAAAATATAAATAAAAAAATTATAAAGTTAAAAAAATTATTTGAATACAATTTTTATCTTGAAATTTGAAACATTTGTATTTTTTTTAATTTTTGTTTAAAAATTTAAAAAAATTATAATAATTAGATGAAAATATTAAATATTTAAAATTAAGAAATATTTTTTATTTGATGGATGTTTAAAAATAAAATTATAAAAAATATTGAAATGACATGAAATAAGCCCTATTGATATCAAACAAATTACCCGCATGTGGGAGGCGGGGCGGGCACCAGCCCCAGTACTGTCCTAGCAGGTGGGAAGAGAGCCAGAGAATCATTGACCACGGCTTTGACGCTGAAGTAGTAGAAATAGGGAATCGTTGTCAAGACTCGAGGATTCCTTCGATACTGCAAGACAGCATGGGTCCAGTATTCCTTCAATAACAATTATGTTTCTAAACAGAATTGAGAATAATTAATAGTATTTGATCTACATGCACGTGATCTTCCTGATCATCATGCCTTTTGAATCACGCAGCAAGCAAACCTGTTGTTCAAAGTCAAACACGTACTCTCGCTTGTGAACATTTTAACACTACAACAAATTTGAGATTTTGGGACGAAATTATTTACAGACAAAATTTTTTTATCCCTAAAAGTCATTTTTTGAGACAAAATTTAAATTTCGTCTCAAAAAATCGATGAATTTAGAAAATCGTTCGAACGTCAAAATAACCGTTCGAAAGTGAAAAAATACGTTCGAACAGTAAAATTTGGCGGATAATTACTTTATTATGGCGGGAAAAGTTCAAAAACGTTCGAACGACAATTTGTTGTGTTCGAACTGAAAATATTTGGTGGTAAATCCTGGCGGGAAGGTTTCTAAACCGTTCGAACGGAATATATTTAGTTAGAACATATTCAAGCACCACATTTATACATTCGAAGGTATAATATTAATCTCGGTACGAAACTCAAAATATAAAAAATATATATCATATATACAAATTCATTAATTAATTTTATGTAATTAATTTTAAAATATTTTAATAATTTCTTTTACGTTAAATAAGATTTTTAGTTAAATAAATATTATCAACCACATATATATTAATCAACCAAATAAAGCAAATTATCAAAATGCCATATATATTGTTCATAATTACAACAAAAGAAAATATAAATAAAAGATAAAAACTATTGTGATGCGAGGTCTCTACACACATCCTCGACTGCAGCTAATTGTGTCTCTACCTGTGTCAGTCGAGTACTAACTGTGACCTGAGTTGCATTATTGGCATTAATCACTGTACGTAACTCATTAACCTCTGTACGTAACCCAGAGACGGTAGCCATAATCTCTGTACGCAACTCAGACATGGCAGTATGCACTGCATCAATCACTGCTGATGTGTGTACGCTGATCTCAGCACGCAATATGTCAGCCATCTCCTCGCGAATATATGTGCGTGATGTCTCAGCCTGTGTAGATGTCTCACCAGCCGATACTCCAGTATCTCCCGGCTGCGCATCTCTCTGAATCTCAGCCCTGTCAGGAACAGCCCCACGAAAACGAAATCTAGAGTGTCCCGTGCTCCGTGATAGGGTGGTGCTGTTGATCGGTGCCATCGGAAATCGGGAACGCTCGGCAGGTTCGGACACAACCCCGGCATGTAGCAAAAATCGAGTGATGAGGATCCCAAACGGAAGTATATCTGTCGTAATGAACCGTGCCTCTGATCGGATTCTCTCAAATATATAACCAACGAGGTCGATCGGGATGCCACGAGCGACCCGTATCATAAATCTCGCTCGATCCATGCCGACCTCCGTCTTGTGCTGCCGTGGGTCAATATTATTGGCAATGATCAAATTCATAATCTTGAAGAATGAAGATAAATCTGCCTGCCTAATACTCTTGGAGCCATCGTACACTGGAGCATCTGGACCAACAATCAAGTCTCTGATCTCGTGATCAGCAAGTGTATTGATCTCATCTGTGTAATCTAGTCCCTCGTCCTGAGACATAGCTGCATCACCTGAAGGACCAGACTCTCTAGGCGGCAGGTTTGAATAGGCATCAAGAAGCCTAGGAATACCCAGATATACAGCGAGTCCGTCTGCTGAAAATATAACAGGAGCTCCTCGGACATAGATCCTATATGCCCCTCCATCGTCTGGGCTAGCAGCACCGAGCTCTTTATAGAACTCAGTAACGATCTCAATGAAGGAAACGAGCTCCATTCCTACTTCTCGCTGATCTAAGATTGGTGCCCAACCACGATCATTGAATATTGATGGGAGGGAATGACCCTCCCATATAAGAGCGACAAAATCAGACAGTTTTACCTGTCGCTCAAGTAAAACGGTCCGCTCTCGAACTGTTTGGATGGAAGGTTCTCCTGATCTACCACGTTTACGGCCCCGATAAGACATTATTATGATCCTGAAATTTTAAAAATAAAATATACATTCAAGATTAGTGATAAAATCTAATTACGACTAAAAGATTTACAAAATTATATACTAATAGCAATTTAATAAATTAATTGATAGAACATATAATCAATTAAACGATGAAAACAATTTAATAAGCTAATAAAATGTTAATGGAATGAATTTAATAATTAGCGTTTGAACGTCTAAATATATGGTCGAACGGACAATTAATAACGTTCGAACGTGTCGATCAAGTTCGAACGTACAGGTTTACCGTTCGAACGGACTGGTTAATACCGTTCGAACGTAAAACAGATCTAACTCGGCCATGGCTGAGTCAACTCAGTGGCCATGAAAATACTCAAAAATTAATCGATTCCGTGGTTTCTTCGACTAAAAACAAAGTACTCTTCATTTCTAAACATCCTACGATAGATTTATGATGTTCTACGGTAATTATTGATGAAAAAATGCAATTTAAAAAAAAAACAAATAAAACCATAAAATTATAAAATAAACGGTAAAACGAGTTTGAAAATACATACCTTTACTTGGGAGGAAAAGTGATTGATGTATGTGCTGATCACGACGGCAGACGGCGGTGAATGTAGTGCGTTCAAACGTTTTCTCGTTTTTTCAAACGGTGGGGACGGCGGCGTGAGAGAAGGAGCTGCCTGCGATAACTTATACGTGCATAACCGTTCGAACGTTAATATGTAACGTTCGAACGTTAATATAAAACCGTTCGACCGTTACTATTTCACGTTCGAACAGAAGTTTTGTAAGTTTATTAAAAAATATATTAAATGTATACTATATTTATATTCCTATAAATTGTTATAATATATATACTATTATAGTAGATTATATATACTGTAATATATATGTAATATTATAATATATATTATGATAGTAGAATACTTTAAATGAAAGCATAATAACTTATAAAATATTTTTTTATAGTATAATAGTAATATATCATAATACTTTACTATCAAAGTGTTATATATGAGATATTAATATGTATATAGTACCACATAATAGCATGTAGTGCTATATGGTATGAGTTTATACTTAACTAATATATGTCATATTATATATTCCATTATACTTTACCTACTAAAGTTATATATGACATTATACAACATATATATATATAGAGTATAGCTTACTAATATACTATCATCTTATAAATTTCTCTACACTTTATTATGTGACCTTAGTATATTTGAGGCTATATATATGTGAGTATATATTACTAATACATATGATCTTAATAATATATATGATAGTATAGGTCACTACATATATGATAATATATATTACTATATATATATATACTATATATTTGGTATAGATTACTATATATATGATAGTATATATTACATTATATATGATAGTATATATAACTAATACATATGATGTTATAGTACTTTTCATTTAATGATGAAAAAAGTTATATTTAAACATAAAGGATATGTGTTCGAACGGTACTCGTAAACCGTTCGAACACATATGTTAACGTTTGAACGTAAAAAAACATTCGAACGGACAAGGCAAATGGCGGGAAAACATCCCGCCAAAAAATAAGACAGCTGGATTACCGTTCGAACGTAATTTGTTATAGTTCGAACGGATTATTGCAGTGGTGGGAAAATATCCCGCCAATTAAACTATAGTATCATCTAATATGTCTATATATATTAATGTTGTTCTTTTATTCAAAAGGTGTAATGAAAAAAAAATATAAATAAACATTTACAATACCGTTTGAACAGTTAGAAATTAAAGTTCGAACGGTTAATTTTCGAGCGGTAATAAATCAATAACGTTCGAACACATATGTTAACGTTCGAACGTGAAAATTAGGAGGGAATTTTCTCCCGCTTAATATTTTCACGTTCGAACGGTTAGTAAATAACCGTTCGAACATGAAATGTTCTTCAAAAACACGACAGAACCTCACAATTCTGTTTCTCTCCTCCTGCTGTCGCTCCGTGTGGTCGCCCGAAGATTACCCCTTCGCATATCAGAGGTATTCTTTCTCAAACTAGCCCTTAAGCTCAAAAAAATTGTTCATCTCACTCCATTATTCTCGGATTATTACTTGTAGGATAGTTTGTGATTATTCTCGGATTATTCTCGGATTATTTCCTTTTCATCTTCAAAAATTCAGGTATTTCTTTTAAAATATAAATGTATGGTTTGAACTTTATATTTTGCAATGTTAGAAAGTTGTATGCTTTGAGATTGTTGTTTGTGTTTGTTAGAGTTTGGGATTAATGGAGTTTTCGGCGTTGTTGAAGACGACTGGAATCTGGAATGAATACGTTCGAACGGGTTCGGATTACCGTTCGAACGTATTCATTTTGTTCGAACATAGGTTCTCATAGTTCGAACGGATAATGACATTACATCAATAACGTATACAGAATACGTTAGGTTTGGTATGGTTATAAATTATATGTACTACTAAATCACAAATAATTAGGACCAACTACCATTTAATATTGTTAATTCTAAATAAATAAAATTAATATTCAAATTAAAATACTACTAAATCTTTAAATTAAAATAGAAATAGTTAAGATTTAATAATACTTAAATACTTAAAGATAAATTAATAAAATTAATATTCAAATTAAAATACTACTAAATCTTTAAATTAAAATAGAAATAGTTAAGATTTAATAATACTTAAATACTTAAAGATAAATTAATAAGTTTAATATTCAAATTAAAATACTACTAAATCTTTAAATTAAAATAGAAATAGTTAAGATTTAATAATACTTAAATACTTAAAGATAAATTAATAAAATTAATATTCAAATTAAAATACTACTAAATCTTTAAATTAAAATAGAAATAGTTAAGATTTAATAATACTTAAATACTTAAAGATAAATTAATAAAATTAATATTCAAATTAAAATACTACTAAATCTTTAAATTAAAATATAAATAATTAAGATTTAATAATACTTAAATACTTAAATATAAATTAATAAAATTAATATTCAAATTAAAATACTACTAAATCTTTAAATTAAAATATAAATAGTTAAGATTTAATAATACCTACTAATTAAGTTTTTGTTGTATTGTTGTATAAATAATATGTTGTTATTGTTTGACATATATTAGCATATTTTGCATTGTTTGTTCATCAAAATAAACCTTAGACCCGTTCGAGAATTATCAATCCGGATGAATGCTTGATTGATAACTCTTGAATTGTCCAGAGTGGACAGTTTGGGATTGTAAGATCATTCTCGCAAACTTATATCTGTTGTCGTCCAACATTATGATTTTGGTAGATTCATCCATTGTTCTCTGGATATGCAGTTTCGGTGATGGTGCAACGACGTGTTAATCGTCAGTGCACACAACCAAACGAGCATATTTGGAGAACTATGGGGAGATGCTGCCAAAATTTTGTTGGACGTGACAGATAATAGATCATAGGTTGGCGACTATGATCTTACAATACCGAACGGGATAGGACCAACTACCCGGTAAAAGGTGGCATACTCATTAATTGGTACATGATACATAGTTGTTTGCTGATGCATTACAATATTGTTTGTAATGAATATAGTTAGGCATGGATAAGAGTTGGATGAGAGTTAGCGATCGATTGGGTCAGAATTACAATGTATATGCTGAAGGTGTTAAAAAATTCTTGGAGTTTGCATTGGGTACATGTGATAGTGATGGGCGTATCAGATGCCCATGCAGAGAATGCAGGAATTTGCGTTCTCATAAGATAGACTTGGTGAGAGAGCATCTGTTTGTCAAAGGTATTGATAAGGGTTATACTGATTGGGTCTTACACGGTGAACCATATCCAACTTCATTTGAAGCTCCACATGAAGAAGAAGAGATCGATGAATATGTACAACCAGAGATTGTTGGAGATGATTACGATGAGGATATGGAGGAAATGTTAGGTGACATCGGTGCGGGAATGTTTATGAATGAAGGTGACACGGACACATCAAGCTCAAATGATGGGGGCCATAACACTTTTGCACGCTTGTGGAATGATTCACAGCGTGAGCTATATCCAGGATGCAGAAGACATAGTAAGTTGTCGTTTACCGTAAGATTGCTTCACATAAAATCAATGTGTCGATTATCTATTAAGGCAGTCAATATGTTACTTGAGCTGTTTAAAGAGGCACTGCCGACAGACAATACTTTACCTCGTAACTTCTATGAAGCAAAAAAGTTGAAACGAGGACTCGGATTTGATTACAACGTAATACATGCATGTAAGAATGACTGCATATTATTTTGGCGAGAGAATGAGCAGTTGAACGAGTGTCCTATATGCCACGAGTCAAGATGGACATCGGACAAGGCAAATGTTCCGCACAAGGTCATACGCCACTTTCTATTGATACCTAGATTACAACGATTATTTATGTCACGCGCAACGGCTGTAGATATGACATGGCACTCATCAGACAGAGTAAGGAACAATAATATTTTGTCACATCCTGCTGACTCCCAGGTGTGGAAGGAATTTGATCAAGAACACCCATGGTTTGCTGAAGAACCGCGTAACGTAAAACTTGGGTTGGCAACAGATGGATTTAATCCTTTTGGGAACATGAGCACTAGTCATAGTACTTGGCCAGTTGTACTTATGCCGTATAATCTATCACCGTGGAAGTGTATGAAAGATCCATATTTCATGATGAGTTTGCTCATCCCAGGTCCGAGGTCACCGGGAAATGATATAGACATACACTTACAGCCATTGATTGCAGAATTGAAAGATTTGTGGGAGAATGGGGTTGTCACATTTGATTCGTCAACAGGCAAGTCGTTCAAGATGCATGCTGCGGTGTTGTGGACAATAAATGATTTTTCAGCTTATGGGAATTTGTCAGGTTGGAGTACTAAGGGGAAAATGGCATGTCCAACTTGTAACAAATATACCAAATCTGAATGGCTTACGTACGGGAGGAAATTATGTTTCATGGGTCATCGTCGATTTTTACCTGGTGACCATAGATAGCATGAAAATTCTAGAATGTTTGATGGAACTGTTGAATGGGGCCAACCTCCACCATATTTGTCTGGCGAAGATGTACTTGCACAATTTATAAATGTTGATTGTAATGAATTTGGTAAAAAACAACGAAAGAGAAAACGAGCTACGAATGAGTTGAATTGGACAAAGAAGAGTATATTTTTCGAACTCCCGTACTGGTCGAAGTTAAAATTGCGACATAGCCTTGATGTTATGTATATTGAAAAAAATATTTACGAATCCGTATTGGGAACATTGATGTCAATTGAAGGAAAAACAAAGGATACAATAAACTCAAGGAAGGATTTGAAGCGGTTGGGAATAAGACGAGAAATGCAGTTGCAAGAAAATGGTTCGTCTGTCTACATGCCGATTGGGTGGTATACATTGTCAACGAATGAAAGGGTTACATTTTGTGAGTGGCTAATGAAGATCAAATTACCGGACGGTTATGCCTCGAATCTAACAAGGTGTGTGAGAACAAATGATTGGAAAATAACTGGATTAAAAAGTCATGATTGTCATGTTTTCTTACAGCATATCTTGCCTATTGGTATCCGTGGGTACTTGACCAGAGATGTGCGTGTGGCTTTGACTGAGTTGGGTGCATTTTTTAAAGACTTATGTGCTAGGACGTTGAATGTAGAAGCTTTGGATCGAATGGAACGAGAAATTGTCATAATATTGTGTAAGCTAGAAAATATTTATCCACTGTCATTCTTCGATGTCATGGTTCACCTAGCCGTTCATTTGCCACGTGAGGCTTGACTTGCAGGACCAGTTCAATATAGATGGATGTATCCCATTGAACGATTTCTTGGAAAGTTGAAACGTACAGTGGGTAACAAGGCCCATCTAGAAGGATCAATTGCAGAAGCATATATTGACGATGAGTGGCATACCTTCTGTTCCAAATATTTCCATGGAGTTGACACTCGGTTTGATCGGCCAGAAAGAAACTTTGACGTTGACCGAGCAAGACAACAGAATATATTTTCTGTGTTTTCCCAACAAGTTCGTCCAATTGGTGCAGTGCGTGGTTATGACTTGTGTGGAAGAGAGTTCGAGAAAGCTCAGTGGTACGTGCTGAACAATTGCCCTGAGATAGAGAACTACTTGAAGTAAGTTATAACTTTTTCTTAATTTAAATTGCCTCATTAATTTTAAAAAAATACAAAATATAAAATATTTGTGGTAATCATCAATTTCAGTGATCATATTAACGTGCTCAAGGAACTAGGAGTAAATGATATAAACCAAAAACATGAAGAGGAGTTCCCAAGATGGTTTGAAGAACGGGTAATGAAATTACATATGCGTTACTCAATAACAAATGAAAAATTATTAATTTCAACTTTGATATAGTATACGCTTTACTCAATATGTAGGTTGTACAATTGCATGCGAATAATCCAAATGATATATCTGATCAACTGTATGCATTGGCGCGTGGCCCATCGAGACGCGCTGCTCGATTTTTTGCATGTATTTCTCGGGGAAGTAGGTATCACATACTGGATCGAGATTGTTATAGGAAAACCCAAAATAGTGGTGTCCTAGTCGAAGGAAGTCATAATGGAGAAAATATTGATTTCTATGGGGTTATTGTCGATATAATTGGAATGAAATATTTGGGAGAGCTTGCGGTGTATCTGTTTAAGTGTGATTGGTGGGATTTAAGCAATCCTTGTACTGGAGTCCGTGATGATGAATATTTTTTGAGTGTTAATACATCAAAAAAATGGTATGAAGATGATCCTTTTATTTTGGCTTCTCAAGCATCTCAAGTATTCTACTTAGATGACCCGAAGTTAGGAAATCAATGGCGAGTAGTTCAAAAATATTCTCCAAGAAATATATATGATGTTATCCCTCAGGCGGAAAGATAAGATGAAGAAGAAGATGACTCTTCTACTCAAGAAGCATACCAAGAGAGTCAACCCGCCTTAAATTTGTTTGTGGATTTGAGCCAGTATGAGATGATTCCATTAAATAGAGAAGATATTGAGGCTGAAATTGTTGATGCGACAGTTGAGGAAAATGTTGAATCATCTGAAGTATCTACAGATGATGAGAGCGAATTGTCAAATGAAACTGATACAGATTCTGATTGACCAATTATGTGTTAACATTACACTTGATGACAAATATTTTACTTATTGAATGTATCAGTAGTTTGAAATTATGCCGCCAAAGAGGAAGGAAGTTCGCAACCCATCTCCACCTGTTCCTAGCTCTCCTTCATTGTCACCATTAGAGATTGATTTTACAGAACAAGGTAAAAATCTAATACTCATAAAAGTTATTAATTAAGGTCCTATAATAGAGATATAAATGAAATTGATTACAATGTTATATTTTATAGAATCTACAGTACAAGCTCGTCAAGGTCGAGGCACCACTAGAGGGGTGACGTTGGAAAAATATCGGAAGGTGGGTAAGATCAAGGTTAACATTCCTGACGAACATACTGGGGGCGAAGGACAACCAGCAGCTTGGCTTGCATCACATGTGGGTGCTCTTACACGAACTTACGCACCTTTGGCAACGACTTCATGGAAGAAAGTCCCCCAAGATGTTAAAGAGCTTATCAAGAGGCGTTGTTTGGTAATGTTTAAAACATTGATTTAGTAGAATAAATTTCTATATTTTACTTAAATTTAGAATATTATAAATGATAATGTGTTTGTGACTAATTTTTTAAGGATGATTTCGAATTAAATTTTGGTCGGAGAGAGGAGCGTAAGACTGTGGAAGAGCTTATGGGTAATGCATTCCATAAATATAAGGCGAGGTGTCATGAGTATTATAATAAGTTTGAGAAGAAGGAAGATGCACGCCAACATCCTTTCCAGGATGTCCGACCTTCTGAGTGGGAAAAACTTTGTGACATGTTTGAGGATCCATCATATCAGGTATAATGAAATTTAATTATTTTACTTGTCCTATCTGGCATTTCGCTTCATCATATTTTCAATTTCTTTGCAGGAGTGAAGTTCTATAAACAAAACAAATAGATCAAAATTGAAGATTAATCATCATGCAGGCTCAAGATCTTTTCATCGCCTTTCTAAGAAATTGGTATTGCTATTTTTTTTATTAGATATAGTTAATTATTTGGATGAATCATAATGACTTTATATCTTAACACATTTATTGTAGTAAGATTCAGATACTAATTATGATCTGACAAAATTATATGCTGCATCGCACACTGATCGTAATGGAGAGTGGACTCATCCTGATGTCCATGAAAATTATGTAAGTTTTATAACCTGTTTTAATTAAATATATTAGAATATTTATGACGATATTAATTCTTTATCATATATATGGCTAGGATAAAATGATTGCCCTACGTGCTGAATCTGCGTCAGATCAAAATTCCTCAACAAGTGATATTGAGATTTTTACACAAGTCCTGGGTCAACGTTCAGGATATTTGAGGGGTTTGGGTCGTTGTGTAAAGCCTAGTCCCTCTTCCTCTTCTTCTGGGAATGCATCTATGACTTCTATAGCGCTAGAGAATGCGAATTTCAGAATCGAAGAATTGACTGCAAGACAGCATGAGTTAGAGGTTCAATTGGCAAAACAAGCAGATATGGAGATGCGCCTCAAACAACATGAAGAACAACAAGAAGAGTTCAGAAGACAGATGCAACTCCAAATGCAGCAGCTTATGCAACAGTACAGGCCTCTAAGCAACTGATGGATTTTGGGATTATCTATTTATGTACGAACAATGCCCGTCTCGACTGTTATTTATTTAATTTGCGCTTATTTTAACACTTTTGTGAGTGTTAAACAGTTTCTAATGTATTTTTTCAAATAGTATGAATGTCTATTTGGTTTTCTATTATTGATTTAAATTAAAGAGATATCGTTCGAACGAACGTAAAACGTTCGAACTCTATGTAATGACAATAGCGTTCGAACGTAAACGTAATGTTCGAACGAAATTTATGTTCGTAGAGTTCGAACGATCACACAACGTTCGAACGTAAATAATTTCAGTCGTGTTCGAACATAGCCTATACCGTTCGAACCCATATACCGTTCGACCTGACCATTTAACGTTCGAACACAAAGACAATTCATAACGTTCGAACGAATTCATGTGTGTTCGAACATATTTCGAAATCGTTCAAACACGTCACTACTGTTCGAACTTAAAATTTTTTCCGTTCGAACCATTTTCTAGGACGAATTTAAACCGTGACAAAAAAAATTTTCGTTCGAACGTGTTCGAACGGTTTCCTTCAATTTCGTCCCAAAAGAAATTTTTTGGGACGAAATGGTGATTTTCGTCCCAAAATACCTTTTGGCACAGTGATATTGGAACGACTTTGGGACGAATTTTTTTCGTCCCAAAAATTTTTTTGGGACGAAATTGGGGTCTTTTGGGACGAAAATTTTCATCCCAAAAGACCCTTTCTGTTGTAGTGTAATGACGAGATCGATCGAACCAAAAACTCAAAACTCGCTTTATTTGTTTTCACAATTATTTTTATCTCATCTCATCTTGTTTTATCTAATAATTATAATTTTTTGAATTCTCACATAAAATAAAACAAATAATTCAAAATTTTCAAATCTCAAAATAAAAATAATATTAAAAAAATATATTTTAACAATATTTTATTCAATTTTTAACTTTTATCTCAACTCAATTCATCTCAAAACAAACGACGCGCATCCTCCTAAATTAAATATCTACATACTGATTTGACGCCAACAAAACAAGATTTAGAACGCTACCATAATTTAATTCTCTTTAATTTTCTACTTTCAGAAAAACAATCAGAAAACAAAAATAAATAGAGACATATTGGAAAGGAAAATTATTTGTACCTCTTTTGAAAAATAAATTAAATGAAACTCATTATAAAAGTTGAGATCAACCCAAAATAGTTTATTTATTTTATAATAAGTCCCACTGTTTAAAAAAGAAAAAGGAAAAGAAAAATACTGCACCAAACTTGCATATACTGTAAGAAAAATAAGTATTTGTATCAGATTATTTTTAATAAAAAAAGACTCATTTTGATAGGAAATAATCATTTCTACTGGAAATAATTGATCATAAATAAGTAATTTTCTTATAATAATGTTGGTAAACTTATTTATAAGAAAAGTGTCTGGTCAATATTGGTTATCATTATGTGGGGATGCATGACTTGCTTCGAGATACGGGCAAAGAAATTGTTCGACAAGAATCGCGTAAAGAAGATGGCGAACGTAGTAGATTGTGGTCTTATGAAGATGTTCGCCATGTATTAGAAGAAAATACGGTATGATCACACTAATAAAAACCTTTGAATTTACATTTATTTTTTGTTCGCACGTGAATCTCCCAAAAAATGTTGAAGTAACTCGTTGGTGGTATATATTATATATGATTATATTTTCTTTTCTATTCGTAAATACTATGACCAATGCAACTCAGACTCATGTTGTTAAGTTTTGGTAGTTTTCTATATGGAAAATGGTTAACATACAACTCTTGCAACCTCATATTAAATTAAGAACAGTTTTGTAAAGTTAAATTTTATTTTTATTGAAATGGCGTACGTGTTAGCTTTAGTTGATTGCAAAATGGATTATAAAAGAGTTTGCAGGTGGCGTGGATGGAACTAAGGGTGATGAGCCTGCGCCCTCGGCTGCTGAGGATTCCACTTCTTCTCCAGCGAGAGGCCTGGTTCAAGAGGCGTGGGAATCGATCTGAACCAGTCCTCTCTCTCTCTCTGATATTGACGGTGTTGTGACCGTTGTCTATATCATTACTCTATAAAAAATGTTTGTGTTATGCTTGCCTTTATTTACGTTGATTTCCGTTCGTCGCCATGCATGGAATTACATTATGTCATTATGTCATGTACGGTTGGAGGATGTCATTTCCTTTTTTCTTGTACTTAAAAGTTTAATAATGGAGTTGTTTGACTTTGGACATTCTCTTTTGTCTTCCATGTATTGAATCTGCTTATTATTATTTTATTTTTATAAGCGTATATATGTTGAATGATCTGCTTGACTCCAGATCATTTTGCCTCCCATGATCCATCCCCTACCGTTCATCTACGATCTACCCCTCACTGGGCCCTACTTGCCTACCGGCTCACGTGCGGTGTGGACACACCTATCCTCACGCTTTCCGCTTCTTTCTTCTTTACACTTTACAATCTTCTTCCGTTTCAATGTTAACGTCGTCTCCGTCTATTTTAACGGCTTTTGTCTAGCGCATCCTCCCTCTCTCTCTGAAATAGTAGTGTTATAGATGCATCACATGAAATAAAATTTATAAATTGATATGATTTTATATAATTTGCTAGATCTATTTTATGATTAAAGTAATTTTACAATTTAACGTATCATTTCAAGTTATGTAAATTTATGAATTTATTTTTATAAAATGTGTTGCGGCTAAAATAGTTTTTAGTATATGAATTTTAGACACTATATTTCAATTAAAAGATTTATTTGTTGTCAACTTTCACATGCTATGATGCTAGTTATAATACCCTAATCTTAATATATTGATATGGAAGTCATATATTGATAGTTATTATTTGATATTTAATTTTGGCTAATGCTTTGCTGAATTGTTGGCAAGGGCGGAACAACTAACAAGCTTGGGGCTTTGGCATTCCAAAATTGAATAAAAATCAAGTTTGGACTGTAAAAGTGTTTCATCTCATTTCATCATTATAGTTTTTTTAAATTTTCACATAAAATATAATAAACAATTTAACTTTTTCAAATTTCAAAACAATAATAATATTAAAAAACATATTCTAATAATATTTTATTCAACTTTCAATTTTTATCTCAACTTATCTTATCTCATCTCAGTTCACTATCCAAATGACACTGTAGCCGCTCTCCTTTGCATGGCTAAACACACCCACATTATAATCCGAAACATAGAAATCAATCACCGCCATATGCCCTTCCACCACCTTTATTAGCCCCGCCATCAACCTAATCCTCTTGAATTAGACAATAATCCATCATCACCATCCACAACACAACATTCCTTTCATCGTTTTGTCAAAATCACCTCCAAAACCATACCCTCTTGGTCATATGCCTAACCATCACCTAAACTGTGTGTGTCTAAATCTTCCAAGTGAATGGCTTTTGAAAAATGGGAACCATCCCAAATAAATAACCCAAAATGATGTAACAAGCCCAAATCTATCTCTTCGACAGATTTCTGCATCTGCGGTGTGTTCTTCCTGCTTTCTCCTCTCCTATGCATATATATATATATATATATATGCATGTATGTATATGTGTGTGTGTGTGTGTGTGTTTGTGTTTTCTTCTACCTGACATCAAACAAGCATAGTCAACAAGCTTCCTTTCTTAAAATTTGGAAGTGGAAAATAATCTTCATAGTCATGGATTCATTTAGACTCAACAAGCGTGACTGCAAGCTTTCGGTTTCAGTACCCATCTATTTTGGGCCTATTGTTTTCAAAGGCTTAGTTCTGGCCCATAGTTGGCACATTACAACCCAATTTGGTCTAATTTTAGCCCTACTATTTTCAAAAGGCCCATTAGAGCACTAACATTGGATTCATCAGATTCATCTTCAAATTTTGATGAAAAGTACATGTTTTCCATATATCTAAAACCTCTTTATCCATAACTCCACATTGGATTAACCATTGGATTCATCAAAATAATAATATAATATTATTTTTTAATAATAATATTTTTTCTTTTTTCTTTCATATTTTGCAATTACACTAACTATATATTAATTAATAATTTAATTTGATACTTAAATGATTGTTTCTCAATTAATTTTTTTCTTCAACCTAATTATCCAACAAACACATTTTGACAATCCTTCTTCTACCCAACAATCATATATAGAATTATTAAACTAACAAATACATTTACAATTCTTTCATCCAACAAACATATTATGCCAATATATTAAGCATGAATTTACATAGCTCATCAGATTAGATAGAAGGCCCCACTTAAGTTAGGATCTACTACCATTTCCTCAATCACTCTAATAAGCACAAAAACAACAATTCTTTAATAGACAACAAATCGGATCGAGGAGAGCAAGTAAGATTAGTACATTGAGCGTATTGCACTTATAAAAGATGCATAGAAAGGACAGTAACCAATACCTGGTTCATTCTCCAAACATCTGACAATAAGTTCTTCTGATTCTCTAAGAGAAAGAGACAGAGACAGAGATAGAGAGACATAAAAGTCTAAGATGAACCGCATAAAGGTGTTAGCCAAGATTCAGAAAATAACACTTACCAGAATCAACAGCTTTGATTTCCCTCGTAGTAGCATCAGATGACATCAAAGGTTTAATAAAGAACTGAGCAAACCTGAGCAACAAACACAGACAACCGTATAAAGGTGTTAGCCAAGATTCAGAAAATAACACTTACCAGAATCAACAGCTTTGATTTCCCTCGTAGTAGCATCAGATGACATCAAAGGTTTAATAAAGAACTGAGCAAACCTGAGCAACAAACACAGACGTTCTGGGGTGATCACAATTCGGAGGAAACTGATGATTATAACAGCCAGCAAAAAAAGGAAGGAAAGCATCTACCTGTCCAAAGCTTCTTCAAAACAATCAGTGTTAATGTCAAAATGATAATTGGTTTGCTCTAAAGATGTAAAAGCATTTGTGTTGCCACCATGCTATACATAAAGAAAATCAACCAAATAGAGAATGTGAAAACCCATATGAGTTGGCAATCTACAATGACATTGAATCGAAAATGGAAAATAGAAGAAAGAAAATCAGGAGTCATGGCAGTAATAAGTTTGAAGAAGGCATAGGTATCCCTCCAAATTATGAGTGGTAAGTACCTCTGCAATGTACTTGGAGTAACTATCTTCCAATAGGTATTTCTCACTAGCATAAAACAACATATGCTCTGCAAATAAAAAAAAAAAAAAAAAAAAGAGACAGAAAAAAGCTTATTTGCATCTAACCCAACTTCAAAATTTCAATGTTTGCTAAGTTAATCCGTATATAAACAAAATCCTTCTATAGTAAGTGACATATACCCAAAACAGAGCAATGTGCACATGTTGTTCGAGTTCATTATCTTCAATTTCACATCAGAAGCTATGAGCATTCGTTGAACAGCTTTCAACTATACAAAAAATATCTGTGGGTATTTATTTAAAGAACAAGGCCATGGAAAAAATTTATAGAGCCACATTGCAAATTTACAGTAAAGCAAGTAGCACCGAAACTAACAGTAAAACAGACAAATATATGCAATTGAATATAGAATGCATAAAACTATAATTATATATAATAATATCTCAAAAAAAGAAAAACTTACCGAGAAAATGGGCGAGGCCAGGAATGCCTTCGGGGTGGCTGAAGTAGCCTACCCTGACATCCATGGTAGCAGCACACTATTAAAGAAAGATGAAAATGAAAACCAGCTGACGAACACAAGAGATGAGCCTTAAAGATTATAACTGAGACTATAAAATCAGAAAGAGAATTAAATCTAAAACATGATATAATATGATCGTAAACAACACCGAGAAAAAAAAAAGAAGAAAAAAAGAAAGACCGGATTGCCTTATCGGTATCAGGATCGCTGATGAGTAGGACCTCAAGGGAGTTCTTGAGGACGGTCCTTCTATACTCCCTCTTGTCAGTCCTCGCCTTGAATATCTCCACCAGCTCTTCATTTGCAACCACCATGACTGAATGCAGAATGCGTGTGAGGAAGAGACGACGACGAAGACTCGGAGAGAGTTTATAATTCTAAAGACAAAAATGGGAGAGGAAAAAAAATCTGGGAATTGGGAAGAAAGGGAGAGGAAGAATCAAAAATGGATTTATGGATTTTGGGGTAGAGAAGAAAGCAGAGAAAGAGAGGGAAGAAAGAACTGCTTTGCGTGCGAAAGAGTATTTTCGTAATAAAATAACCCGATAGATGTTGAATAGTAGTTCACCAAGTTTGAAGATAAATGGGACTTTACTGTAGCTAAAAGCTTCAGATTTAAGTAAAAGGTGAATCCAATGCCTACATTTTTTCATAATGGAGTCTACTTTGTTTTATAAAATGTCTGCACAAACCTTGTACATTTCAACTTGTATATATCATTATCCTTGTTCAAATATCAATAGCATCTTTTTGCCCATAGGTTTGGCCCTTTTCTCAGCTTGGATTATTGTTGAAAGGTTAAGTCCATAGTTGGCTGCCAAAAAAAAAAAAAAAAAAAAAAAAAATTAAAAAAAAAAAAGAGAGAGAGAGAGAGAGAAAAAGTTCAAATTCAATTCAGGTCCGTTTGGATACAAAAATACTCTTAACCCATCTCATTTTATCATTACAACTTTTCTAAATTTCTATACAAAATATAATAAATAATTCAATTTTTTCAAATATCAAAATAATAATAATATTAAAAAATAATATTCTAACAATATTTTATTCAACTCATCTAAAATATCTCACCGGACGAAGAAAAATCAGAAGAAGGGAGGGGTCACGGGAAGAACAGAAGGTAGAAGAAAGAAGAAAAAAAAAAGAAAAAAATACGAGAGAAGAGAGAAGAGGGGTTGCGGCGCAGAATGGTAAGTTTCTGGCCAACTACTCTAGCTCTTCAAGTCTATGTACTTCACTTTCTGAATAAACCTCTATTTTTCATCTTTTTCTTTTTGCCCCAAGTGAGGTGTCAAGCCGCCTAGAATGGATGCAACCTGGGGCAAGAGCTGGTCGAGAGGAGCAGGCGATGTTATGGCCAGTGGTCACTGCGACAGTGCTCGAGCGTAAGAGGGTCTTCTGTGCAGTGGAGGTAGGTGTCCATGCGAGTTGGGTGCTCATGTTGTTTGGCTCGAGAAGCCAATGCTTGCGGTCGGCGCGCCGTCTGGGCTCATGTCGATGCTCGTGGCGGGTGGCGGTAGCGAAGTGGGGGTTGGGCTAGGGAGAGAGTGGCAAAGGGTGACATCGAAGAAGGATATGAAGGAGAAGAAGAAGAAAGTAAAAGAAAAAGAAAAAGAAAAAAAGAATAAAGAAAGTAGAAGTGGGGGTGGCGGCAGGCTAGGAAGAGATGAAACCCTAAGTCCCCACTTTTTTATGTGCTTTTTTGTATTTTTTTTAATGTGTTTTCTATTTCTATTTGCAGTTTTTGTTTTTAGTTATTAATAAAAAAAAAAAAATAGGTTATTGGACTTGGTGTCTATAGCAGCAGAATCTCGTACTCCTCCTCTCTGGGAGGACGGAGGGGGCCAGTGCTTCTCTTCTTTGGAAGAGGGGTCATTTAGTTATGTTTTTACAGAGCGCTCTCTTTGTTAGGAGATAGTTTTACAGAAGTTAAGACAATGTCTGCTACAAAGGAATTTGTGTGCGGAGGTGCCCCAAAGCAGATGTATAGTTTGACTTGTAGTATGAGTTTTTCCTATATTGATAAGTCACGGCTGTAACTTTGGTTCATTGAATGAAATGAGTCTGTTTGCATAAAAAAAAAATACCATCTCACCTCATTTCATTTTATTATCCAAACGATGTTAGAGATAAAGCCAAATAAAAAACTGATAAATTATATTTGCAGTCATACAGTGTGTAAGCACTGCGCACTCATTTAAAAAAAATGAATAAATATAAGATTCACATGAAAAAATTAATTTTTAATAATAAGACCCATTTTTTGTCAAAAGAAGTTCACGACGCTTCCATAACCTACGACTGTATTTCTAGCATTATTCTAAAAAACTTGACTCCATCAAAGTGCAATATTATCCATTACAAGTCTCAATTTTAGAATTGCAAACCCTTCGTGGTCTTACATTAAAAAAAAAAAACCTATCTTTTGGTGGTCATTTCCTCGATTAAACTAAGAAACATAGATCCAGACTTATGTTTTTTCCTCCAATAATTGTTTATTTGCTTTTAATTACATGCGCGGTATTGAATGCAATAAATTATTCTATTTGAAAATATTTACACCACACACTAGCCTCGTATAATAATTTGATTTGGAAGATAAATTTTAAAATTTAAATTTTACCAATCAAATTATGCTATGCAGATGGTATGTTTGGTTGTTGAAATCAATTCAATTAATCTCAAACCAATTATTGATGTGACCTACTACATTTTTAAATTTCTATAAAAAAGTTAAATTCATTTCAACATATTTTATATATTTAAACACATATCTCAATCTATTTACATTCAAACACGTCTCAATAGGACCCATAAAAACATTACTATTTACAGATCAATTCAAATAATTTGAGATCACCTCAACATCCAAACACAGATTTAATAGGGGGCAACATATGTTTAGTTGGGGCTAACGTATTCATTATAAAAATAAAAAAACCTAAGACTAAAGCATTAAAAGCAATGGCTCCCTTGTAAATTTCTAATAAGAGTGGTGTTAAATAAGGTTAAATTGAATTACCTCAAGTAGCGGAATTTCCACAAAGTCTGATTTTTTGCTCATCTTACAGCCCACGTCACTTTATTGTTTGCACTTTTACGTCGTTTAGGAGGCTACTAGAGTCTCCTAGAAAATTCCACGCTTCAAGATCAAGAGATCTAGATGGTTTTTCTAGAAAAAATGAAGAGAGAGGGAGAAGAGTTTTTTGTCTTCTTGTAGGATTCTTTTTTTCACACCTTACACAAATGATGTACGTCCTCTTATCTTAAAAGAGACATGCGTAGAAGTAAATTAACTTCCCTAAATATGTGGAAGTTAAATAACTTCCCTTGAGTTGTGATAGTGGTGGGGAATTAACAAATAATTTCCCCACCCATGTGGACACCACTTGGTCATGTGATTTACCCATTACCAACATATCCCACTTGTCCACTACGGATGCTATGTCCATTAACAATCTCCTCATGTTCTCTCAATCAATTATCCCTCATACAGAAAATGAAGCGTGCGACCTTACGAGAAGACAAAGGATAGGAGTACTATATTAAGTCACCATCATACTAATATAGTACATCACTCATTATATCTTGTCTATGTCCTAGATTATTTGATCCCACTAGATCAAGTGTCCTTAATCCCTCACAAGTTTATAACTCAAAGCAATTATTGATCTCACATATATAATATGCTCATGATTATATCGAGTCAAAACGACACAATCGCCCGGGCTATGAGATATAAAATAACAAGTAAGAATCTAAACAATCTTCCCTAGACACTCATGTCAATTCAATTAGACTTGATTGCTTTCCTAGACCTGTTCCGCGAGACCGTATTATTCGTGGCCCTAAGAAAACATGCTAAAGTAGCAACATCAAGTTTTCATTTCATGACATAGTTCCAGATTCAAGGGCATATAAATAGATCATTTAATGATCCATTAGGGCTCACATAGTGATGGAGCAGGGACCCATCTAATCACTCCCTCATATGGTCGTCTACAGCACATACAATATGAAATGTATGTTACGATGAAACTCCCACTTAATTGGGCTTGTCACATCAAACGCCGTAGGGATCTTAGTCTAATCGCTACAAATGCGCTCTAATTTGAGTTTTTTAGCACAGTCACTCATCTAGCGCTTGTCTAAGATCTCATATTCCGCTTTAATCAGGCTTAATGAATTTGTGCAAATATTTCATATACGACTCTTGTAAGTCTCATATTAGCCAAGCTAAGGCAACATTTTTTAAATTTATCTTAAATACTCCAAAGCATTAAAATATTTACTAGCTTGCTTTCCAAGCGCCAAAGTAATCAACTTGTCTCATCTTTCTCGCTACTCAAGCGCCAATGTGATCATCCATGTGAGTGGATTGATCTTTGCCTGGTGACTTCTTTATAATGTGTGCTTTTCACTTAGTATCAATTATTAATAATATGAGATAAATACCATAATCTCATTGCAATAGATACTAACAGTGTTAAATATACAATAAAATCTAAGATATCTTTAATACAACATATATCAAATCCGATGAAGTCTCAAACTCCTAACATGAGTTTGGAAAACATTTATACTAGTAGCCTTAGCAAGAGGATCAACTACCATTTTGCTAGTAGAGATATGTTGTAGGATCACCTCACCACGTGCAACAACATCTCGAATGTAATGAAAACGAATATCTATGTGTTTGGTTCTGCCATGGTATTTGGGATCCTTGGCATATGCCAAAGTTGCCATACTATCACTGTATATCTTAATAGCTTCACCTGCAAGAGTCGTAACCTCTAGGCGCTGGAAAAATCTCCTCAACCAAACAGCCTCTTGTACAGCTGCTGAACAAGCACCGTACTCTGACTCCATCGTGGACAAAGCAATGCATGATTGTTTCTTGCTACACCAAGAAATAGCTCCTCCACTAAGCATAAATGCGTAACCCGTCGTAGATTTTCGCCCATCTTTATTACTAGCCCAATCAGCATCACTATAACCCTTCAATCTCATGTCTCCACCCTGGTAACAAAGAACAAGGTCTTTTGTCCCACGAAGATATCAAAAAATACTCTTAACTGCTTGCCAATGAACAGGTCCTGGGTTACTTTGATAACGACTAACCAATCCAACCGTAAAGAAAATATCAGGTCGTGTACACAACATAACATACATCAGACTTCCAATTGCACTTGCATAAGGAACTCTGGTCATTCCTTTCTTTTCATCATTATTCTTAGGACAATGTTCTAGGCTCAAAGTATAACCCTTTTCAATTGGAGTTTGGAGTTGTGTGTACGAAATCGTTCTAGAATTTTCTTAATGTAAGTCTCTTGAGACAAACTAAGAAACTTCCTAGATCGATCCCTTGAAATTTTAACTCCCAACACATAATTTGCTTCACTCATGTCCTTCATCTCAAAAGTATAGGACAACCACTCTTTTGTGGCAACAATTATCTCCATATCATTTCCAGCTAATAAGATGTCATCTACGTACAAAGACAAAATTAAAAAACATTTTCATGTACGTTTGACATACACACAATGATCTTCTTCTAGCATTTCAAAGTCAATTGAAGTAATGGCCTCATGAAATTTGAAGTACCATTGTCTAGACGATTATTTAAGGCCATAAATAGAACGTTTTAGCTGGCATACTTTGCGCTTTTGTCCCTCAACCTCAAAACCAACAGGTTGATCCATATAGATCTCCTCGTCTAGTTCTCCATTGAGAAATGTAGTTTTCACATCTATTTGAAAAAGTTCTAAATCTAGATGTGCAACTATAGTTAGAATAAGGCGAATGGAAGCAAATCTCACCACAGGGGAGAATGTTTCTTCATAATCTATACCCTCTCTTTGAGTATAGCCATTTGCCACGAGTCAGGCATTATACTTGTCAATTGATCCATCTACCTGATGCTTAATTTTTAAAACCTATTTGTTTCCAATAAATTTGCATCGAGGTGGAAGATCAACTAACTCCCAAACTTGATTCTTTGCCATAGAACTCATCTCATCTCTCATAGCAGCCAGCCGTTTATTTGAAGCAGGTGAACTTAGTGCTTCCTCATAAGAAGAAGGTTCATCAAAGTCACGTAGAACACATATGAAAGATTCCCCTTTAATCTCAAAACGACGATGAGGAATGTTTCCACGTTCACTTCTACGAAACTAAGACTCTTGTGAGTTACATTTTAGTGGTATACTCCCACTAGGAGGCAAGTCACTCCCACTATCTTTTGCGATTCAAGGATGTGATAATTCTCCACCCTCGCCTAAAGATTGTGTAACTCTCTCAAGTTCTTGCAACTTAAAAAGTTCAAGATCATTCTTTGCTTCACCAATATTGAAAAAATATTATCGATAAATGTGACATCACGTGACTCTATTTCTGTCATCCCTCCATTAGGATGTTCACCAAACATTACATAGCCCTTCGAGGTCTCTGAATATCTTATGAAGATATGTTTATTTGCTCTAGGGCCAAGTTTTCCATATTTACAGGAAGTGGTGTGAACATAACCTGCAGAACACCAAGGCCGCAAATGTTCCAAAATTGGTTTTGCGCCACTCCATAATTCATATAGGGTTGAAGGAACGGATTTAGAAGGCACACGATTCAAAATGTAGGCAGCAGTTAGAAGGGCATCCCCCCAAAAAGATATTGGCAAGTTAGTTTGCGCCATCATTGATCGAACCATGTCTAATAAGGTACGATTTCAATTTTCTGCAACACCATTTTGTTGTAGTGTGCCAGGAATCGTTAATTGCCTGCGCATCCCTTTTTACTCACATAGTCCTTGAAACTCTTTAGACAAGTGCTTTCGACCATGATCAGTTCGTAGAATTTTTAAATTTCTTTCTTTTTTATTCTCAACCATAGCCACAAAGCGCTTAAAACAATCTAATGTTTTAAAGCGATGAGAGATCAAATAGACATAACTGAAATGTAAGTAGTCATCTATAACTGTGAGAAAATAAGAGGCGCCATGGCGTGCCTTCACATTCATAGGTCCACAAATATCAGAATGGACTAGCTCTAAAGGATAAGATGCTCTAGGAGCCTTTCCAAAAGGCTTCCTACAAGCCTTACCAGCTAAACAAGGCTCACACACAAGTAGGCTGACATTAGTGAGAGACCCCAATAGACATTCTCTAGCTAATCTAGCCATTCTATCTTTTCCTATGTGGCCTAGTCTAGCATGCCATTTCAATGAATTAGAAACAATATCATCATCATTTGAAGCCATAAAAGAAAATGAGGAATTATCTAAATTCAACATAAAGAAACCATTCGAAAGAAATCCATGTCCATACAAAGCCCTATCCAAATAAAAGTCCAATTGAGGGTCATCGAAATGAAAAGTAAAACCAAGTTCCAACATAGAAATAACTGAAAATAGATTACATTGAACACTAGGTGCATGTAGCAAATCATGAATAAGTAATAAGCGCCCCAGACGAATCTTGAGTTGGTAGGTGCCAACTCCAAGCACTTCCTCCCGAGTTCCGTTACCCAATATAATGTACTATCTGCCAACTAGTATTCTTCTATAATCTATGAACCCAACTCGATCTTGAGCTACATGTTTGGTTGCTCCTGTATCTACAATCCATTCAGGGATTGAATGAGCAACAAAAATATGTGAACAAACATAAGTAATGAGAGAGTTGTGTTTAGATGATACCTTGTTTGCCTCAATTCACTCACGAGCAAAGTGTCTCACTTTTTCACAGTTATAGCACTTCATTTTGGACTTGTCCTTGCCAGAACGTTTGCCTCTATGGTGCTTTGCTACTTTTCCATCCCGTGGCCCAAGAGTATTTGCCGGTCTAGCATATCTCCTATGTTGCTTGCGCTTAGGCCTGAATGCCTTGTGCTTCCCAACTTGGGCAACAAGTAGAATATTACGGTGTGCATCTATACGCTCCGCCTCTAGCTCCAAATGGCGAGATATATCAGCAAAAGTCTTAATATTCTCACTGTGTCAAAACAAGCTTCATTTGCCCCCAAGTTGACACGGACAAAGATTGTATCACAACGGTAACTTGTTGTTCATCGGTGAGATTATTGCCAGCAGCTTTTAGATCACGAATCAAGGCAGACATCGACCTCAAATGTTCAGTCATGGTATGTTTAGGGTCCATAACATATTGCTCAAACCTCAAAGTGAGAGCATAGAGCCTAATAGCTAATGTCCCCTATAAGTGATTTTCAGCTGGTTCCACATATCTTGGGCAGTTGGGCAGTTTCCAAACTCCCCAATAAGATCATTATACATGCTGCTAAGCATGGTAAAGCACGCACACCGATCTTTTTTTGCTCAGACCTGATAGGCTTCCATATCACGACGATGTTGGGAAGTATTCTCTTCATCAGGTTGTATCATTAGGTGAGATAGATTTTAAGGACCTCTTGTTCATTAAACAGATATTGAATTTTTCTATGCCACATGTCATAGTTAGTTCCATCCAATTTCTCTTCTTTAGTAAGGTTAGCAGCTACATTCTTAGTGGTCATCACTACATTCATTGCGCTAAATTGACATTAGCACACATTTAATTTTATTCCAAAATCTAACTAGACCATGGAATTTCTTCCTATATAGTAAGATCGAAAAATTTTACAAAAAACTAATAATCATCTCCCATTATATAAGTCCAAATGCCATATCTAATTAATTTTGAATAAAATTTATGGAGGTTTTTTATCTTAATCCTCAAAACTCATGCACATATAGTTCATTAATCAAATATGAAAAAATAACAATTATTGCGCTAAACACATAGCGCATAGGCTCCACCCGAAGCCCTATTGGTAATTTGGTACATCATATTAAGGTGACCTTAAAGTATATTGATAGACGTGAAACACATCCCTTTACATGGTCTCAAACAATAAAACTACATCCCAATATTACATTTCCAAAGAAAATCCTACTACAAATTTTCTAGGAAAAACAATAAATAAATAAGGATGCCACGTCATCGATATACTTATAAGTTACACCTTAT
This sequence comes from Juglans microcarpa x Juglans regia, assembly GCF_004785595.1. Lineage (NCBI taxonomy): Eukaryota > Viridiplantae > Streptophyta > Magnoliopsida > Fagales > Juglandaceae > Juglans > Juglans microcarpa x Juglans regia. Next base: position 13,425,095 of record NC_054609.1, read on the forward strand.
ACATTCACAAAAAAAAAAAAAAAAAACATACATTATACATGATTCCAATAAATTACCAATGTCAACTCCATCCATTTCTCATAAAAATAAAAAAAGCAATCATACTTGTATGCATGATAGTTCAATGGATAGAGAATTCACAACTAATGTATATAAATATCACATAACACAGAACAAAAATTTGGACTTGAGGAAGTATGACAAAAATAAAAGGTCCCAAATCTTTTTTTTTTTTCAAAAAAAAATATTTACGGCTTTTTGTTTCAATAAAAAAAATTAGCAATCAACTTTAGACACCAACACATGTTTACATTTGCCAGAAGTGTCAAAAAATGACATCGGAATGCTTTGGACGCGCCCACACGCGTTGCCTACGCGTGTGGGATTCATTTTTGCTCTAGAGGCTGTTTTGCCTCTGTTTCACTTCCCGCGACGGAGAGTGTATATTACCTCCTCCACTCACGGTGTTTTGAGACTTCTAAACTCAAAACTTAGTGATGGTAATGTGTATTCGTGTCAGTAAAGTGATTAAAAATGGATCCAAGTGGATGGGTGGACTACACTCTCTCTTACCGAGAGTGGGACTGGAAAAAAATATTGTTTATCGTCTTCTTCCTCAAGTTAAAACAACTGATTTTTTTCGATTTCGAGCAGTCATGTTCAATCAATCATAACTTACTCATACGGAGTCCAAATGTCAAGTTCAAGTTTAAAAGAAGAAAGGATTAGTTCGAGGAAATCCACAACCTCCAAGACTTACTGACTGCAACTGTTTTCATGCCTTTTCTCATTAACATGAAAGACTTAAATACAACTGGGAAAATAACAAATGCAGATTACAAGGACTCAATCCATAAAAATAGCATAACTACGCTGATATCCAACAACCCAACTACACTGATATTTAGCTAACAACCCAACCTGAAGACCTATTCTTAAGCCAAAATATTTGACTGTAAACCAACAAATTAAGAACAAGTCTTATTCTGATGTTCGCGTACATTTATTGGACCAACTAACCAGACTACTGGACTCAATTTCTACTAGACTACATAATAATAAGAGAAAATTTTATAAACGATCTGACTGTTCAACCCAAAAAAATAGCCTTCCAATAGAAACATGCCACGTACGCTGTACATGGCATCTATGTTGTGACTGCACCCTAGCAGAATCCCAATCTCATGAACCCCCTTTGTTCGTTCCCCCCTCTCCTTCTCTCCCCTTCGACATTCAGCTGCAGCATCCTCGCCCCTCACCCACCATCGGCCACCAGTAGAGAAGCCCTTCGCCCACCCGCAGCGCAGTCCCCCTTCGTTCCTCGCCCACCCGAGTTCGCATGGCTTCGTCTCCTCTCGCGACACAGAGGCTCTTGCATGGCACCCCCCTCTCGCACGACTTCGTCTCTGTCTATCTCCAAGCCGAGGATGAAGGACTGGAACTAGCCACTATTGAAGAAGACGCAGCCACCGTCGAACAGAGGTAACCCTCGAACTCCCTCTCTGGTATAGTTTCACCATTTAAATAGAAAAATTTAACTCTTTTTTTTTTTTTTTTTTTTTTTCTGTCATCAATGGTGTGGTATATCTTGTGTTAGAGACATTTCCTTCTTAATTGCCACAGTCTGCTTGGAATGTAAACCGGTGAAGAAGAAAGAAATTACAATTTACAATGTATGTCTGTGACAGTTCGGGTTAGCACAAAAAGTGTTTGATAAAAGCTCTAAGTGGGATAGTGAAGTATGATCCAAAGATGTGCCTTCCTTGACGAAGACGGGGCATTGACGAAGACGAAGATGAAGGGAGGGGCAGAGAGTTGAAAGCCTATTTCTCTTATTGTATTTTTCCTTACGTAGCAACCATTGAATGGAGGGCTGCTTTTGGCCGTTTATTAGCCCAACCGTTGCAAAGCGTTTCACTAATAATAAACCAACACCTGGGCCTTTTGTGTAGACTATGACCCAGCCCATACGCACATGACACCAAATTAAGCATATGATATATTAAATTAAAGCTAATGAACCCAGCTTTCTAACCATATAAAAATTATTACAAAAAAAAAAAATAGATTTGTTGGCTAAAACTTGGTTCAATGTGACGGTCCAAACAAGAAGTTTCAAAACTAGGGTTTTGGATTTGTTCTTCTATATACAACGAAACTTCACCAAATTTAATAGACATGTTTCTGACATTATAATGATCATTTTCATGTAAATAATTCAATCTTAAACATGTCATACCGTAGCTTCTAATGAAAAATCCGAAACACAATAGACCATAGCATATCATTAATAACATGCTTTAAACTCATTCTAAAGCATCAAACAACTTATTCACATGGACAAAAATAAGCAATATAGGCTCTAATACCAATATTAAATAAGGTTAAATCGAATTATCTCAAGTAGCAGAATTCCCACAAGGTCTGGTTTTTTGCTCGTCTTACAGCTTACGTCACTTTGTTGTTTGCACTTCTACGTCATTTAGGAGGTTACAAGAGTCTCCTAGAAAATTCCACATTTCAAGATCAAGAGATCTAGATAGTTTCTCTAGAAAAAATGAAGAGAGAGAGGAGTTTTTTGTCTTCTTGTATGACTCTTTTTTTCACATCTTACACAAATGATGTACGTCCTCTTATCTTAAAAGAGACATGCCTGGAAGTTAATTAACTTCCTTAAATATGTGAAAGTTAAATAACTTCCATTGAGTTGTGATAGTGATGGTGAGTTAACAAATAACTTCCCCACCAACATGGACACTACTTGGTCATGGTATTTACCCATTACCAACAAGTGGTGCTACTCTGCCATCTAGGTATGCTACTCTTTGTGCCGCCTAGTACAATTTACATTTTAAACATATTGAAACATTTTTAAACAATAAAAAAATAATAATATACTAATAATCACTTACTTAACTATTAAAAAAATTAAATATATGAATAGTCAAAATGTTGGAACAAAATGAGGAGGCATAATAACATTTATCTTCTAATAGTATATCGTTCTGCACTACTTCAGCAATACTCATTCAAAAATCTATACATGATTTCCCTCCCGCCAAATCAATCTCCCCGCCAAATCATTCTGCTCCGTCCTGTGGGACCAGCAAGCCCTTCACCTCGTCACGGCCTCCTCTTCCGATCCCTCCATCTCCATTCACGACCTCTTCTTCCCTCAACTGCTCCCAAGATCCTCCGCCACCACCGTGATGGCGTCACCGCCCTCGCGATTAGCCCCAACTCCCTGCCTCGCTTCTGGATCCGTGGATCACTCCGTCAAGCTGTACAAGTTTCCAGGTATCCTATTGGTGTTATTTCCCTTTTTGTGCCGCGTCTGGAGTTTGTGCAATATAAGTTTGTGCAATACCGCGTCTGGGGTTCATTTTGGGACTTTGGACAGAAAAACTTATATTTCTAAATATTGACTATGTTTCTTAGAATTGGATGATTTGGAAACTAGGTGTGATTTTGGGTTTAGGGAAAAATTAGGTCTAATTCGAATTCTGTTTCTTTATTCCTCTGTTTATTGTGGTTATTTCTTTATTTAGATTCCGTAACTGGATGGTTTTCAAAAATAGTTGATAAGATCAGTTGTCAATTCTAGAAGTCTTTGGTAAGATACTAATATCAATTGTGAATTCCCACTATTACTCATTGAATTATTGTTAGTTTAAATCTTGGAGGCCTCAGCCAAGTATAATCATCTTAAAGCTTCATTCAGCTTGTTTTATTTCGTCTGATTGATTGCACGAGACTATTTTTTCTTTTTTCTTTTTTTTTTTTTTCAGGTGGAGAGTTCGAGACTAATATCACTAGATTCACGCTGCCAATACGAGCCCTTGCATTTAATAGATCAGGGAGTATGTTGGCAGCCGCGGGAGATGATGTAGGGATTAAGCTAATCAACACAATTGACGGTTCAATCGCCAGGGTTCTTAAAGGACATAAAGGACCTGTCACTGGCTTAGCTTTTGACCCTAATAGTGAATACTTAGCATTGATTGATTCGACTGGGAGTGTCATTTATTGGGAGCTCCATTCTGGAAGAACATTGCACACTTTAAACGGCATAGCTCCTGACACTGGTTCAGACCTTTCTGTCATGAATGTAGTTAGCTGGAGTCCCGATGGGGAGACCTTGGCTGTCCCAGGTTTGAGAAATGATCTGGTGATGTACGATAGAGATACGGCTGAAAAGCTGTTTTCATTGAGAGGCGATCACATACAATCCTATTTGTTTCTTTTCTGGGTCACCCAATGGTAAGTACTTGGCCACTTCTGGTCTAGATAGGCAGGTTCTGATTTGGGATGTGGCTCAGAAGCAGGATATTGACAGGCATAAATTTGATGATAATATATGTTGCATGGCATGGAAGCCCATTGGCAACGCACTGGCTATTATTGATGTTATGGGAAAGTATGGTGTATGGGAATCAGTTGTTCCTTCGTCAATAAAATCTCCTATTGACGATGTTCCAAATTTGCAATCAAAGAATAGTAACGGGCTCCTTTTGTTTGATGAAGATGAACAAGATGTTAATGTATCTGGTAGCCTAAGTGATCTTTGTGAAGATAGTCATGGTGAAACTGAAGCTCCTTGCATGAAAAGGCTACGCAAGCAATCTGCATATGAGGAAAATTTCAGTGAGGGTGGTAGCGAGGAATGGAGCTTGCCTCCTAAGGTTGATTCCCGTAAGAAAATGAATTGTAGAAACAAAGAAAGCTTGAATAGGAACGAGGGGCTAAGAAGCATAATGACATTTGCCAGGATGAAAATGCAGGAGGCATTTCAGCCAGGTGCTACTCCAGCGCAGCCTGAAAAAGGCGCTTTTTGTGCTATATTATGGCTGGAAGTATAACCACTATTGAACATGATGGATACTCCCATATAGAGGTAATCCATGCCTTTGGTTAGTTAGTCTCAGTTTCTAGTCTTTCCATAATTGTTCTTTTTTCGCACTCACTTTTTATTCAGAGCTTGTATGTAGCCTGGAGTGACTGAGTTTTGGACTCATAGTTCAGTGATTTCGATACAGATAGACTTTCATGATACTGGTAAAGGCCCAAGAGTTCCGTCAATGACAGATCATTTTGGCTTTACAGTGGCTGCATTAAATGAGAATGCAAGTGCTTTTGCAAACTCTTGCAAGGGCGAGAAGAACATGAGTACTCTTATGTATCGCCCATTTGGTACCTGGGCAAATAACAGTGAGGTATGATCATTTACCTTTTGAGCATGTTCATGCTAAAATTTGTGTTAGTTAAGAAATGCACATGGCCTATGTTTTACTGTCTGTCCAGACTCCACAATGAATGTGAAGTTTTCAGTGTTCTGACTTTGTATGTGTATTGCCAACCCAGTGGTCTATGCGATTAGAAGGGGAAGAAGTGAAGGTCGTTGCACTTGGTGCTGCCTGGGTAGCTGCAATTACAAGTTCTAATTTTCTTCGCATCTTTACTGAGGGTGGTTTGCAGGTTAAATAAACATCATAAATATATTAATCGACCTGTTGTTTTGTTTGGTTCTTCCTAATGGGTTGAATTGCCAGGTCTTCTCAATCATGATATTAGGGATTTATGCTATCAATTTTTTGTTCTGTCATCCTTGGGTATTTTCCACAAAATGGTGTAATTTCCCCAAGATGGGGGATTGCATGTATAGGCAGCACCAAGTAGGAAGAGGGAGAAAATCTTATAAACAGATGTAGTGACCTAACTTGAACGAGTAATGGAGATAGAGAACTATGTATTCTTTCGTTATTCATCTAATTTATCTTCTAGTGATACATCTGTAAAATGTAAAGTAGTTCTTCAGATATTTGTGGGTTTCTTTCTGTTAAAGAACTCTTATCATGCATGGAAAACTTCATGGATACATTTTTCGGTCTTGCAATTCTCGAAAGTAAAACAATAGCTGAACAGTTGCATTGTAAAAAGCAATAATCGAAAGATTGCCTGTAGGAAATAGCATTGTTCCATTTCTGGTGGAAAATTCAAAATTATGCATTTTTGGATTCATTCAGCTGAAAAACGAATGGACAAGTTCCCGTTCAATTAATGGGTTCTGTGGTTCCTGAAAATATGATTTCGCATAAATTCTAATGTATCAGTCCTGTATTTAGACTTATGTGAAATGATAATAATAATGAGCTTTTTCTGTGCACAAATGTTTTGATTCATTCGATTCATTGCAGAAACATGTTCTTTCACTTGATGGGCCAGTGGTAACTGCAGCAGGCTTCAAGGATGAACTTGCAGTTGTCACTCATGCTTCTGACTGTCTTCCCTCATATGATCAGGTCTTGTTTCAATCTACCATACTCTGTTTTGAGGGTACTGATTAGTCCAAGGCTCAATCTTGACTCGTCTTCATACAACTTAGGACAACAACATTTACAAAGGCCACAACCAATAGTCCTGAAGTCTAAGTTAATACTAGTGTAAATTTGTGGACAGAATGGTTAACTGTCTGTCTGGTGAAGACTGTGTCAGACTGTCGGCATTGTTGATCGGAACTTGTGATCACTTAATATATTATACTTGCTGAAAATTAAATGTAAGACCTTCTGTAACATGCAGATGTTGGAGTTCAGAGTATTCAACATATCTAATGGAACCCAGCCTCTCAGGGGACGCTTGCCACTAACTCCTGGTTCACATCTAACATGGTTTGGGTTTAGTGAAGAAGGTCTTTTAAGCTCTAATGATTCTAAGGTGTAATCTCAATTCTTTTCTCAAGTCATGTGACTTTTTGATGCTGAAGACTGCTTTTCTTAATTTTAGATCTTGATTTTAAAATCTGTAGGGCGTGTTGAGAGTTTTTACTAACCAATATGGTGGCAGTTGGCTCCCACTCTTCAGGTTAAAGATTCTTCTAAGAAAAATAAATTTATTCTGCCGGTTAAAATTTTTTCTGTAATAACCTCCTAGCCCTGTACTTTATTTAGTAATGATTTGCCATGCAGTGCTAGTAAAGAAAGTCTGCCGAAAACTATTGGGTGGTTGGGTTGAATGCAAGCAAGCTGTTTTGTATTGTTTGCAAATATCCAGACTTGTTCCCCCAGGTATAATAGCTCATGACTTCTCATTCTGCTTCATCTTTTGTCAACTATTTCTTGAATTTCTCCCTCTCTTCAGGTGATGCCCAAGCCAGTTCTCACTCTACTAAATCTTTCATTTCCTCTTGCATCCTCCGACCTTGGAGAAGAAGCCCTTGAAAATGAGTTTATACTGAACAGGTTTGACCTTTCTTCCCCTTATATTTCTCAGCTTATTTTCTTATTATTGTCTCACCCATCTGTTGTTTTTCTAGTTGTAATCCTCATTTTATGTTAATGTCTGGTTTTTGAGAAAGAACTACGTGCTTTTTATTTTTACAACTGCTGTCAAGCTGCTGAAACTTTTAGATGTATATACTTTGCAGATTCAAAAGAGAATGGAAGAAATGACTGGTGCTGGTTTGGACACTACTTCACTTGATGATGAGGCTTTTAGTATGGAAGTAGCTCAAGATAGATGCATCTTGAGGCTTATTGCATCCTGCTGCAATGGTGAGTATTTACGATTTGTTGTAACATAAAAAGAGGATTCATGTTTTTTTGTCTGTGCTAGCCCCTTTTCCTCTTTCTATAATTTAGATTCTGACAAATAAAATTAAATATCATTGCCGTGCTTACTTGCGGTGGTTATATCAGGTGATAAGCTTGTGAGGGCTACTGAACTTGTGAAACTTTTAACAATGGAAAAAATCTGTGAAGGGTGCAATCAAGTTTATTACTGCACTGAAGCTTCCTAACCTGGCCGAACAGTTCATGTAACGCCCCGGTCCCGCAGGGATCGAAGAGTTACTCCCTATGACTTAACTCACAATTCATCAATATATTTACGGACTCCAAAATATAAAGTCATCAGAATACTACAAAATCTCTTAATAAAATTTGCCAATTCTCAAAAATCTTCTATGAGTAATCCACTATGCTTAAATAATCATCTCACCAATGCTCCATAATCCTGATCCTTAGTTGAATTATTCAAAATCATCTGAAAAATATTTGGAGATAAGGGGTGAGTTATCAACAACTCAGTAAGCAGAGAACATATACTAGTGTGCAAACATGAGCATTTATCAGAATTCAAAATGCTGAACAAAATATTTTTCCTTTCAGAATGCAAAATCAGAACATGTTACAAAAATATCAGAGCGAAACTTTTAGAAAATATTCTTATTCAAAGTCTTTTGGCATAGCATAACTTACCACCATCATACTAGAATATCATATCACATCAGAGGTCATGTTTAACCCCCGTGGTAGGGTTGTGCAAACTTCGATTGCTAATAGAGCAGAAACAAAATGTGAATCTTCTCCTTATTTATTTTCGAAGCCCCGAGGGTGCACACAGGAAAGACCACCAGAAAATCACTTTGTTTCCAAAGTGGATGTACCAGAAACAGAATAGTTGGTACCAACCCAAACAGAATCCACTATTAGCACCTGTGGTAGGTCAAACAGATCACCATCCACAAACCAAATCCAGATTCAGAATATCATGCCAAAAGTTTTTAGAAATCACATCATATCATATCAGAGTACAGAACATTTTCGGAATAGAACAAAATCAGATTACAAAATATAATTTATGCACAAAATTTCATATTCGCTATCTTTTGCAAGGTTCAGAAACAAAATGTCAAAAATAAGTTCATGTCTACACCAGTCATGACATCAAATTCTTTCTTCTTAAACATAATCTTATGAGTAATGCAGAACAAATAACTGAGGTAGTTTAAATTTTTTTTTATAACCAAACATGTATATTTTTCAAAAATCAACCTCAGGTCATTTTATTTTATGCAAAGTCTAACATAAGAACTCCGCTTACCTGGACTTTTTAGTTTTTTTAGAAATTTTCTCAAAAATGTCGAACAATAATTAATCGTCACCTATAAAATAATCACTTAATTCTCGTAAATTTTCAATTAATCACGTATTTCGATATTTAAGCCTAAGCTTCTAAAATAATCTATTTAATTCCTTAAAACCTAAAATTATAAATCATCACTTTCTAAAATCATCAATGTTGATTTAATAACTTTGACTAAAACATTTAAAAGTCTGATCTATTTATTATTGAAAACAAACTATAAACTTTAATACTACATAATATAATTATCCTAAAATATTTTAAAATAAACCCTAACTATTTTTTAATAGACTAAATCATATCTAATGTGTAAAAATAACATTACACGAATATCGTTTACTCTTAAAATAAATATTTACTTAATAACATGTTAAAATACTTAAGTGATTTCTGTAATCATAATTAAATAAAAGTTTATTAACACATAATAAAAATTTTAAAACACCTTAGCATAACTTGTAGTTCAAAGGGTAAAAAAGTAATTAATAATATTGGTGCAAAATATAGCTTAGAAGCATGGAGTGCACTTACATAAAACCAAATTCTTTGAATAACGCAGTAGCTACGTACGCGATGGAGGTTCACCGTGAAGAGTGGAGCTGCGACGGAGTTGGGTGCGGTGGGCAGCGATGGTTAATACGGCGGTGCACTGGAAGAGAGAGAGTGGTGAGAGAGAGAGAGGAACCTCACGTAGAAAAAGAGAGACGGAAAGAGACGGAGAAGAGAGTGGGTGAGTTCGGTGGAAGCTTACCGAAAGGAGAGCGACGGACCTGGATGGAGGGCAGTGCCCGGCGAAGCTCTCTGTGCGGTGGCGATGTCGTGGAGGAGGTTGGCAGCATAGGGTGGCAGGTTGGTTGCACACGATGGGAAAAACTACTTCCTCTGTTTCAGGGGTAAAAAACAGAGTATTTCGTGGGTGCCTTTCCTTCAACAGTCGGGTGATGGTAGTTGGCTTTCCGTGGTGGTGAGGAAGGGCTGGAGGGTGGTGCGCTGTTTGCAAGGAGGAGTTGTTGGCTATGACTTCGAGTGGCAGGGCAACGGCGTGAGGTTTCTTCGCATAGAGGGGTGACTCGTGATGGGCTTCCGTGGTGGGAGGATGCGGCCTGGAGTTGAGCGGCAGCTTGGTGGTCACGGCCAGGCAGCTCAAGGCTGGTGGTTGGATGTGAACGTGCTGACGGCAGGGAACGAGAGGTAGTTATGCGTGGGTTGCTGCGGCTGAGAATGGTTCGATGGTGAGTGGACCGACGGCTTGTGGAGGTGTAGATGCGATTTTGGGGCTGTTTCTACGGTGGAAAGAGGCGTGAAATAGGAAGACAATAGCAGTTACGTGAAGGAGATGATTCACTGAAAACAATAGGCTGCGGCTACTTCTTTTTTTGGAGAAAAATACATGTATATAAAGAGTTGATTGGAAAAACCCTATATGAGAACCAAAAGGATGGGGGATGTGCATGAGAGACGGCATGGCACGGTGACAGGGGTGAAGACGTGCAAAGTGTGGAGTCTGGAAATTAATTCACATGGAAATGGGTTTTGGTGCAAGGCTTGGGCCTTTGGGTGATCGGCTAGGTCACATTTTTTAAAAAAATTTGGGCCCACGGTTTGAATAGCGAAGCAAACCTATAAAACGTTATTTCTTGAATTTTGGACCCCGACTCAAATAAAAAAAAAAAATCCAACTTGTTTTAAAAAATGATCTCCGCCCATAAAATAATATTCTAAAAATTTTCACTGGCCTTTTCATATACTTAACCCGACAAAGAGAAAACAAAAGGGCTTGACGCTAGGTTCGGGTGTTACAGTTCAATAGCGTATTGGAGGTAAGCCTTTTTCTGAAGGGTGCGCAGCTCTTTATTGGTCAAGAAGTTGAACATTTTCATCTTCTCTGCATATAACAGGAAAGGTTGCTTAATGAAGCTAAAGGGACGAAGCAAAAACCTCTCCCAAACTCAGTGGCTCATGTTGCAGTGAACAAGACCTTAATTTCTGCTGAAAAAAATCAAAACAACGAAGAGTGCTATTCCCTTGTCATCACCAAAATTGATTGCTCCTTTGTTTACCAAGAAGGCCAAATCACAGGAGGTTTCTAGAGTTGGAATACAGAAAACGGAACAAAACCAAATTCCAGTGTTGGATTACATTGAAATGGAAAAGGAGATAGAGGAGGGAAAAAGCTATGGGGAGGTAAAGAAGTTTGGGGAAATGTCTAGAATACAACCAAATCGCTCATCTAATCCATTTGTAAAGTCATCAAACAAGGAGGCAAATAAATTAGTGGAAAATCAAGTACAATCTCATCGCCCATCTAGTCCTTTTCTGAAGTCATCTATCAAGTGAAGCCCCTTCAGTTTGATCCTTCCAATTTTGTAATGTGAAGATTGCAGTCTCAAGAAAAGATAAAGATCAATCCATGTTATCCGGCGTAACCTGAGCTAAAATGGTCTATACACCTGCAGTTTGTCTTCCATCTTGTTTCTGGTCTGGCTCACTATATAGAGGCACACTACAATATGTAGAACTATGGATGTCTTGTTCTATGGTTACGTATTTGAGAGATATTAGGGGCTTCATTCTTGTCTTATGCATTGTTTATTTTTTATCCAGTTGAGCTAGCTTTGTTTATTTTTTATTTTTCAAAACGCATTGTTAGATTCCTCTCCACGCTTTCCTCATTGTCCACGTTACCTCCATTCAAACTTTTGCTTCTCCTCCTGCGTTCTCCCTCCACACTTTGGATTCACGCCCTCTGCCGTGTTGCAGTAGGTCCGCCTCTGATTGACCAAAGAATGACGAATTTGGCAGGCTGTTGTGAAGCTCTTCTCTAAAGGTCTTCTCTTTTTAGTCCTCTCTCTCTATGGCAATCTCTCTCTCTCTCTAAGAAATTGTAGTAAAACACAAAACTTTCGGATTAGAACATCTGGTAGGGGACGAATAACAGAGAATAAATTGTTGGTGGGTTAGGTAGCAATAACAGAGAATATTTGGGAAGGGACGAATAAAGCTCTGTTATTGCTGGATTAGAAGCTTTCGGCATACCTGGGAGGGGACGAAAGTCGATCTTGGGTGGAAAGCTGCAGTGATTTATGGGTGGAAAGCTATATAATTTTCTTTGCTATTAGGTTTATTGAAACACCCTTCGTTGGACTAAAAAAAAAAGAAAATAACAGATTTCTTCTATTATATTATTCGTTATTCATTCCCTCCTTTGAAATTGAAGGATTGTATTAGTGGGATTTTGAAAGTAATTTTTTCTTATAGGAAAAGAAAAAGTCAACAATTGTTTATTTGTCTGCAGAAATTATTATGGGAGAAATTATTTGGGTGACAATACTCTCAACGTGAGTATTTAATGTGGATTAATTTGAATTATTGTATGCCGAGGGCTAAAGGTTAAGAGTTTTATTCTTGAAAAGATACAACAAATCAATTAGAGTGATTCAATCTACCATTAGAATGATTAAGAATAATTTAGACATACCCATTCTTTATAGTAATTGCTTTTTCTACTAATGGCAAGCAAGCTATGGATATCGAAATGTGATCAAAGTGCGAGAAAAAAGTTTATATGATAGTTTTATAGAAAAATATTTTAAAAATTGAGTAATGATTTTTTTTCTTCTTGGATTTTCGTTCTATGAACTGAGTTAAAATAGCGTGATGGACAAAGAGAAAGATGAAAGGTCACCCAGGCCTTCTACATCAAATCCACCGACTTAAGTATGATACACATTGGTCATTTATAAATCTCATTGTGTTGATATTACCAATTAGTTAATGTGTTTTTATTTGTGTATTATAGGGATATTATGGTCCAGAAAATATGTACTATCTGCCATTTATGATGCATCCAAATGCATATCCAAATTCATATACATACGCATGGGGTAGCCAGGTAAATTCCTTTCTAGCTTTTTAAATATTTTCTTACGTGCATTTGAACCGTTCTAACACCATGCCTAATTATAGCTCTCACCAATGGCACCTTTACGACCAATGTTCGTCTATCTTTTGTTGAGTGATGTGGAGGAGTTGGGCCGTATTCAGCCAATGATGGTGAAGCTTTCTTTCTAACTCTTCATTTTTTTTTCTTATGTGCATTTGAACCGTTCTAACACCGTACTCAACAAACTATCCAGATAGATTCTTTTCTAACTCTTTAATTTTTTTTCTTATGTTCATTTGAACAATTTTAACACCGTGTCTAATTACAATCTCCATCAATGACATACCCTCCGTCCAGTATTTCAGAGGAGTTGAGAAGTTTTGAAAAGACGGTAAGTAATGCGGAGATCACTGTGCCATTTATATCTGAAAGTGAAAATAATTTTGGAGGTACATCACTTTTAACCTGAAGAGTACACATCCTTTTGAGTTGCATATAATATAAATGTGGGTTAATTACACTTTGCCCTTGAACTTTCACTCAATTGACAATGTGCCTCCGAGACTAATAATTGCATCAAACTGGACTCTCGAACTTTTAAAATTTTCCAATCCCCCCATTCCGTCTACCAGCAACGTTAAATCTAACAAAAATTCATTGCACGTGTTGCTCAAGTGCATAACATTCATTGCAAAGATGCAATTTCATCTAATTTATTATCATTGACCATATAAAATATAAAATAATATATGCTAACAATTAATAATAAATCATAAATCATTAAATATTTTTTTTATTAATTTATATATGGTTAATGAATATCAAATAATTTTATTGTGTACATAGATTATTCATACTTGCTTTCAGATTAGGTATAAAATAATTTTATATATGGTTAATGATTAATGATTTATTATTAATTGATAGCATATATTATTTTATATTTTATATGGTCAATGATAATAATTAGATAAAAATTATATCTTTGCAGTGAATTTTCATTACATTTGACGCTGCTGGTAGACGAAAGGGAGATTAGGAAGTTTTGAAAGTTCGAGGGTCCACTTTGATGTAATTATTAGTTTCAGAGGCATATTGTGAATTGAGAGAAAGTTTAAGGGGCAAAGTGTAATTAACCCTATAAATGCTTATTCAAATTATACATTTATATTTTCAAAAATATTATTGGACGTAGAGCCAGAGATTGAGGAGATAAATGAAGTATCATTTGCTGATGACTGAGTTGAGGAGGTGCCCAATCCTAGCAATATGGCATGAAAGTTGTCACTGATCATGAGCTTATGGCCTGTTACAAACGATATGCCAAGCAACAAGGTTTTGATGCTATAACACAAAGGATGAAGAGAGAGGAAAATGAGAGTGTGAAGTATTTGACAATTGGGTGTGTGCGAGGCGGCAAGTACCATGCTACCTATAGTAATATCACGAGGCCACGACCAACTATTAAGAAAAATTTTAAGGCAAGGATAAATGCTCACGTGAATGGTACTTGAGTGGTGACCACTGTAGAAATTGCCCATAATCATAATACTGTCAGTCCACAAAAGTATCAATTTTTTAGATTGTGCAAGTGTTTAGACGAATGTAATCAGAGGATGCTCGACTTGAATGACAAAGCAGGTATTAGAATGAACAAGAATTTCAGCGCATTTGTTGTTGATGCAGGGGGTTCGAGAATCTTGATTTTTAAGAAAAAGACTGTTGAAATTTTATTGACAAAGCCCGACACTTAAGGTTGGGTAAATGAGGTGGTGAAACACTTACTGATTATTTTAAGAGGACGAGATTGATGAATGATGATTTTGTTTATGTGGTTGATGTGGATGAGGAATTGAGAATTAGAAATATGTTTTGGGCTGATGCACATAGTAGAGCAGCAAATGATTCAATGCAGGGTTGAAGGCTTCTATCCAGAGTGCACTATATGATTCACAGACATGCGCATAATTTGAGGAGAAGTATGGGCAACTTATTCAGAAGTATGACCTTGGTGATAATACATGGCTACAAGGGTTGTACAACGAGAGGTCGTTCTGGGTACCGGCTTACCTTAAAGGAGTATTTTGGGCGGGTATGAGCACTACACACTGGTCTGAAAGCATGAATGCTTTATTCGATGGGTTTGTGCATTTTGGGACGAGTTTGAAAGAATTCGTTGATCAATTTGACAATGCGCTGAGAAAGAAAGTGGAGGTCGAGACGACAGCTGACTTCAATTCCTCCAACCAAACCATCCCATGTTCATCTCCATTCCGCATGGAGAAACAATTTTAAGCAGTGTATATGAATGCGAGATCTAAATAGGTTCAAAGAGAGATGTGAGGGATGATTTTATGTAACTGCATACTTATCAGCAAGGAGGGTTGAATTTCCACCTTTGTGGATGAAATCACGATTGATGATAACCATGCCAAAAGCGTCATGTACTCAATTTACTTTAATGAGGAGTGTGATGTGAAATGCACATGTGCGCTGTGTGAGATGAGGGGGATTCTCTGTAGACATGCATTGAACGTTTGTTACATGAAGAAGATTCGTGCGCTACTGGATAAGTAAGTCTTGGATTGATGGAGAAAGAACTTAAAGATGAGATATACAGTGGTAAAAAGTAGCTATGATGATTGCGGCACAATGCGGACTCACGGAGGTATGAGGTTGTGGTGAAACGATGTCTAAAATTTACGACACGTGTATCCCCAAGTGATGACCATGTTAATGCATTTATGCGCCATTTGGATGAGTTTTAGAATCAATTTAAGGGATTAACACTTGAGTCTGGTTCAATCAAGGTAAAAGAGAATTTGGTCATAGACAATGGTAAGAAAATATTAAGTCCACATGTTGTCAGAGAGAAGGAGAGGCCGCCAACGAAAAGGAAAGTTCCACTTGTGAAGAAGGTTGCGACTAAGAGAAAGAAGAAACAAGTAATAAATTTTTATGTGTATTAATTCTCTATTGTTTCTCATTGCATGCATATTACTTTCTAATGGATGTGTATTTTTTAGTTTGAAAAGTATTTAGACTTACAAAAAAATATTTGATGACGAATCACAGAATGGTGAGGAATCGGAAGCTCAAGTTGGTGTTAACGTTGATAGATTTGGTGCTACTATTGATGATTTTGTTGTTCTAACACAGTGTAGTACTGTCATAATACCAACGCCATCGGGCAAGGAGGTGTGAGGTCGTTGTTGTAATTTGATATTTTGTTGTATTAGGAGACACAGAAAACTGGTTGAACTGTCTCTAATCTTTATCTTTTTCTGTTGGAGATTTTTGAATTTTGGGACATTTTCCTTAACCTGTTGGATTTGAGAGGTTGTGTTCTTTTATGATGTCTTACTTTATAAAAAGTAAACAAACAAGACTTTTGAGTTGGTCCATCGAAGCACTAAACTTTAGTGTGATTGGTTGAAAGTTAAATTAATTATTAAAGCTTATTACTTGCACACAGGATCAATCTCTGCCTCGGATTTGAGTATCTTTCTTGCTGATGCTTAACAGATTTTAGGAATCTCAATTTCTTGGTGTGAAAATTAGTGAAACATGAATGCAATAGAACAAATAAAGCATTGTTTCTAGTCACTTCTAAGTTCAGCTTAACAGTGATGCATCTTAAATGTGTCTGGTGCTTCATCAAAATATGAAATGTTGTGTTTGCACGTTTTGGGGTTTCTCATCATAAAAATAAAGATATAAGAGTTGGACCCAATATGGTACATGTAAATAAAAAATAAGAGTTTTCAAACCTACCTAAAATAAGGTTGTCAAAATAAGGAATGGATTACATCATACAGGCCTTACCTAAGATTACATAAAAAATTATTACAATTGATAACACCTAGTACATATACATAAAAATGCGTGCACATCTATTCTCTACAATCTGTTTTTTAATTTTCTTATCTTGCTTGTGTAGAGCATTCTCTCTCTCAATTAGTTTATCTTTATTTTTCTAAACTTCATACTCGCACAACAATAAATCATCCTTCATTTTTTGAACTGCATTCTCTCTTGTCCAAATTTTCTTCTCAACCAGTTGAAGTATATCTACCCCATATGAAAAATTGACATCTTGCTTCTCCCTGCATATAATTTGAGAATTTCAAAAGTTAAAAATGACAAAAGTTTGGGAGGTCTTTAATGGGGCTTTTAAGCCACATTAACAAGTTGGTGATTCTATTTGAAACGCATCAATAACACATGATGATTGACTCGATACAAAAGGTGATCTAAATGAAATAGTGAGTACATTTATTGTCAAAGTAAACAACCAACAGGGTCCTAACTGCTCACAGGGTTTCCGGGATGAAGAATATATCAATAAATAAAATAAATTAGTGAAACTGCTCAAAAGCAAGCAGGACAATGATTGGTGTATATAACTTTTCAATTTAAGAGAGGTAGGTCTCTAATTAAAAGCAGGTGACGAGTATGGTGTAAAAGATGCACTGCTTAAAAATTTTAGTTTCTTTCTTATCTGAGGAGAAACACAGTTCCTACTTTATATATGCTTTTACTAATTACTCTCTTAATTTTAATATCAAATCAAAAGGGTAGTTGTCTTTCATCTATCTATTTTTCTTAATTCTCGGACCTATACATGGAACTCAGCCACTACTGATGCATATATTTCTATACCAGTCAAATCATAACCCTACTGCACCAAACTTCCTTTGTCATGCAGAAGTGAGCTAGCAAATACGCAAGGAACCAGAAAAATCTTACTTTTATAAATCCAAACTCCAAACTGTTCATCTTCTACCAAATTAAAGATTCCAAAACCCTTAAAATTAGAGTTCCAATCTTAGTTGCCATGCAAGTGTAGCCTAGCTTTTGTTTGCAAAAGTCAGAATCCTAAGCTACAGTACTAACAACTAGGAAAAAGGTGAAGATGAGAGGTGAATCCAAATCTCATTCTATTATGTAATATGAACTGCTTAAAATCGATCATGTAGCATAAATAATCCCCCCTATCAAGCATAAAAACACTCAGCTTAGAAATCATAAATCAATCATACCTACAGATCCCCAACTCAGAAATAAAAAAAATATGAGCAATAATAAAGATCTAGGGTTTGGTTGGTGAGGATACCTCTCAAATCTTAATAGATCAGACGAACGTCATGGGGGGAGAGGAATCTCGAAGAGGGATGCGCGGGAGGGTTTCTTAGAACTCTTAGCCTTTTTCTCGAGGGGTGTCAACAAGGGAGAGGGCTTCGGCAGAGGGATTTTCGTGGGGATTTTTGGGACCTCTTAGGGCACGCTTCAAGGGGTGTCGATAGGGGAGAGAACTACGATCCGCTTTTGTGAGGGGGGGAGAGGGATTTGCAGAGGGAGGGGGAGAAGAAGCTTTGGGCAGGGAAGGGGGAGAGTAAAGAATGAGGAAGGGGGGAGAGCAAAGAAGGAGGGAGTACATATCTAGGGACCGAAAGGCGTAATTGAAGCTCTGGACCGTTTTGAAAATAAACCCAGTTTCCCACTTCACTGGTGTGTGGTATTGGAGAGTAGACCGACCTCAAAGTAGAATTTCTCATTTTTTAATTTTGTGCTGAATTTGCACTGAGTATACAAGTGGCATCAAACACATTTGTTTATTTATTTCCAAGTCCTTCACATCCGAGTGCACTATAATTAAACTCAAATGTCTCAAAAGATTCCACGTGTCATGTCATGTCATGTCATGTCATAGTGGTTGCTATAGCAGCTCTCGACAATCCTCTAATTGGACTGTCAAGGAAACACGAACAAGCTTCCCGTGAGAGACAAGCTCCTCTGTAACGATCCGATCCTATATTTTTAGAAATAAATTACAGATAAATTTTTTTAAGCTCAATAAATGAGTTAAAGCCCATATGAGAATTATCAGATGATTTTTTTTTAAACAAAGAGTTAAGGCTCCATTACTATTATTTTATTTTTTTTAGCTTTTTATTTTTTTATTTACTCCAAGCACGTGTGTGTTAGAGTCCAAATACTATTACTATTCTTATTTCCTCTTCATAATAAAACTCCTAGCTACCGGATTTTATTTTATAAATTTCAAACACGCACGAAGTCTAATCTACTTCCATGCACGTACATTTCTTCTCTTTCTTCACTAGAGTTTTCACTGGTATATATATAAAGCTAGGCTCATTACGTCCAACCCTAGCCAAATTTCTTTCCAGCGTGAACAACCACAGCCTCCTCCTCAAGCCGAAACCAAACCCACACTCAGCCCCTCTAGCACAACACAAGGACCACAAACGGAAGCCACCTGACGTACCGACACCCTCCATAACGCTGCCCTCCACCACCGTCGCTTAACCAAGCCTTCGCGGGCACCACACAGAACCACTCAGCCCGCAAGTCCGTCACCGAAAGAGTCAGTTTTTATCCACCTCCAAACACACAACCAACCACTGCACAACCTCATACACGGCAGTAAACCATGAACCACCAGCTTTCCCACACGCAGCAACCGTAGCTCTTCCCTCCACTACCATCGTCCAGCAATTAAGAAACCACACCAAAATACTCTGTTTTACTGCACCGAAACAGAGGATATATCCTCACCAAACCGAAAGCCACATTCTGCCACTGTTGGGCTGCGACGCCACAGTCAGCAGCAACAGACGACGCCGGAGATCTAGCCTCCACCACCCAGTGACGCCCAGCGCCACCGCCCGAAGCCCCATGCACACTGTGTGGTGCGTAACCCTTCTCCCCCTAATCTCTCTCTAAGATTCAGTTTCTCTCTCTCTCTCTCTCATAACTCTCTCACTCTCAGTTGCATAGCTGTCACTCGTCGGAGTTGACATCGTGCCCAGCCACTAGACCCACCGTCGCGACTGCATCTTCCTCTCTCTGTGAGCATCGAACCACCCAACCCGAATATGCATGCAACCCGTAAGATCAATTTTAAGTGGGTTAGTTAAATTACAATAATGCCCTTTGTATTGTTTTTCAAAAATACCCATGCCTATTTAGGATTAAAAGATGAGAATATTTTAGTGTTAAGAGGAATCTAGGTTTAGGAAATATAGAATATTATAGTAGTTTACGTTTTAAATAAAATCACATGTTTAATTAGAAATTTATGCAAATTACATGTTTATTTTATAGGCGACTGATTGCGTACCGAAAATAGTGGATTAGCACTGCAAGGTAAGTAGCAAGATCATACCCACGTATGTACGGTAAACGGCATGTCTTTTATAAAAATATTTTGCATGTATGCCTTTTTTTGGAAGCTCCTCTTTACGTACCCAATCATGATATATTTATGAAAATCTATGATTTTATATGAAGATTTATGCATTAAATTATTTATTAAAATCCATGATTTTATGTGAAAGTTTATGAATATTGATGATCTCATGTGATAATTTATGCATTAAAATAATTATGGGAAGTCATATATGATTTTATGTGAGAGATTATTCATAAAATTATTTATGAAATGCATGATTTTACGTAAGAGTTATTTCATAAAATTATTTATGAAATGCATGATTTTATGTGAGAGTTATGCATAAAATTATTTTATGTGAGAGTTATGTATAAAATTTTCTATGAAAGTCATGAATTTATGTGAGGGAACATGTATCACGATATTTATGAAAGAATGCGATTTCATTTGAAATCTATGACACGATATGATAAGTATGTATGTGATTTCTTTTGAAATCTATGAAATGACAAGTATGCAAGTATGATTTTGATAAAATATGTAACGGCCTATGTTGTGATATAGAGACAATACCTATGTTGTGGTCATATTGCATTGCCAGGTCGTGCATGCTGGTAGTGCACCCAGTATGTCTTTCTTATGTATGGATTCCATAATTCACGGCCACGGGCGGAATCAGAATCTTCTTAGATTCACTAACCCTAACTCACAGAGGTCAACAGTGGGTAATGGCCTATGATAAATGAAAAGATAAGTTCATGTTCATGTTAATTACATATGTATTTGTGAGTATGTACGTTTTTCAAGAAACCTTATGTTTATTATGTTTATTGTATGATATGTTGCTTATTGAGTATTCGACTCATTTTAACTTATTTTTATGTTTTTAAACTATCCCAGGTGATGACATTTATGAGGATGAAACTGCAGGACAGGACTTGCTCTCGAGAGGCGAGGCAGAGGCCTAGACAGATTATCCTATGATTATTTCTATGGTTTATAGTTTAAATAAATTATTTTAATAAGCACATGAGACTTCCGTATATATATATATTTTTAAATAAGTGCTTCCGCAGACTTTATTTTAGATTTTTAGGATTTATTGAAGTTTGTTATTTATGAAAATTTTTCGCATCTGACACTTTGTTAAAAGGAAAAACTTTTAAGTTCAAGTTTAGTAATAGCACACTGTCTCTCCGAAAATTCTAAAATGTCTTTTTGGGAAGCGGGGTGTTACATCCTCCCTTCCTCTTGTCTCTCTAATCTTCAGACCTTTGCCTTGCCTTCTTATTTGTCCATCTTTCATCTTCTCCTCATTTTTTGTTCTTCCAAGTTCCAACAAAAATTAGTCAGTTCCAAAGTCCACTATAAGATTACCTATTCCATCAAAATTCAAACATGGAAGTAATCAAACAATGGACAAAAACCCAGTCTAGTTTGATTTATTATAAACTTTTTTGAACATATAACTCACTAAGAATCGGATGCGACTTCTCAAATCTAGTTCAATTAATAATTTAGGTTAATAAGATGCACTCTCTCAAATCGAGTTTGATTTATAGCCTATATAATCAATCCCGATTGAAAAATCCAATAAACCATGGATAGAACCTAGAAATGAGAAAACACAATGGTCCAATGGATACTGTGTTAGAAAACGAAATGAGAAAATGCAAGACTGTACCTTCGGGGCTGTGACGGTTGCGGTGAGGGGAGGGATAACGGGTGATGGCTGCTAGGATTTTGAGTGAGAAGGAGTGAGAGAATGGGAGGGATTCGCACCCCGCCGGGGGGGGGGGGGGGAGGGGCTTCATAGAAGTCATAGGGTGTGTGTTGAAATAACACCGTTTGGATTGAAAATAATCCTAAACAGCGCCTTTCAACATACAAGTTATTTGAAAAAAACTTGAGTTGCATGAAACGGATTCGTTTCACGCAACTCGGTTTATATTTTGATTGCCATTGGACTACGCCGTTTAGGTCCAATTTTACCCTAAACAAAGCCGTTTGTTTAATGAGTTAGAGTCCTTTTTTTTATTCTTCTCTTTTTAGCACATAAATTTATAAAAAATTATTTAAATTAGTAAAATTAAAATTAAGTAAACTATTTAATATCGATTATATAATTAAATCATAAAAAAATAATTATAATTAATTATTTTTATGATTTCAATTGCTCATTTGTTACTAACTTAGAATATGTAAATGTATTATGATAGTTAATGTATAATGGGCTATATTAAAATTTTAACATTTGTATATGATTAATGAATAATTGTCATTGACCATATATAGATGCTTTATACTTTTTTGCAACTTAGGTGTTTTACAAAAAATTTATCTAATAACTTTAATTAGATGTAGTCTTGTAGATATTAGTAATTAGTTAATGATGATGTGTTAGTTAATTGATATAATACATTAGTTAATTGATAGCATATTAGTAATTGCATATTTAATATTTTATATTGTCAATGGTGATATGTTAGATGAAAATTACATAATTAATTATACAATTATTATATAAAATATTTTAAAATATGTATATTTATATTCGGTTGGTCCGGGGTGGAAAGTCCCCACCCCGAAACTGGACTAAAAATCAAAATTTTTGTAATGGGAAGATTGAAAATTTTGCAAGGCATTCCTCCGCTCCCACCCAATGTAAGTACTAAATTGAGTGCTAGTGTTAGTGGTAATAGAATTAGGTCAATGATTTGTGATCACTTCACAAAAATACCAAAAGCTTAAATAGAGAGGTGTTGTGAAATACGTTAAATCCTCCCTTCAAGGGTAGAGTGCATTTAAGTCGTGTGTACAATTAGAAGAGATTGAATGCAAAAGTCATGTTTGCCTAGATGTACCAATTAGGTGGAGCTCCACCTATCTTATATTGGAGAGGGTTGGAAAATTTCGAAAAGCTTTTGAATTATTAGAGGAAGAAGATTCGAGGTTCCTTACTAGTATTGGAGATGATGATGATGACGATAATGACGATGATGATATGGTGAGGAGGAGAATCTCAAAGAAGTTAGGACCTTCCAACAATGATGATTGAGAGAAGGTATGGTTGTTTGTGGGGTTTCTTCAACTATTTCATGATGCAACTTTACATTTCTCAGAGGGTGAATATGTAACTTGTAACTCTTCTTTTACAAAGTTAGTTACAATTCAATATGGGATTGATATAGAGTGTGAAGAAGGAAACCCTGTGGTGGGATTAATAGCAACAAATATGAGGAAAAAATTTGACAAATATTGGGGCAACTTTGATAATATGAATATGTTGTTGTATGGGGCTTATTGTTGATCTTTAGTACAAGATGCGATATTTTGAGTTTTCATTGGAATCAATTTATTTCCATTATCCAACAAAAGTGGTTGATTTGAGTTTGAAGGTGAAAAATATTTTAACCCGCATGTATGATGCATATGCCGAAAATGAAGAAGGGAACAATTCTGATCAACAGCAGCAGCTAAGGGTGTAAATTTAAACCGGGAAACGGAAAAACCGGTCCGGACCGGACCGAACCTGACCGGTTGGTCCGGTTTTGAACCGGTCCGGTCCCGAACCGGTTCCTATTTTATGAAAACCGGCCGGTTCCGGTTCTGTAGTTTCCGGGACCGGACCGGTCCGAACCGGACCGGTTGGAAAAAAAAATATAAAAATTAATTTTATATATTATACAAAATATTTATATATATAATATATAATTATATGTTAAATTTTTATATATAATATATATAATTATATATCATATATGAAAAAATTTCATATTATAATTTATAAATAATAACATAAAATGTTAATCTTAAATATAAACATTTGTAATTTATTTGATTATATGTTATTAATATAATTATATATAAGATAATGTTGTTATAATTTATAAAATAAAAGTTTAATCTTAAAGATAAAAATTTAATTGATCATATGCTTTAAGCATAATATATATATTAAATTATTAATAACATTTTATAATAAGAAGTAACACTTTATTATATGTTTTTTACATTTTAAAAAAACCGAAAAACCGGACCGGACCGGACCGGAAACTGGTAAAACCGGATGTACCGGTTTAGGAGGGTAATTGGGGCGTAATCGGTTTTGAAAAATACAAAACCAGTACATACCGGTTCGGTCCTAAATTTTGTCCAAAACCAGACCGGACCGGACCTGTTACACCCCTAGCAGCAGCAACACACAAGTCCTTCACATGAAGATGTAAATATTACAATTAGTAGACTTGAGGATAGGAAGGCACAGAGGTTGGCCCTGTTTAAGCAACGGTTACAATCGGAAAACTCTTTGAAAAGGAAGTAAGTTGTGAAGAACTTAATGCGAATTTTGACATTCTACAGTGGTGGAAGGTTAATTCTGTTAGATATCGCGTACTTTCAAAAGTTGCACACGATATTTTTGTAATACCGGTATCTACAAAGGCATTTGAATATGCATTTAGCATGATGGGTCATGTACTTTATCCATTTCGAAGTAATTTATCTCTAATGATAATGGTAGATGTAACACCCCGTATTTTAGTGTATTTTTACTGAATGATTATTTTTGATTGTTCAAAAATTTATCCTCTTATTTTAAAATTGGTTGGATTTTTAGTAAGTTTATTTCTATGATTTTAATTTGATGAAAATTAATTTTTATGTGCTTTCTTAATATTTATTTATTGTTATGCATTTAAATTGCTTTTAATATTTAAATTAATTACTGTGGGATTTAATTATTTCAATTTGACTTTACCATTATGTTTAAATTATTTTATTTAACTTGTGGTTTTAAAATCATCTCCGTTGGATCATTTTTGTGACCCAAGTTATGAGGATTAGACCTCATTTCTTTTCCCTCTATTTTTCTTCCTCTCCTTTTCTTTTCTTTTCTTTCTTTTCTTTTTTTCTTCTTCCTTATTTCTCCCCTCCCCCGTGCGCGCAACTCTCTCTCCCTCCCTCTCTCTCCGTCCGTTCTTCCTCTCCCCCAGCCCACCGCCGTCGCGCCGCCGTGCGCGACACCGCCCGGCCGACCAGCTCCCCCTCCCTCCGGCGACCTCACCCTCCAAATCTCAGCCCCTACCTCGCAGCCGGTAGCCCACACGCACCCCACAAAGCCGCGGGCCACTTTCACGCCTGCGCCGCCGTGAGCCGGCGGTGGCCTTCACCGCCCATCCCGCTAGCTTCCCCAGCCGCCGGCGACCTCACCCCACCAATATCACCTCCGTTCGTGCCGCCGTTAGCCCCCACAAGCCCACGAAGCCGCGGGACTCTTTCCGCCGTCGCACCGCCATTGGCCACCATCTTCCTACCACTTCATCCCCGACCTCTTGGCAACCCATTGGACCCAACCCCACCTCCGATCCGCCACCGGTGAAGCTCCACCATCTACATTTCCGATTTGGGCATTTTGGTCTTCTACCGCCCATTCCGCCGCCACCCACGGCAAACCACCACCACCATTGGCTTCACCGACCTCCCTAGGCCCTACCCTACCATTTTTAGGTCTTCGTTTGTCCTCGTTGAAAAGTGGGTATCTGTGACCCACGGCCATAGTGTATTTTACACTGTGGTGTTGCTCAGACATCACCACTTGCAACTTCGTGATCCTTCGGAAATTGTTATATTGCACTGTAAGTATTTTCCTTAAAGAACTTTCGTGATTTAAATATATTTTTGCACTAACACATATTATCTGTGAATTGGTTTCTTTTACCGGACTGAGTCCGAGGAGTTTCGGGGGTCGGATGGATTGTGGACGGAGTTGTGTGTTTGTTTGCATTGTGAATTGTGGTTGTTGGTTGTTGGTTATGGCTTGTTCATGTACATCGCATATTGCATGCATGATCATGTTTGTAAAGAAAACTGGGTTTTCGCATGATTGCATACATGTTCATGTGTTTATTGGAATTGGATTCTCATGTGAGTAGAAGGAAAAGAGACTGTAGGGATGGTGGTAAGCAGGGATGGTGGTTGTGTCCCGCCTGTGATTCCCGCCTACAGTGCTCTGTTAAGTATTCATTGTGTGTAAAGGAACTGTAGGGATGGTGGTAAGCAGGGATGGTGGTAGAGTCCCGCCTGCGATTCCCGCCTACGGTGCACGCGATAGAGATGGTGGTAAGCAGGGATGGTGGTTGTGTCCCGCCTGTGATTCCCGCCTACGGTGCACGCGGTAGGGATGGTGGTAAGCAGGGACGGTGGTAGAGTCCCGCCTGCGATTCCCGCCTACAGTGTCCGATAAATGGGTTGTTTGTGTGAATCATTTTATGGGAAAATGTTTTACGGATATTTTGGGCCAAAATGAGATTTTTGGCGTGTGTTGGAAATAATCATTTTTCTGGGAAAAAATGGTATTTTATGGCTAAATGTATTTTGCTATATTGTTGGTTGCATTAATGTATTTTTATCCCGAGAGTTGTTTGGTTTATACTTACCTGTGGTACCATTTTATGGTATCGCAGATTTTGATGCAGATGATGATGATGACGAGTCTTAGCTTGGCTTCGTTGGAGGAGTGATCTGGGATTGCTCCTGTTTAGTGAGTTATGTTTTTATCAATTTATGTATTTACCTTTTGTATTATAGTTGGGATGACTGTATATTTTTTAAAGATAAATTGTGTTGAATATTTGTATTTAAATTTCTGGTACTTAGTTGACTTATTTATATTATCCGCTGCGACTTTTATTGTGCACCTTTGCATGTTGCACACACTCGAGCACATTTCGTTGGGATGCGTGACCGTGTTGTCACCATCTTGACGTCACGATTCCCTGGTTGTTTTTGTACGTGGGAGTCGGGACGTCACAGGTGGTATCAGAGCAGTTCGGCTCTGGGTAAAACCACATGTCACATAGGTGTAGTACCAGAAAATTTTAAAATTTTGATTTGAAATTATTTTGTTGGAAATATATTATTTTAATTTAATTTATTTATTTTATTGTACGTTAATTGTTTGTTTATTTATCTTATTTTTGTTATTTTAGTTTATTTAGTTATTTTATTATATGGCAGGCAATTTTACTTGTTTCAATTATTTTCTTGTGTACTATTTCATTTGTTTTATTCCTTTTGTCTTATGATATTTTATTTTGTTGGTTTTATTTTATTTTATTTTATGTGATATTGTTGTATTTTAATTTATTTTACTATAATTATATTTTTAGTTTGTTTTAAGCTGATAGTGGGGTTAAGGGTTACGCTATGGCAGGAAAATGGTACGACCAAGAAGGCAAGCTAATGAGCCCGAGGATGAATTACCGAGGGGTGATGGAAATTATGCCATGGTGAGGGCGTTGAATAGGATGACGGAGTTTCTTCAGCAGAATTTTCGTCCACAGCAAGGAGAGCAGTACAGGGCGATGCAGGCCGGGTGCACCTATGAGCGCTTCTTAGCGCATAGGACCCCTGCTTTTTCTGGTGAAGAGGATCCATTACGGGCTAGAAGGTGGATTCAAGATCTGGAAAGAACGTTTGAAGTCTGTGGATGCACTGAGGCCCAGAGGGTATTATATGGGAGCTATATGCTGCAAGGTGAAGCGGCAAATTGGTGGGAGACCAAGCGGTCACTTTTAGAGATGGAGTTGAGATCCTTGGCTGCTGTGTCTTGGCAGCGTTTTAAGAAAGAATTTGATGATCGATTCTTTCCTGTTTCGGTGAGACGGCAAATGGCTCGGAATTTCAATAATTTGGTTCAAGGGGACATGACTGTCGAGCAGTATGCAAGGAAATTTATGGAGCTTGGACGGTTCGCCCCTCACCTCATTGCTACTGAAGAGATGCAGGCTGAACGTTTCCAAGAAGGGTTGCGCCCTCAAATCCGCAGGCAGGTCGCATGCCTGGAAATCCAGAACTTTCAGAGGTTGGTCAATGTGGCCTCAATTGCTGAGCGAGAGCGAGGTGCTGTGGTAGGTTCCCCTCCGGGTAAGAAGCGACTGAACGTTGATGGTGAAGGGAGCAGCTCCGGGTCGCCACAGAAGTTTGTGCAAAGGATCGGGGCCAGAGCGCAGGCAGCTTCCGGTATACGTATTGGGGGCCGAGCTCCAGTTTGTGGTAGGTGTAATAGAGCCCATGAGGGCGAGTGTCGTCAGGGTTGGAACCAGTGCTTTGAGTGTGGTCAGACAGGGCACTTTGCTCGTGAGTGCCCTAATTGGACCCAAGGAAATCAGGGTGGTCATTGCGGTGTTAGGACTAATCAGAGGCAACTAGTTCAGGCTCGGGTGTATGCGGTGACTCCTGGTAGTGCTGGCGACGAGATTCCAGGGACTCAGGACGCTGGAGTTATGGCAGGTATGAGTCTAATCTTACCTTTCGTAATGGATGCCATGTGTGGTCTATTCTTGGGTTTTGGAAAGTTATGCAAGCTGTACCCATGCCCGTTGGGTGTTGGAGGTTGTGTGGTTTTCTTAAGAGTGTTCTGGTTGTATTGGGTATCCTGCTTTAGAGTGATGTTTGGCCCTACAAATTTTGAGGACGAAATTTTATTTAAAGGGGGGGAGGATGTAACACCCCGTATTTTAGTGTATTTTTACTGAATGATTATTTTTTATTGTTCAAAAATTTATCCTCTTATTTTAAAATTGGTTGGATTTTTAGTAAGTTTATTTCTATGATTTTAATTTGATGAAAATTAATTTTTATGTGCTTTCTTAATATTTATTTATTGTTATGCATTTAAATTGCTTTTAATATTTAAATTAATTACTGTGGGATTTAATTATTTCAATTTGACTTTACCATTACGTTTAAATTATTTTATTTAACTTGTGGTTTTAAAATCATCTCCGTTGGATCATTTTTGTGACCCAAGTTATGAATATTGGACCTCATTTCTTTTCCCTCTATTTTTCTTCCTCTCCTTTTCTTTTCTTTTCTTTCTTTTCTTTTTTTCTTCTTCCTTATTTCTCCCCTCCCCCGTGCGCGCAACTCCCTCTCCCTCCCTCTCTCTCCGTCCGTTCTTCCTCTCCCCCAGCCCACCGCCGTCGCGCCGCCGTGCGCGACACCGCCCGGCCGACCATCTCCCCCTCCCTCCGGCGACCTCACCCCCCAAATCTCAGCCCCTACCTCGCCGCCGATAGCCCACACGCACCCCACAAAGCCGCGGGCCACTTTCACGCCTGCGCCGCCGTGAGCCGGCGGTGGCCTTCACCACCCAGCCCGCTAGCTTCCCCAACCGCCAGCGACCTCACCCCACCAATATCACCTCCGTTCGTGCCGCCGTTAGCCCCCACGAAGCCCACGAAGCCGCGGCACTCTTTCCGCCGTTGCGCCGCAGTCGCACCGCCATTGGCCACCATCTTCCTACCACTTCATCCCCGACCTCTTGGCAACCCATTGGACCCAACCCCACCTCCGATCCGCCACCGGTGAAGCTCCACCATCTACATTTCCGATTTGGGCATTTTGGTCTTCTACCGCCCATTCCGCCGCCACCCACGGCAAACCACCACCACCATTGGCTTCACCGACCTCCCTAGGCCCTACCCTACCATTTTTGGGTCTTCGTTTGTCCTCGTTGAAAAGTGGGTATCTGTGACCCACGGCCACAGTGTATTTTACACTGTGGTGTTGCTCAGACATCCCCACTTGCAACTTCGTGATCCTTCGGAAATTGTTATATTGCACTGTAAGTATTTTCCTTAAAGAACTTTCGTGATTTAAATATATTTTTGCACTAACACATATTATCTGTGAATTGGTTTCTTTTGCCGGACTGAGTCCGAGGAGTTTCGGGGGTCGGATGGATTGTGGACGGAGTTGTGTGTTTGTTTGCATTGTGAATTGTGGTTGTTGGTTGTTGGTTATGGCTTGTTCATGTACATCGCATATTGCATGCATGATCATGTTTGTAAAGAAAACTGGGTTTTCGCATGATTGCATACATGTTCATGTGTTTATTGGAATTGGATTCTCATGTGAGTAAAAGGAAAAGAGACTGTAGGGATGGTGGTAAGCAGGGATGGTGGTTGTGTCCCGCCTGTGATTCCCGCCTACAGTGCTCTGTTAAGTATTCATTGTGTGTAAAGGAACTGTAGGGATGGTGGTAAGCAGAGATGGTGGTAGAGTCCCGCCTGCGATTCCTGCCTACGGTGCACGCGATAAGAATGGTGGTAAGCAGGGATGGTGGTTGTGTCCCGCCTGTGATTCCCGCCTACGGTGCACGCGGTAGGGATGGTGGTTGTGTCCCGCCTGTGATTCCCGCCTACGGTGCACGCGGTAGGGATGGTGGTAAGCAGGGACGGTGGTAGAGTCCCGCCTGCGATTCCCGCCTACAGTATCCGATAAATGGGTTGTTTGTGTGAATCATTTTATGGGAAAATGTTTTACGGATATTTTGGGCCAAAATGGGATTTTTGGCGTGTGTTGGAAATAATCATTTTTCTGGGAAAAAATGGTATTTTATGGCTAAATGTATTTTGCTATATTATTGGTTGCATTAATGTATTTTTATCCCGAGAGTTGTTTGGTTTATACTTACCTGTGGTACCATTTTATGGTATCGCAGATTTTGATGCAGATGATGATGACGAGCCTTAGCTTGGCTCCGTTGGAGGAGTGATCTGGGATTGCTCCTGTTTAGTGTGTTATGTTTTTATCAATTTATGTATTTACCTTTTGTATTATATTTGGGATGACTGTATATTTTTTAAAGATAAATTGTGTTGAATATTTGTATTTAAATTTCTGGTACTTAGTTGACTTATTTATATTATCCGCTGCGACTTTTATTGTGCACCTTTGCATGTTGCACACACTCGAGCACATTTCGTTGGGATGCGTGACCGTGTTGTCACCATCCTGACGTCACGATTCCCTGGTTGTTTTTGTACGTGGGAGTCGGGGCGTCACAGTAGAGGGCCTCATTTGTATACATAATTGGCTTTGTTCTTCTTCTACTCCAATTAGCCTTAGGACTTTAATAGATGAGATAGAGAATTTTGAGAAGCAGCTGGATATGGGTATATGTAAATAATTTATTTCCTTTTATTATCTTTTAATGATTCATTGATTTATATGTTATGTAAATTTATATAATTTGTTTTGTTTTATCTTTTATGTATAGAACTTGTTGAGGATATTGAAAATTTTATGGAGGCATCGAATACAATGTCTACACTCATTGTAGATGAATGAGGTGAGAAGACTATACTACTATACTAATACTTTTCGTTTGCATTTAAAACAATTTAAAACTAAGATATTTATTATTTGTTTGCTATGTTTTTGTAGTAAAGTTGTGGAGATTTTGAGTTTTAGTTGTGGCATTTCTTCTTTCTTTTATTATTATTATTCAGTCATTTGTAATATTTGTAATTTGTAATATCACTTTCTAAGTAGGTAGGTTATGACTAGATGCATGGATTGTAAATTGTAATAATTTTTATGTTTAATTTCCTTTACTTTTTTTTTTTTTTGTTTTTTAACTTTTTTTTTCTTTTATTTGGAGTTTGGATTATTAGGAATTTTTTTAATTTCTTTTTCTCTATTTTTTGTTTTTAATTTTATTAGTATGATTGATAACCTTTTTTTGGATGAATATGGATAATTTTTATTTTTCCATTTTTTCTATATTTTTCTTTTATTTATAGTTGGGATGTTATTGGCATATTGCATCTTTTTCAAAAACATTTCTTCTATTTTTTGTATGTTAATAATAATTTAGGTTAAAAATGGAATAAAATGTCAGGACTTGAGCCGAAACTTGACTAGAAATGTCAGTTGGGCCGAATATCAAAAAATTGGCCCATTTGGTATTTGATCCAATACGGTATTCGGTGTGGTTCGAAGTGAAAAAATGGTTGACAAAACTGGTTCGGTCCTGTCCCTAAAATCCCCTATGGACCAATCGGACCGGACCGAATTCACCCATAATTTAGAAGTTGAAGATGTAGGTGTTGAAGCTGAAATTGTGGAAAGATTATATTGAAAGTTAAGCTGATACGTAGAGCATAATTTATAATTTGAGTTCAAATTAAACTATAAATTATGTCATGTAAGTACTTTATTAAATATGCTTTAGACACAAACTTAACTTGAGAATATAAATTTTCATAAAATAATCGATTTTGTTATAAAATATTTATAGTTTACTTTAACGAAACAATTCGATGTAATCTTTCCACAATTAAGTAAAAGTTATTGATATAAATTTATTGAAGTGTATAAAAATGAAATGTATGTACAAATATTAATTTTACTTGCTTCTCTCTAGGTGGGGGTCGAAGCAGGTAGAAAAGTTGTAGGAAACTTTCAAGAATCTTTTACATTTTTTACTATTTAAATAAATGTATATATTAATTTACTCTTGAAACCTCCTTCCCTTCTCTTTGTATTTCCTTATTAGTTTATACAATCTTTAACTCGGCATATATACACAGCCAAGTAAAGAGAAGACAGAGGAAAACCAAGAAAAGAAAAGCACAAATTAATTAAACTTAATGCAGCTTACTTTCTTTTCACCTTCATATTTCTAAGAGAAGTGTGCAAGCACTATGCAATTATTTTGAAAAAAGTGAATGAATACAGGATTTATAAAAAAATTAATTTTTTAATAGTAGACCCCACAATTTTCAAAACGACTACACGACGCTTGCATATTCTACGATTGTATATAGCATTACTCAAGATTTTGGAAGAAGAAAGAGACCCAGGACAACTGAGAACCCATAAAGCTTAGAGGGAACTCAGGTAATCCTTCATCAGAGTGAAGATGGGATTGGCATAAGAATATTCCTTCAATCTTTGAAACAGAATTCCATCCATCCGGGCTTGAACTCCATTAGAAAATTTTAACTCTTCCAGTAGTTCTTTCAGTGTTCTGTCAACTCCAACTAGGGTATTCCCTATGCCACTTTAGATTTCTGGTAGTGTTGGGGAGGGTCTTGAAAGCTCCACTACAGTAACCTAGCTCCATCAACCAAATCCATTAGAAAACAATCTCTCAGGATAATGGAAAGCAAAACCATACAATATTTTTCACTTTTAATATGCACATAATCTACACAAGGTGATTGTGAATCCTAAGCCAATTACATAGTACTATAAAAATATGTACGAGCAGGCTTGTGATTTCAGTAGAATCAATAATCAGCAGTAGATTTCATTCCCCAAGCAAATTCATGACCAAAAACTGGTGAAATAGTAAACAACAACCATGTCCGTCTTGTGGTATATTAGCCTTCATTTTTGCTATATTAATCAGCAGTAGATTTCATTCCCCAAGCAAATTCATGACCAAAAACTGGTGAAATAGTAAACAACAAACCTGTCCGTCCTGTGGTATATTAGCCTTCATTTTTGCTATAGCAAAAGCCCGAGAAAGCCCACCAATAGCATCTACCAATCCTCTTGAAACTGCATCTTTACCTGTCCAAACCCTTCCCTGTGCAACCTCCTCCATCTTATCTACCTGGGAAAAAAAAGATGGGACATTGCACAGACTTTGGACTTTGAACATGAAAAAAGAATGAAGCAGCTGGAATTCTTGATGAACATCAAAATGATCAGCTTAGAGGCATTGATCTGGCAAAGGCTGCCTTGTCCCGAAATCGCTTATATGCCTTCTCTGCAACCTTGGCAAAGAGTTCAGCTTCATTTGGCCTGTATAAAAAGTTGATAACTAGTTACTTGGATCATAGAGGTAAGCACCAAGCTAAAGTAACAGAATGAGGCAATTTCCTGCAAATAAGGAACATTAAGGGTGGCCTCAAAAGACATCAAGATTCAGGCAGTCATACCGCACAGCAGCTACAACACAGTGAATGCAGAGCCCGGATAACTGATTAAAGTGAATAACAAAATATTTTTTTGATTAGCACTGGGTGTCCAGAAAGAGCATCCCGACTAATCCCGGAGGTGCACATGCCCTCAGC
The DNA here is from genome assembly GCF_004785595.1 of Juglans microcarpa x Juglans regia. Taxonomy (NCBI): domain Eukaryota; kingdom Viridiplantae; phylum Streptophyta; class Magnoliopsida; order Fagales; family Juglandaceae; genus Juglans; species Juglans microcarpa x Juglans regia. Next base: position 13,458,969 of record NC_054609.1, read on the forward strand.
AAGGAGTTTCCCGCAAGTGCACATCGCGTAATTAAGAGAAAAATCTGCCAATCCGATGGCCCCTAGAGATTGTTTGCATCCAAGGGGATTTGAACCTTAGACCTGGGGAAAGCATACCCCCAAGCCCAAAGCCTTTACCACTTGAGCCAACCCCTAAGGTAAAGTGAGTAACAAAATTACAATTCTCTTGTATTAATAAACTAAATAGAATATTCAGTATTCATCATTTGATCAACCCTAAAGTTTTAGAAGATAATAGACTTAACCTTGTTTTTTAATAAACAATAAAACTTCATTAAATGGTGCAAAAGGAATTTAAAAGCGGTTTTTTTACTAATCACAGAGAGAGAACTGCATCTACAAAAAGTACAATTTCTCTTTTGATATAGAAAACAGATTGACAAATTGTGTATTTGAGTATAAGGTCTTTGGACTTTGTTAACTAGGTTGGATTGGATGTCAAACTGTGGAGGCACCATTTGTGACTATTGGTTGATCTAAAAACCTGCTGCTACTTCCCAGAAAATAGTTGGCAGCCTGGTTAGAGAAAACTAAGAAATCCCAACTACCAGAGGAGATCTGAATAATTGTTGCATTATAGCATTGCACTATTATACCAGAGGGTCAGTTATTTTATCATATCAAAGGATTATCATAGGTACTACTGGAGGGTGTTGGTTTAATAGTAAAGCTCACTCTCATGCAGTTTGGTGAATAAGTGATCATGGGTTCGATCCTCATACCCACCAGCTTCCTACCATTATCTCCTTTGTAGAGTTAGGTGCTACCATTGTCATTTTCAAATAGAGAATATCAACCGTCCCCCTTCTATCATCACAGGCATTTCAAATATGAATTTGAAATAAGATCAATATATAAAGATTCTGAGTATTCCTCTAGGCAGTAGTACTTATGCTATTTAATCAATTACTTGTCCATTTCATCCATAACTTCCCAAGCCCAAATCAATACATAATGTAATTCCATTTTCAATTTTTATTGTGTGGGTGTAACAATTTGAGCATTGATGTAATACATAATCATTGAAATAGAACAATTTATACACCATCAGCATACCTATTAGGCAGAAGACATTCAGCATTTAACGTGAACATGAATGCTTTGTACAGCAGACTACTATCCTGCCATGTTTCACCAAGGATTTATAAAGCTAGCAAGCCACAAGGCCTCATTACCTGAAAGGTCTGTGTTCAGCTGCAAGGAGCTCAGCAAATCTTCCCCTTGATATAATTTCTTTGTTGAGGCCAACCTTCTCATAAAGTTTTCCCAGGTTAAACTTCCCTACAAAATTTAACGAAGCATTAGCATCAACAACTTTTAGGAACCAAGTTTTAGGCTTAGAAAAGTCCAATTTGAGCAACCATAAGGGAGAGTGCAATTTGGTTTCAAGGAATGTGGAAGATATATTGAGATTAACCAACTTCCAAATGAAAGCAATTTGAGACCCAGGAGTAAACCATGATATATAATTGAAAAATTGGTCGTATGAACTTCTTTAGTTCAGATCTTCCAGTTCATTTCCTGACTAAGACCTTGAAAAAAACTAAATAAACTCAAGCCTAAATACCACAAGCTCAATCATGATTGAGAATAGAGTCGCAGGAACCATTCCAGGAGTGAACTTGCAGGTTCACAGCACAAGAAGGCACACTATGAGCTTCACTCCAGTTACAATCTTCCATAAGAGGTTTTGCTTTAATGTGAAAACCATTAAAATACAAACTAAAAAGGTACATCTAAATTTTTTATTAGTCAGTTTTGATCTTTTTTAAATATGTGGTATGCTAAGTGTTGTGCCTCCGGAGAAATTGCAACATGTATATGTCTCATTCCAGAACAGGGGTTCCTGAAGGACATACGATAACTAATATTCTTCCCTTTTGTAATATCTGGAGAGTTTACTAATCAGAAGGTTTTTTATGGAAAGAGGATTCGATGCAGAAGATAATTGCCACATACTAACCTTAACTAACCAAAGCTTTTAGCATATGCTCTCTCTAAATTTCATTTTCTTACTCCCCCAGCCAGCTTAAATTTCTGGTATTTAACTGTCCTAATCACTATCGATTAGGTTCACTATTTTTTTGTTTGTTTAAAGTATTCTTAGGTCCACCTGTAACAACTCCAATGGAACCAGTCAAGGTTAGATTTTCTGCAACAATAGTCCCGGCTGCCACCGCCATGTAGTATCCTCCACTCGCTGCAACATCAGACATCGATGCAATGACAGGTTTTGACGCAGCCAAAAGTCTGATTTCCCTCCAAATTCTGTACACCATAAACATCAGGGGTTAATAAGTTAACCATAGGACATTTTCTTTAACAATTCAACACTAGCAATCAAAGCTCCGATTCTGTCAATCTTCAGATCTTATTACGGAACAACTTTTCTCGCCTTCTCTGAGTTTTATCAGGGGACTGCTAAGGATAAATTCAGGGGTGTTGGGTTCTGTTCAACCCAGGTGTGTGCAAGGCTGTTTTCGCCACAGTCTACACGTTTTGAGTCTCATAGAAAGCTACTGTGGGAGGAAGATAAATTCTAGGCTGTTTTAGGGGCCACTTTGCGGCAAAAGTGACTTTCAGGAGCAGCAGCTGGGGCTTAGTTGCTAGCTAGATGTTTAAAAGGTGATCAAATTGATTGGAGCATATAAGATTCTGGGAGAAACAACAAGGATGCATGGGACACTTTTCACCAAACATTTCTAGCAGATGAAACTACTAATCTATGGGGCTGATAGTAAAAAAAAGCTTGTTGGAGTTCATATAGGAGTTTATTCCTTTGATTGTGCGAGTATATATCTATTTGAAGTTTACTTTATTACTTAAGAGTTCCTCTTCGGAACAGCCCATCTGCACTTAGCAGAATAACAGCCCCCAATTATAATTAGACACGTAGGAAAGTGGGCTAAATGCACAATACAAAAGCACACACCTGATTATAGCATGTACCCTTCCCATTGCGAACAGCACGTACCCCTTACCCAGATCACAGCTCCTTGAACGACAACAATCGTGAGAAATGTTTGGACGTTGCCACCACCAAACTCCGTCGCCCACAGTTATAAAACATTGATTAATGCATAGCCCTCATTCGCACCATGAGTATTCAATAACTGAGGGGCAGAATGTTTTCTTCGAATCTTTTTTTCTTTAATTAATGTATTTCTTTTTCTGTCTGATAAGTGATATGCCTTAGAATCCTTTATTTCAGACCAAACGCTTAATACTTATCAATCCACTTAATATTTATCATTTGATGTACTTTGATTTTTTTTAGGTAAGGCAGTAGTTGGAGGAGGTAAGCAGCAGAAGAAGAATGATGCAGCCGAAGCAAGAAATTGCAGAGCACTTGGTGATATTGGGAATCTTGTAACCATTCGAGGAATCGAGGGCAAACCAAATCGTCCCATCACAAGGTCTCCTTACACTCCCCCTCTCGTATTTATTGATTTCGATTTTGTTTTCCCTCTCACTGAATTTTATCTGATAGTCTTTTTAGGAGTTTTTGTGCTCAACTGCTCGCAAATGCGCTAGCTGCAACAACTGCTGAAAATAACAAGGTTCTAGTCATCTATCTAATTTATTTGGTCTCTTAATTGGAATTTATGAGTTTGTGATTAGGAATATGCCTGATTTTGCATATCGGGTCTGTCTAAATTTTGCAGAAACAATTCTGTGTGAATGTTGATGGAGCTCCTCTTCTTGTTGATGGGGTTGCGGCAGGTATACGAGCCGTGGCACCAAAGCCTTAGAAGAACGCTGTTGTTAAGCCGAAGCCCGAAGAAGCCATTGTAATAAGCCCTGATACGGAAGACGATGATGCTAAGGCTAAGCAAAAATGAGATTTACTCGCCTTTGTGAAGAACACCGATAGGAAGCTCCATCCGTCACAACTTTAATATTTACTCGCCTCTGGGGGTTGAGCTCCGTTCTTCGCGGCTTTGAGGGTTGAGCTCAGTCCTACACCTAGCTTGGGGGTTTAGTTGCCGTCGTGGCTCGAGGATGGAGTGGAAGAGGAGAAGATGTAAGCAAGCGCAGAAGATGTAAGTAGAGGGCACGAGAGGGCTATAAGGAGGCTGTTAGTTTTTGTTCAGGTGTAAGCAGGTGCAGAAGATGTAAATGAAAGACTTACGTGGAGAGTTGTTATTGGAGGGCTGTTATTTTAGCCCGACCATTCTGAAGGTTCTCTCTATTACTTTTAACTTTGTAGAGGGATTTCTCCCATCTATAATATATTTGGTTTAGGAGTCCTAGAAACTCTATCAAACTAGGTTTTTCTACTTCATTTTAACTGTTAATGTATTTAATTTTTTTTAATTTTTTTTTACTTATTGATTAAGGAAGTAATTATTAGTGTATTAATATTTTTTTTATTTGTTAAAAATGTTTAAAGATGTTAAAAAAATATGAAAAAAAAAAAGATTTTGCCTATCGCTGCCTGGCACCCTAACAGTACTCTAAGTTAAAGTCATAGAAGTCCAACTTACTTTATCCCTCCTCTCAGATATCCTAGAAAAGATGTTCTCAAATCCATCATATTCTGGCAGCAAGGAGAAAACTTTTTCAGATTTTGCAAGACATCTAGTCTCAACATACCGTGTAAGAAGTGAATTGCAAATTGAAACATCCAATTCAAGTCCTATTTTAATTCCTTCATTCGGTAGATCATTTATGGGATTTGTGATTGCCTGAGAGCATCCCATTGGATTCCCCATAATTTTCTCTATAAGTTAACTAAAAAGTACATTTCCTATAATTTTTTTCTAAATTTTACTCATATTTCAAAAATCTTATACATCTCATTCCTCATCCTTATCTCTATTCTATTAAATAATATTTCTCTATTCTTTCTTATTATTTATTTCTTTCACTTCTATTTACAATCTTACCTACTAACTATTTTGTCTTATTATCTTCTTTTCAAATATCACATTTTACTAAATACTTATGTGATTTTGACTACTGAATACAGTATTATTTTTAAAACCGAAATCCGTATTATAAAAATAGTAATTTTTTTTTTAATATGTGCATTTTCTAACGGTAACATTTTGAACTCCTACCTCCAACGGTAACATCTTGAACTCCTGTATTTAACGGTAACATTTTTTGTCTTTTTTCCAACGGTAACTTTTTGTCTTCTCTCAAACGGTAACTCTTTTTGTCCTATATGTAATAGTAATTTTTTTCCTCTATAAATATGCATTCTGCTTGCATTCACATTCTCACAAACTCAAATCTCATTTAATCTAAAGAATCGAAATTCAACAGTCTTCCCTGATATCTCACTCCCTTCATCAAATGGCTCGTACCTTCTTTCCCAAATTGCTTACATACTTATCCTCTGAAGATGAGTTGGATGTTGTTCTTAATGACGAGGCCGATGGACAGTCATCAAGACATCGTACCAATTGTCAACGTCGTAAGTTCATTCAGCGTGATCATATTCAAGGGCATGAATGCCTATTTCGCGATTATTTTGCAGAAAATCCAGTATATCCCTTGAATCTATTTCGAATGAGATTTCAGATGAGTCGTCCCCTATTTCTCTGTATTCTAAATAAGGTAGAGTCTTACGAGCCGTACTTTGTCCAAAAAAGAGATAATGCCTGAAGACTTGGTTTATTTTCTATACAAAAAATAACTGCATCACTTAGAATGCTGGCGTATAATGTTACTGGAGATTTTATGGATGAATACATACGTATTGGTAAAAGCACCATAATATAGAGTCTTAAAAAATTCTCTGAGACAATAGTAAGTATTTTTTCATAATCATACTTGCGGTCACCAAATGCCAATGATATTGCTCGATTGCTTGCTATTGGTGAGCAACAGGGATTCCCAGGAATACTGGGAAGCATTGACTGCATGCAGGAAAAATTGTCCCGCAATCTGAAAAGGTAGGTACTCCGGCCACATTCGTAAACCAACTATTATTTTAGAAGCAGTTGCTTCATATGATATCTAGATATGGCATGCATTTTTTGGTATACCCAATTCACATAATGATATTAATGTACTAGAAAGATATTCTATTTTCACGGAATTTGCCCAAGGGTGAACTCCTCCAATTAATTACACAATAAATGCAACGACTACACTATGGAGTATTACCTTACAGATGGTATTTATCCCAAGTGGCAAACTTTTGTCAAGACGATTCCATCGCCACAAGGGAATAAGAAAAAAAAAACTTTGTGAAAGCACAAAAATCAGCAAGAAAAGATGTCGAGCTTGCATTCGGGATATTTCAACAACAATTTGCAATCATTTGTGGACCTTCCCAAATGTTCAAAGTCAAGGAACTAACAAATATAATGAAGACATGTATTATTCTACATAATATGATCATTGAAAACAAGCGTGATGATAATGAGGATCCGAACATTGAGTATGATCAATTTAATGATGAAGTCCCGGAACTGTTGCACAATCATACAACTGAGCTTACAGACTTCATCCAACGTCATCATCATATTAGAGACACATCGGCACATCATCAGCTCCAAGCAGATCTAATTGAACATCAATGGCTATTATATTCCCAACAATAGACATGTTGCATAATTGATTGATATCTCCTTCATGTTATAGTGACTATATTTGAGTTAATCAAATTTTCATTCGTATTTCCTTCATGTTAGTAGTGATTATATTTGAAGTAATCTGTAATAGTTTCTGAAATTGTAATAGCTAATTTCTTTGTTTCAAAATATCAATTTACACAATCTAAATTAAAAATTAAACTGTCTTAGTATCAATAATATTGTCATCCATCATTGTCTTAAAACAATAAATAAATAAATAAACTTTTTACAGAAAAAGTTTATCAATCCAAATGTCCTGCATCATTGCGTCTCGCCATGATTTCTCTCTGCAGTTACTAGAAATATAACCGTTGCAGTCCTAGCATGGTATTTGCGTCCATCATCATAATGCGCTGATCCACTTCCTTCTTGGTGAACTCTAGTTTCTCCGCCTCAAACCTCAGTCTTTCGTCCTCTTGACGGATTTTATTTACCTCTTTTTCCTTCTCATTTGCCATCTTCTCGGCTTCCAACCTCAGTTTTTATCCTCGAGACAGATAAAATTTAGCTCTTTTTCCTTACCATACTCAATCTTTTCTTCCTTGAGACAAAAATACTCTTTCTCCTGAGCACGTGACTCCTCCAAAAGCGTATACTTCAGCTTGCTGAGTCCAACAATCTCCTGTGCTGACGTGGCTCTGACCTTTCGTTTTCCTTTCTCGACTTTCCTTCCCATTGGTCGGTTCCAATTCTCTCATGTCATTATCTATCACATTATCAGCCTCAAGATAAAAAACTGAATCCACTATAGCGCCCGAACATTGAGTCGGGGTCAGGGACGGGGACATCGTCTTCCTTCGCTTTGGATCCTCTTTTGTCGAATGCCAAATCTATTTAGGTTGGTCCTTTAACAGGTGCCAACAATGCTCGAACTGGAAAGAGCATTCCTTTAGCGATCCGTACATAACCTTGGCCTTGTCAAACTTGCATGTAGTCAAAAAACTGTATGTTAAACCAATGTATAAAAAAATTAATTATTCATAAAACAAGTAAGAGTATGGATATTCTACATTGTCTTGTTCGATCATGCCACTTTGATTCAACCCTTCAATCTGGGCTAGTTTCACACAAAATTTGTTTGTCGCATTTTGAATAACTGACCACCGATGTATTAATGACTTTATTGTCTGATCATTTGTGGTTTCTTTAAATTGCTCGAAGTATTCAAAATTTTTTTTCCTAAAGTTGGGAATGTTTTTAGTCCGTTCCCTGGTTGGCATCAATGCTACAATTAAGCCATGCGGAGACAAGTAATTTGTCTTCTTTGGGGTGAAGTTCGCACCTCTGACTGATTTCCTAACTCCAATAGGATCGTTATGGGATAGAGGTGGAGAGTCATCAACAGTCATAGGAGAGTTTCCACTTTACCCACCGTAAGTGGGGTCTAGTTGAGAATCTTGACTTAAGAGGTTGGTGAAATACATATGGCCAGGGTCTTGTGAATCCATATCTAAAAATGCATTGAAACGTTAGACAGGTAAGAATGAAGTTTGGGGTTTTTCCATCGTTGGCTCAGGAACCGAATGGTGACATCTATGAAATTTGGCCACCCTCGATGGCTAAACAACTAGTTGCCACTACTTGTTGGCCATCCGGGTTACCTAGCCATTGAGGAAATGACCATAAATTTCCTATATCCCCACCAAGCTTTGTCATATCACAGCCAATGGGGTTTAATTTACACATTACTTTTCTATCACAAAACAATGACACAGCAAAAAACAACTGCACAGAACTGACCAATTCACATATTCACATAAAACAACAACTAAACAACATGCAAATCACAATAAGTTTAAATAAGAGCATTCCTATTAGATTCCCCATAAAATTCTGAAAATAAAGAAATAAATGAGGTTTTGAATTGTGAAAATATTGACAGCATGCGTAAGCAAGGAGCCATTCACATAGAATGGCTGCAAAACCCCACCCGAACGTCTATTGCCTTTTCTGGAAAGTACCATAAACTGCAATACGGTAATCCGGGTGAGGATTACCCCGCCATATTGATTAGGCCATATTAACACTTGTGAATTAACCAGCACTATAACACCATCATCACAGTCTAATAACAGCCCCTCCCTCGAGAGATACGAAACACTACAAAGAAACCCAACAACACAAAACAAATTACTCATGGAAAGAGCAATGAAACATAATTGGTTTAAGAAACCTAAAATTACATTTTGTAGGATATCATTAAATTTATATTAGCAGTTTAAGGAACCCATGAAATTTACCCATCATTTCTTATTCTTTTCAATTCTCCACAATCATGATTTTGATCAGGAAATATTAAGTTCTTGGTTGAAGAGAAAAAATTAATACTATTTGTAATTCATTCATGAGCTATAACTGCTATAGACACACACACACACACATACTATAAATATATATAGTTCTAGACACACACACACACACACACACACACATATATATTAAATTCTTGACACATAACTGCTATAAACACACACACACTACAATAACTTCCGAAGCACAGAGTGTAATAAGAAAGTTAAACTCAGAAAAAGATCACGAGCACTATATTACCCTCCAAATCGTTCTGCATAAACTTACAAATAGCAAAAACCCATTGCTTAACAAATTGGCCAACATCGTTCAATTACTTTCAATAGTTCCCCTCCCATGAAATCAAACACCACAAATAATTACATAGGTCATGTTGAAGGAAGATAAACCACAAGTTGAATCAAATGTTAAAAAAGAGATAATTCAAAAACTGAGAAAACAATAGGTCCCATATTCAGCTTCTTCTTCTTTCTGCAACTAGAGATTTTCACAGTAAGCAAACAGTCCATCAAGGAAAATGAGAGCAAAATCAAAACGATCCCACACAAGCACAACATAAAACATAATTTTAATTCAATAAATCTAACTGGATTTTCCCTGCAGCCAAACGGCAACCAAACAAGGGTGAGAAAAAAAATCTGAGAAACATCATCACTTTTTCGGTAGCCAAACACTCAACACAGCCAACCAAAATATAGACAAATCAATGGCAACGCAAGGTCAAAATGATAACCGGTTTCCTCAAACAAAGCCCAAAATGAGAATGACTAAACGAGAGTGACAAAAAATAAAAAAAATTGAACCAATCTAAAAGCACTGAAACATTCTTCGCAACCAAACAACGAAGAGATCGCCAAAGCAAAACACCAAATTGTAGGCTCTCCATTGCATATTTACCTTGATCATGGCCTCGAGAGGAAGAAAAAGAGGAAGAGAGAAACAGAGAATGAGAGATATATGATTTGTAGAAAAAAAATTTTGAAAATGAGGGAGAGGGGGGGGCGAAATTTGGTGTTGCGAAATCAAAATCACAAAATTTTGGAGAAACCGAAATCAAAACTTACAAAATCTACCGATGGAGAGGGGCTGTCATCGTTGGTGTTTCGAGGGAGGGGTCAACACTGAGAGAGAAGAAGACGCGGGATAGAAGGCCTCTGGAATGCGATGGGGATCTACAGTGGTTCCCCATATATGGGGAATGACTATAGACCCTGTAAATTTAAACTGCAAAATGGAGAATCTAATGGGGAGGGATTTTTCTCCAAAATCCTAAATTTATCCCCAAATTATAGGGATAGATCCCATATGGGGAATCCAATGGGAATGCTCTGAGAAGGAGAAGAGTGCTTTCCTTTTCATAGGTGAAGAAGAATTCTTTTGAGTTTGCAAAAAGAAGTGAGGAGTTTTAAATAGGGTTGTGCTACTACAGCCCCCGTTGGGGGCTCGTGTGCTCACGAAAGGGATGTTTATGTCATTTTTCTTGTAATTTTGGTCAAATGTCAAAAATATCCCCTCACTTTATCTTCCTCCCTCAAGCAATGCGACAACTCTCTACACTTTGATTCTTTATCTCTCTTCCCAGAATACGGGCCCAGACTCGTCAACTCAAAGCAAAGTGGCCTTGTGTTTTGAGTGTTTGAAAATAGATCTCTACCATTTGAGTTCCCTCTGCATCTCCTCCACCATTGTCAACATGTATAGTCTCATTTGAAGCATTTGAGTGCTCTGAAAGTAGTTCTCGTCCTCCAATAACATGTGCTTAAAAACAGACCACGTCAAAGATGGATCCAGATGAATTTTGTTCCGAAATTTTAGTCTCCAACGAGAAAAACTTTGATTACTCACATCAAGAATAATTCCAATCTTTCCCATAGGTAATTTCCCCATTAGGACTATCATAAGAGCGATCTTCCATTCTTGAACTAATATACCCATTTGAAAAATTATCTTGAATATCAGGAGACCCAGGCCTAAATTGAATATTGATTTGTAGCCGTAACATGGATTTGAGTTAATAGGATAACATACATGACCAGTAAATATTGATTTAATGAAGGATTTTTCAAGATTCTAAGAGTTTGCTTTCTAACATTCTATCTGGTGGATTGGGATGAGGAAGGGGATGGCGGACCAACGCTCGCCGCTTAGGAAGGGGACGAAGGACCAGCTTTCAGGAAGGACTTGAGAAGGTCATTCTGTTGGTCTTCTCCAATACGCACCGTTTGCTCCAATCAATCACAAGACATCTCACTTCCACTTAAATGAAACGATGCGTCTCATAACACGTCAAGTGTGCGCAGGGAGTCCCCTGACTAGGACTGCCTTTAGAATTACTCTTTTAAATAAGGGTAAAATTATAAATCCACACTAGGTGACGTAGAGGGTGTGCGGGGGTGTGCAAAATAAAGGGCTTCTAATAAAATCTTTGTAAAATGAGTACTACTAGAGCCATTGCTGGTGGCTCCCGCTGGCTCTAGCATGTGTTTTTTCCAGTTATTTTTTATAGAGATTTTTTAATATTTTTAAATATTTAACAAAATAAAATAAATTTAGAACATTATTAAAAAACATTTCCTTAATCATAAAGTAAAAAAAAATAATTTTTTATTTTACTTCATGATTAAAGAAGTATTTTTTAATGATATTGTGAATTTTTTTATTTTTTTTAAATATTTAAATTTATTAAAAAAATCTATATAAAAAGAGAACTAAAAAAACACATACTAGAACCAGCGGTAGCTCTCAATGTTCGGTGGCTCTAGCATTATTCTTGTAAAATTTAAGAGAGAGGAGTCGATTTGGTGCAAAAAAATTGGCAGCCACACGACATGCCATGTGGTAAATCACCGGGCACTCGGCAATGTTTGAGAGACGCTACTCATTATCCATGCATCACACACTTATTATGAAAAAAATAATAAAAAAAAATGTGATATATAATATATAAAAATAATAAAGAAAATTATTCATATTCCCTCCAAATGAAAAGTGTAACATTTAGCTTAACCCTAACACGTCTCACGTGTCCAGCTAAATCTCTGTCGTGAGTATTTGAAGATCCTTTGTTATTTTATTGTATTACCTTTAGATGTTGCCATGTGCTTACTAATTCAATCATCAAGGGCTTAAATTCATTCTTAGATGAGCCCACGCTAGAATGGACAACACATCAGAAACAAGCCCTACACTCGTTAAGCACTGAAAAGACATGCAAGAGTTCAAAACTCTCTCTCTCTCTCTCTCTCTCTCTCTCTCTCGTTGACAACTCTCCCTCTTTCTCCATTTCTATATTTCGCTCAACTTTCCCTTCCTCTTCATCATCTCTATGGCTGATTGAAACTCACGCAGACAACTTGGCAGTTTTCCCTTCATCTCTTCAAAACACACTAGCTCCCAAACCCCCCGTTGATTATCTCTCTCTCTGGTAGTCTAGAGGAGCACCGGTTCTTTAGCTTCTTGGAGGTAAATAATCTCTTTTAGAAATCTGACTTGTTTGAGTTAAAGTCGTGTTTGGTTGGAAGGAAAACGGTGTTCGGTTAGGCTTGGTGGGTTTCGGCTCTTGTCGTGTCTGCATGGTGACCTATCCTTGTAAAGATTTAGTTTTTGAGTTCTTCTAATGTTAAATGATGGAAAATGTTAGTCAAAAACATGTTTGGTTTTTGGGAAAGTCACGAGTTTTGGAGTGTAGAATTTGAGTTTTGGTTTGGAAATTTCAGAACTTGTATTGTTTGCATATAGACCGATTCTGATATAGATTCAATTTTTGAAGTTCCATTTATGTTAGATGTTGATTTACATAAGTTAAAAACATGTTTGGATAGAAGGGAAGTTATGATTTTTTTTTTATATATAAGAAGGGAAGTTATGATTTTTTGCATGTAAGGTTCTATTTTGGGCTTGTGATTTTCGTCTCTTTCTTAATTTTGTGTAGGCCAGCCGATTCTCCTACGGATTAGGTTTTTAGAGTCCTTTTGATCAAGGGTAGAACTAGGATTTGGTATCTGGGGGGCGATCGGTAAAGTGTGCGGTATGTGTCAGTATAAGTAATATGTACTTTTTGCACGTGACTATATAAAAATAATAATCATACATCATAAAATTATACAACTTTTCTCTATTTACTCATATTTTTCTAAGTTTTAAGAAAAATTTATAGATGAAGAATAAACCTAAAAAAGTATCTAATAATATACAAGTCATTAGATTTTTATTGTATAATTGTAGTATTATTAATAAGTGAAAAAAAAAAAGCATGTGAATAACTAATAAATTCTTTACAAAAGAAAATAAATTCTTCACATACTCTCTATCTCTCTAGAAACGTCTCATCAATCATCTAGCTAGATAAATTCGCTACCTCTCATATGCAAGAATCTTCTAGATTTGTTTTAACTATTAGATAAACTCTCTTGAAACTTCTAGCTAGTTAACTAATTAATATGTGGTTAAAAACATCTCAAAGGTTGTAAAGGAAGATTATGTACAAGTGATAGGCAAGAAATTTAATGAAGTCGAGAATGACCCAAATGAAAAAAAAAATCGAGTAACTATATATGTAAGCTCAGAAAGACAAGAAAAACTTATATGATATTATTGATATGAAACTAAACAAACTGCACAATGCACACCAAAGGCAAATAAAGAGAGATAGAGATGTCAAATCAAGACTCTTATGTTAATGAACTTAAAGATATTTGAGTGATATACTTTGTGTTTGAGTGTAAGGGGGCTATCTTAAATATTTTAAGAATATTTACACTTAAAATTATAATTATATAATATATAAGACCAATTTTTAAAATTTTTGGGGAGCTACCCTACAACATAGTTCCGCCCCTGCCTTTGATGCTTGATTTATCAGTCAAAAATTATGTTTAGATTGAAAGAAATTTGTGACTTTAGAGTGTTAAGTTTCAGTTTTTACTTGGCAAGGAATATAGCTGCATGTGGAGTTGACTCTTGAGTTCATGAGCATATAGTTTTCGGTTTAAGCACAATAGTTGTTCACGTTGTGATTATAAAGTCTTATGATTTGAGAAATGTTTTGATCAAGATTTTTAGAGAAAAAACGGAGCCCATTTAGTCTAGGTTGAGTTGAAAACATGATCATTAGTGGCCTTTAAAACCAGTTCCACAAGAATCAAATGCCTAGTAGGATGATGCGACTAAAAATGGCAAGGTTGCAGTCTATGTTGTTTCGGCCTAGAGGAAATTTTAGGCCTTAAGCTTTTGATCTCAAGTGTTTGGTATAAGCTCGATTTATTAAAATGCGGTTTTCAAAAGAGGTGAAAATGAAAGTGAGAGAAAATATAAATTGGAGAACTTGTTCAAGTGTGTCAAAAGGACATGTTTCGGTCACCATGTGTTAAATGTGCTCCAAAGAGTTTTTCAATGGAAATTGGACCTTCAATGAGTAAGAAATAGGTTTTTAATGTGTTTTTATCAAGTTTGGGTGAATTTGGGGTCATTTTGAAATTTGGCTAAAATCCGAGGGCCTAAGTGCAAATAGAAATAGTTGAGGGGCTGGTTTGTTTTCAGAGATGAGATGAGATGAAATGAGATTAAAGTCAAAAAGTTGAATAAAATATTGTTAGAATATATTTTTTAATATTATTTTTGTTTTGGGATTTGAAAAAGTTGAATTGTTTATTTTATTTTATATGGGGATTTAAAAAAGTTGTAATGATGAGATGAGATAAGATGAGATGTTTTCTGAAAACAAACAAGGCAGTTGCAAAAACTATTCTTTTGGGGCAGATTTAGTTTTTGTGAATTTTTAGTGAGCGTCTTTATCATTAAGTTCATTCTATACACTATAACACAACTTTGAGAGCTGATTCCCAGCATCGGTTCTCGGTAACCTAACTCTCAAGGTTCACTTGCCTCATCTAAAGCTTAATGTTATAATTAAGATGCACATATCCAAAACATGAACATTTCCATATCCCAAAAACAGAGGTAAACTAATATTTAAACACTCATTCACGCCACACATACTAAGGGAACAAAGCATCTGATACAACTTTATGCATAAAAGTATCAAAATCCGAGATTTTATGCTTAAGGCTTTGCTTCTAATGTGCATTTAACATCTAAATCCTTCATGTAGTCCAGGATTTCCAAAATACCTTTATCAAATATCATTTCTTTGAAGTTCCAAAATAAAATATACACATAACCGAGTCTTATACATGTAAAAAATACCATACACCTAACTGAGACATGTTTCTAGCATTTTTTTGCATATAAACTTTTTTCAACTTGAATCCTATGTACTAATTACACATCTAAAAACATAAACATGTTATAAGCATAGAGCAGAAACTAGATTCATCATTTAAGTCAGAAGCTTGACATTTACAAGTTTTAAAACTCAAATCATCATCAACTCACAACACATGCTTAAACTGAGACTTCATCTAACAAGCATCATCAAACTAGCAACCATCTTCTTCAAGAAATCATTTTTGAAATTTACTAGCCATTTCCATAACTTAGACACTGAAAATTGAAAATGTAGATGGAAGAAGACGTTTACCAAAAGCAAAATCTTGATGTAATAATGTAGTTTCCTTTTTCCACTTCAATTTCTCTCTCTGTTCTCACTTGCTAGATGATCTTGTGACTTAGGGTACTTTAAACAAGAATAAAAGTGGATGAAAGTTGTTTTATGAAATGAGATGCTCAGGATTCTGGATGGGAGAAAAAAAATATTTTATAAAAAGCGAGTATCATGCTCATACATTTATATACATGTTTATTACCTGTCATGGCATGTTATCTCTGTGCTAGTTCTAGGAATAACTTACTGAGATTTTTGGTAGTCGCACTACAGTCCCGCACCGTAGAAGGTCTCACCGTGGTAGTCTCATTGGGGTGGCTATGATAGATCTATGCTGTAGGAGTTCTATTCTTTTTTTCTTTTTTTTTTTTTTTTTTTTTTTTTTTGATAATTTATAAGAAATTTTATTACCAAAAATAGGTACGGCCTAAGTACACAGGAGTTATATTTCTTGTTTGTATTTATTGTTGTTATTTGTAATTTCAAGACAATGTTACTGTGTGAATAACTTTGAGTTGAAACTAATTTTAAGGACAAGGTGCTATGTTACGTTTTATGAAGTGACTATGGGTTATGTTATTTAGAAGGCAACATGTTATGTTTTATTGTATGTAGTGAACCATTGGATGTATGAAACAGTTATGCAACGTTGTCAAGTTATGAGTGTTTGGGATTTATTTTATTCTGGTACAAGTAGTTAACGATACTTTTTACGCTCTAATTTATTCACACCATTAGAAACATGTTAAATGCACTGCATATTAACTATCATGTACGAAGGGAGTATGTAACCCAGTATTGCATGTCCTGACATATCGATCTCCATCAAATCCTAAGTGGGGGTTGAGAGCGTCACGGGTGGTATCAGAGTGATTACGTCCCTAAGTAAACCCACAAGTCACTTAGGGTTCAGTACTAAAACATAGGCTTGAATTATTAGATTAAGGCTTGAACTATTTAGGATACGGGTTGGGATTTTGATCTGATATGCGTAGGTCTATATGTCTCAGGAGGCACCAATGGCACGTGATAGATAGAAAAGAAATCCATTGCAAAAAGAAGATATGGAACCATGTAACCCTCCAATGGATGGGGGACACAGGATGCTATCCATCGGTTATTACAATAATGGGACAACAACTTGAGCTGTTTGAAAGAAAAATACAATATCTGCAAGCACAGATAGACAAACGAGCAACAGAAAGCTAAGATAAAGGGTTCCTCTTATGAACAATTTTTTATCTATAGATATCCAAGTTTTATGGGTACAGAAGGGCCCATGAAAGCTAATAAATGGCTAATTGATCTCGATAGGATGTTCGAGATTAGTGGATGTACTGAAGAATAGAATGTACAGTATGTGGGGCACATGCTCCAAGGTGAGGCTGGTATCTGGTGGGATACCAAATTGTTGCCGCAGTTGGGTAATATAGCAACCTTAACATGGGATCGATTTGAGGAGTTCAATAATTGGTTCTTTCCAGAATCAATTAAGTAGCAAAAAGTACAAGAATTTGCAACCCTTCTGCAAGGAAACTGGACGGTAAAGTAGTACGCTACCAAATTTATGGAGCTTGGAAGATTTGCTCCACACCTGATTGCAACAGGGAAGATGCAAGCTCAGAGGTTTCAAGGAGGACTGCAACCAAGAATCCGCAGTCAATTGGCATGCCTGTGTATTTCTAATTTTCAAGAACTAGTGGATGTTGCTTTAATAGCAGAAACAGAACATAGAAGTCTAGCGCCTTCGGTCAACTTGGAAAGGAAGAGAGCACTTCCATTTTCTGTTGGGGGAAGTGCTGATAAGAAGAGAATGTTGGCAAGAGCTGATAAAGGGAAGAATGTAGTTGTGGGTAGACCAACACATTCTCTATTACCCGTTTGTCGGAAATGTGGAAGGAACCATGGTGGAGAATGCAGATTGGGGCCATATGATAAAAGACTACCCAAAGATGGATCAAGGAAGCGGAGCTACATCAGGTTCTAACAACATACCAAAGCCGAGGCCACCAGTGCAGGCCAGGGTATACGCTGTAACTCCTGGTGATGTAGATGCTAATACTCCAGATAGAAGAAGCTAGAGTAATTACTAGTAAATTTCCTAACCACCTCTATTATTAGAAGTCGATTATGATTGGTAGTTAATATTAGTTTAAATTATTGTTGTGATTGGGCAATGTCAAGCTGTTGAGTTCTACGGCTTGTGACTTATTCGATTCGGGCGCGTCGTAGTCACAAGGCCAATGACTGAGTGCAACCAAGTAGCACCCAAACCTAAGTCACACTTGGAAGGGCCCTTTTATGGAGTGTGATCTAGGTTTTATTTTTCCTTTATTTTTTCTTCTCAATAACATTTTTTTTTTTTTTTTTTGTAAGCTAGTGCTTATGTGGGGTTTTGATCAAATTATGAAACGATTTATTAATAAGTTATATTAAAATTGAAAGTATAAGGAACAAGAATTTTAAAATTAGAATACAGAAAATAATCTTTGCAAAAAGCAAGTTATGAAAACTATTTTAATATTTAATCCTATTGAAAAATTCGAGAAATTGCAAATTGCACATGGCCATGAAGAGTTATATAGTGATATGTAGATATATATGTATGTATGTATGTATGCAAGTATATGGTACTAAGCAATTCTATTCATAAGTCTCTACACTAGACATCATCTAGATGGCACAATTGATGTGTAAGATTCAAATTTTAACATTTATCTTTCAAATTAAATTATGACACGTGGATGAGTGTGTGGTGTATAGACCGATGACTATAATTATTCTTATGGGTATTGGATGGGTGGGGGGACTAATTTTCTAGATGTATTTTTATTATTATCCAAGTGGCCTCCCCAAAAGTACTATGGATTTTGTTGTTCATGAAAGGAGAAATCAAGAGGCAAATGAAAACCCTAATATCATAGGGAAATGCCAACCCATAATGCTTCTTTTGGGTGTGTTCCATTCATCTCATGTAGGGGTGTAATCTATCCGGTCTGGTCCAGGAGAGGTCATGGATCGAAAATTTCAGTCTATCATTTTTGTTGAACCAGATTGTTAGCTATCGGTCCGGACTATCCATGAACATTTTTTTCCTTTTTAGATAGAAAAATTAATAAAAAAAAAGTTAATTAAATTAGTAAAATTAATATTGAGTGATATTTTTAACATTTTATATATGGTTAATAAATATTAAATAATTTCATTGTATATATGGTCAATGGTGATCTCTTGGATAAAAATTACATAATTAACTTGCACAACAACTATATAAAATAATATATTATATATGAAAAATATTTAAACATATATATATATACATATTTGGTTGGTCTTGGTCCGGTCAATTTTTCGATCTGGACCGATAGTCGTACACTCCTAATCTCATGCATGCTCAAATGTTGCACAGTGTTTTAGATTGATGAGAATGTTTTGTTAGAGCCTTTAAAAATTTGTGAGACCCGTTAAATTATGTTTGGATGTGAAAAACTTTGTACAAGAGTTTTTAAGGATGATATTATAAATATCTTTTTTGCTTTAATTTTAACAAAACCAAGCATACTATATTTATTTTTATAAACTATGTACAAAAAACAAAATGGATCAGCCTTGGGCATATTATGGGAATAGTCTTCCTTATTTGTATCTCTTAAAATTTTAATTCTAGTAAATTATATTATTTTTAATATAGTTAAATTCAGACACCTTAAATATGGGTTGATTTTGTATATATGTTTTGAATAATAATATATACAAGTTCTAAATGCACAAATTTTGAATAATGATATATACAAACTTCAAATGTACAAATTCCGCGTAGGCCTTTTATAAAACAATAGATCTCATGATTAAAAATTGTGCAAAACTCACTTTTTTCGATGGGGTCTACTTTTTTACAAAATGATTGTACAAAATTTGCATATTTGGTACTTATCCCTAGTATTATTCATATGTTTTTTAGAGGTTGGGATTTGATTGGCTTATACAAATACACATTTTATGCTCTCTAATAAAATGTGAGGTTTTTTTTTTAAATAATAATAATAATAATAATATATTATTATTATTATTATTATTTTCAATATTGTAAACCAAAACTACATAACAGAGTTCATCTTAAAAAAATAAAACATTTTCACCCAAAAAGGTATACCACTGTCCTCTACTATTTTTTTAGTAGACTCAAAATTAGAGTAATGGAATGTACATCTCAATCCCATTTGGGCCTTGAGACAAAAGGTTTTGGTTTTGTACCAAACGATAATAATCACGTTTAAAACACACCGCTTATAATACAAACTTTGGTTATTATAAATATTATCAGTTGAGAAGATTTTGGTCTACACAAAAAATTTATAAAAATAAATTTAAAAATTAATATGATTTAATGTGATATGTCATATTGTAAAATACTTTTAAATTATATCTAATGTGCGAGGGGATTTTTTTCCCATCCATGAAATTTTTTAGGTTAGGCCATTTGGGAGAACTCACTAGAAGACAAAATATGAGAGAATGAGAGAAGACAAGAAGAAACTAAAGCATAGAAGTGTCGCAAGGCATGGGAAAATAATGTTAGGAGAGGAAAATGAGAAATTTTACATAAAGTAAAGAAAAGCAAAGTGTCTGGAGAGAAAAAGTAAGGGAGTGACTAAAAGCAAGTAGGGGCAGAAGATAAAAAGTAAGAGAAACCTACATATTAAAGAGACTTCGAATGATTCCGACTTTTGGGTTCTAGGTCGACTTCTTCAACCTGAGAGCAAAATAAAGAACTTGTTCTCCAGCAAATAGATTTACATCTTTCTTTGTACAATGAGAAATGAAAGGCTATGAGAAACTGTAAACAAGTTTATTATAGTAGAATCTCTCATTCCCAAACTCTTGTAGACGTAGACCTAATGTCGAACCACGTAAATCTATGTGTTCATCTCTCTTTATTTTATACATTTAAATATTGTTTATCGTCATGGATGAACGAACTGACACCGTATAGCCACACTAGACTACTGTCGGGGGGTCCAAACAGCACCGATCGAGGTCTAGCACCTCTCGACCCGTGCCGAGAATAGATCTCTCTTCCCTTCCAGACTGTACACATTTTTTGACATTAAGATAATGTATCAACAACGAAAAATTTAGAGCAGGTACACCAAAAGGTTTTTAAAAAATATGTTTTTAGTTGTTTTTTTTAAATTCCGTAGAGAGAAATGATATTTTTCTCCAAAAGTTTAGAATAACTCCCTAATGTCTATTAAATATTTTTTTTAAACGTGAAAAATATATAGTTTTGTTACAACTAATTCCAAATGCTACATATTGTACTTTTCTTATAAATTTTAAATTTTGGCTTCAAAGATTTTTTAAAATGTAAAAAAATTTATATTAAAAAACTCATAGCATCTCAATATTCTTCTTAGAGTATTCTTTGTAATTACCGTTGATCAATAATTTTATTGTATCTCAAATTATCTTTATAATACCTTTATTATAGAGAGTACAATGCACATTTGAAATATATATATATATATATATATAATTAATTATTTCAATACTAATTCACCTCCAAAAATAAATTTATGGATTTTTCACTGCATATCAAATCATTTTAAAAATTTATTATTTTTTTTATCTCTATATAAATACAATACTTTTTCTAAAGTGCTACAACCATAAATAAATTTTATAAAATTAAATTCATAAATTGACATAAATTTATATAATACATTATATTTAATTTATAATAAAAATAATTTTATAATCTACCATATCATGTCAAATTAGATTACTTTATAAAATTATTACTTCGAAAGGTTAGAAATGAGAAAAAGACGGGTGGCCCTATTTGTTGGCTGGGTATGCAAGGAAGGTGTGTTTTGGGCTTTGGCTTTGCTTCTCGTTTAGAGAACATGAGCATGAATCTGAATAGACAGCACGGCTGCTGAAAGCTCTCTCTAAGGACCAGTACATTGGGTCCCCACATTAATGCCCCCGTGTGACGGACAGACAAACAGATGGACTGGCATATGAGAATGGCCCACAATGCCTTCTGGGCATAAGAAACCTTTGTCTAATGGGTGGCCCATGTCGTGCAGAAATGTCATCAAAACCCTCTTCGTCCCACGTTGAGGAAATTTTGAGCTCAAACTTTGCTCACATATATGATCACATTTAGCATTTGTGATTAGGGATGAAAATTGAAACTGAACCGACTAGTTTTATACATGTTATTGATCGGCCGAGACTAATCAATTAAGGGGGAGAAAACTGGCATGTTCAATTTCGGTGTGATTCCGATTGGTTCATCGGTGTCCTATTAGTGGCGCGATGAGAGATAATATCAAGAGATTGGTGGCATTATGCGAGAAGGGAGAAGAGAGTCCAAGAAAAATGAGAATCGGGAAAAGAAGAAAGGAGGGGGAGGATATTAAATCCTAGTTCTAAACGACATCGTTTGATGTATTAAACGAAACAACATCTTTTCATTTTCATTTTTTTTTTCTAAATGGTACGTGTTTTACCTAAAATATATAAAATATATAAATTAACTAACTTGGCTAGTCTTCCAAAGTTTAGACATTATTAATGGAGTCTTTAGAGTTTGGACATGTTGTAAATAGTATATTGTCCGTGAAGTATTCTTTGATATAATTAAAAGGAAAATGTTAGTTCGCCCCTTGGGTTTGATTGTTAGTATATTTTATTTTTTTTAAATGTTTAAAAAATTTATGACTAGTGAATTTGGGTTTTTTTTTTTTTTAAATGTTTAAAACTTGTATAAAAAAATATTTGAAAAAAAGGTAAATTGCACTAGCGGGCACGACTGCCAGCAGTAAGAACTGGACGGCATAGTAGCACTGCCCATAGTTAAATAGTTGTTTAGGGCTTAGTTGAGATTTTTGTATATTATTTTGCACTTGATATTAAATTATTAATCCTATGCAAGAATGGTATAAAAAATAAAATTGAGAATCTTGATGGAGTACGGTAGCCTTTCCTCATTGATAAGGGCAAGAACAAATTTTACTTATATGCCTAGAAGTTTTTATCCATGCGCTGTCTAAAGAGTTTTAGGCATGTTTTTGGCTGTTCCCCACTTAGACAAATCCTTCCTACGACTTATTTTGGTATGAACAGACAAGGTGGCCCTATTTGTTGGCTGGGTATGAAGGAAGGTGTGTTTTGGGCTTTGGCTTTGCTTCTCGTTTAGAGAACATGAGCATGAATCTGAATAGACAGCACGGCTGCTGAAAGCTCTCTCTAAGGACCAGTACATTGGGTCCCCACATTAATGCCCCCGTGTGACGGACAGACAAACAGATAGACTGGCATATGAGAATGGCCCACAATGCCTTCTGGGCATAAGAAACCTTTGTCTAATGGGTGGCCCATGTCGTGCAGAAATGTCATCAAAACCCTCTTCGTCCCACGTTGAGGAAATTTTGAGCTCAAACTTTGCTCACATATATGATCACATTTAGCATTTGTGATTAGGGATGAAAATTGAAACTGAACCGACTAGTTTTATACATGTTATTGATCGGCCGAGACTGATCAATAAAGAGGGAGAAAACCGGCATGTTCAATTTCGGTGTGAATCCGATTGGTTCATCGATGTCCTGTTAGTGGCGCGATGAGAGATTGTATCGAGAGAATAGAGGTTGTGTTGTTGCGATATGTGAGAGAGAGAGAGAGAGATTGGTGGCATTGTGCTAGAAGGGAGAAGAGAGTCCAAGAAAAATGAGAATCGGGAAAAGAAGAAGGGAGGGGGAGGGTATTAGATCATAATTCTAAACGACATCGTTTGATGTATTAAACGAAACAACATCTTTTCATTTTCATTTTTTTTTTCTAAATAGTACGTGTTTTACCTAAAATATATAAAATATATATATTACATTGGCCAGTTCGACGGTTTAAACCTAGTTCAAACTGAGACTGAATCAGCCAACATTAGTTTCACCAATTTTCTACTGCTGGCAGACCGATTCTCTGCCCGTTTTGGCCAATTCCGAACTCTAGTCGCCGGTTCATGTCAACAAGCCGATTTCATCAGTTTCTATACAGCCCTATTTGTGATCATAAAGATGTTTGCTTAAATGTACTTAACAGCTTTGAACATGAATTTCCAGTTTGTTAATTACTTTTTTGTTTTTTGTTTTTATAACAGTTTATTAATTACTTCAATGTAATATTGTTGGGGATAAAGGCAAAGAAGGTCGATTCTCGCGATTACATCTAAAGCAAAATAGTGAGAACTAATTCCAAGGCCATCGACCAATAGAAATAAGTGGTGATGAAATATCTGAGAATACGTAAAAAGAATTTACATGTTTACATTTAATCTTTGAAGCATCATCAG